>NC_054381.1:28661318-29261318 GCF_017654675.1 Xenopus laevis | reverse complement strand
TGAGGCGACTTCGGAAAACGAATCGCTCCGAGTGCCATCCCGCCGGCGATTTATATTCTAGCGGGCGGGGAGATTAGTCGCCCCAAAGAAGAGATTTGTCGCTACCTGGTCAGTAAAGATGATGATTGATCCCAATTTTATTAATAGGGAAAAAAAGATAAATATAAAGGAAGGCCGGTATGTTTCTTCCACAAAAGGTGGCAACCCTATTTGTCACCAGGCGACCAATCTCCCTGAATCTGAGCGTGTGTCTAATACCCCAATTCTATATACATTGCCTGGGCAAGGATTGGCTCTTATGAGCAGCGCTGCGCAATAGGTTGGCGCTCTATAAATGCATGTTAATAATAATAATGTGCACTACCACACGCTTGCTGATTGTCAGGAATCAGTATGTTGTTAAACTACTGTAAAGGGCTATTATACATAAACAGTCACTCTTAATATCATGTGACCCATTGATTTTTAAAAATTGTAAATGGCTATGTGATTACTAGGGCTTGCTTTCCCTAGCAATCAGGCAGTGATTTGAAATGGAATTTGGGCTGGATGCTATACGATGTAATAATGTAATGCAAATTTAAATCTATGGCCTAGTTGCTTTCAGGGTTAGGATATGATTGGTATTGTATCCACCTGGGGAGCTCTGCCGCCTGGGAATATGTACTGTAGAAGCTTGGAAATGAAAACAATTCAGTAACTGCTCCTGTTATTGCAAATGAAGCTGCATAACAAGGGACTTCAGAGTGAAGTCCAAATGTAAGGTGGTTCTTTTCAGGAAAAATGTTAATTTTATGCCAGGCCCTAACACTTTGTCACCCCCCAGTGAATCTGCCGTTCCTCCTTTAAAACCATGTTTGTAACCTTTCGTAAGCCAGATAGGACCATGACCAAAGTTTAGACATCAAAGGGGGACGTATTTGTCACTGTTCTAACAGAGCAACTTCCGATGACTCTCTAAGGCTAAGGCCACACTAGGCGATAGCGCCGCGATTTGACTCGCGGCGACTTTTCGCCGCGACTTTTAAGCCGCAATCGCTGGGGAAACTTTTGCGCTGGCGTCTATGGGGAATCGCCAGCGTAAAAACACACGCGGCGATCTTTTTTCTATTGTCGCTCGAAATCGCCTAGCGAGGCAATTTCGAGCGACAGTAGAGAAAAGATCGCCGCGTGTGTTTTTACGCTGGTGATTTTTCGCGATTCCCCATAGACGCCAGCGCAAAAGTTTCCCCAGCGATTGCGGCTTAAAAGTCGCGGCGAAAAGTCGCCGCGAGTCAAATCGCGGCGCTATCGCCTAGTGTGGCCTTAGCCTTAGAGGGGTTGTTTACCTTCCAAACACTTTTTTTTAGTTTAGTTGTTTTCAGATTGTTCACCAGAAATAAAGATTTTTTTTTCAATTACTCTCTATTTTTTATTTTTTATTTTTTACAAAATCTAAGATTATTGTTCCTGTCTCTGGTGTTTGAGTCTGGCAGCTCAGCAATTAAGGTGCAGACTCTAAGGGCAGAGAAACACATGGAGATTTGGGGAGATTAGTTGCCCAGCAACAAATCGCCTCTTCTTCGGGCAACTAATCTCCCTGAACTGCTAGAATCTAAATCGCTGGCGGGATAGCACTCTGAGCGCTTCATTGCCTCACGGGGAAATTTCGGAAAACGAAGTGATCCGAGTGCCATTCTGCTGGCGACTTACATTATAGCGGGCAGGAAGGCAGTTCGGGGAGATGTCGCCCCGAAGAAGAGGCGATTTGTCGCCGGGTGACTAAATCTCCCCGAATTTCTACGCGTGTCTCTGCCCTAAACTGTTACAATTTTGCAATATTTAGTTGATACATTTTTCAGCAGCATCTCTGTATTAGCAACTATTTTATGAAATTCAGAGATTCTGCTCAGCAGGGACAAAGGTAAGAAATGTAGCATCTAAATGTATCAATTTAGAACAGTCGGCGACCCCCCCTCTCCCAGTGCTGCTGTTGGAGTGGAAAAATTAAACTTTAAACTTCAATTTTACAAAAACGGTCACACAGAAAAAAGAAAGCGATTGGGGAAAAAGTCTTTATTTCTGATGAACTATCTGAAACCAACTGAGCTGAAAAAAGTGTTGGAAGTTGAACAATCCCTTTAGCAACAAAATGCTTTTTTCCCAATTGTACACAGCTGCCGAAATGACCAGCAGGTGTTGAATGCCAAATAGCTTGAAGCCTAAGTCGTAAGGATGCCTTCCGTGTGAATGAGGCCTTAGGGAGGGCCCATATATAAAAACATTTCAACCCAAGGGGATACAATTGTGTGTACACACCATATTAGGTCAGACTTGAGGAATGGCCATCTTTAGGGCTCCACACATGAGATTTTGTTAACATGTGCTTAATGACAAAAATGCCCATGTGTAAGGGGCCTATGGACCATGTGTTTAATGTACTTTTGAGACAGATGTGAGTGAACCTAAACTCAGGGGTGTCCAAACTTTTTGCAATGAGGCCCAGATTTGGTGAGGTAAAAATGTGTGGGGGCCGACCATTCAGCCTGACATTCTTTGAACCATTAACTCATTTAAAACGCCTAGCGGTAGCGGTAATATTTGGGCACATTAGTGAAATGATCTGCCACTTGGTCTATGCTGCTGCCTGTGTGCTGAAGGTGTTAGTAATAGACACGTACTGGCATGTAGTTTACTGTACTGGCACGTCAGTACGTATATTGACACCTTCATCCCGAAAGAAGTATGTGAAGTGGCGCATCACTATGTGCCAGTACGTGTCTATTGCTAACACCTTCAGCACACAGGCAGCAGTATAGACCAAGTGGCAGATCATTTCACTAATGTGCCCAAATATTACGGCTAGGCGATTCCTGATTGCACTGTGCTGGCGGGTCGCATTATTACTAATTTCATGATGGAGGCTGAGGGCAGGTGTAAATTTGAAGACGGGCCGCACTTTGGACATGCCTGAGCTAATTGATTCCATTAAAATTGAGCTACTGTATATTGAACTAACAAAAACACACTCTCAAATGACTTGGGTTCAAGGACCCTCGCATGCTGTGTTGTTCCTGACATTGGGCTATAGCAGCATCAAGATGCGCACTGAACCCACAGTATACTTCCCTTCAAACACAAAGCGTGAGAGTTGTAATAGCTATTTACATATAATGCTTTTGCGTGTAGGCACTTTACTATTAATGCTTTACTGTGGGATACAGAAAAATGCCTGCTTGCTAGGCTCATTAAAATTAACACCCACATAACTGTTTAAATTGCAAAAGTGAGATCTGCCTGGCAACGCACTGTTACCATAGTCGCTCCAAAATGCATTAAGTAAAAGGCGAAATTCTCATTTATTGGATTGGGTACCATATCTAGTCTTTTAAGTAGGGATGCACCGAATCCTTTTTTTTTTTTTGATTCAGCCGAATACTGAGTCAAATCCTAATTTGCATATGCAAATTAGGGGTGGGAAGGGGGAAACATTTTTACTTTCTTGTTTTGCGACAAAGTGTCACATGATTTCCCTTCCCGCCCTTAATTTGCATATTCAAATTAGGATTTGATTCCTAATCCTGGATTCGGTGCATCCCTATTTTAAAGAAACGTTGGTACCCTGTGGCTTAAGATGGCCATATACTTTTAGATCTGCTTGTTGGGCAAGGGTGTTAAAAAAAAAAAAGTGGATCTCTGCCTGATTTGGTCCCCACTCTGGGACTGATCAAATCGTTGGCCTGGAGACAATAATCAGATCATTGGACAGCCTATAGAGGCCCGTGCTGATGCATTACTCAATCAGTATTTTCAAACCTGTCCAGCCAGATCTCGATTTGCCAGGCAGCCGGGAGGCCCCCCATACACAGACAAGAGTCGGCAGTTTATATCAGTCCTTGTATGGCCATCTTCAAACAAGTCAGGGAGATTCGGGCCATTGCATTGTTATTCAGGCAAGCCCAATGAGTTGGAAGAGCTTTGCTGTGAATGCAGAGGATATATCCAGCATTTTAAACAAATCTTATCAAAGTATTTAATAGCTAGTAGCTCCAAAGAGGCTTAAACTGCAATCCATGTAAGCTGCCATAGCTGTATTGCATTCTGCATCATTGGTATCCCCATTCCTGCCTCTCCTCTCAGTTAGTCATTATGTAACATATTGGAGGGCTAGTGTGCATCATTCTTATCCGTGGGCACAGCATGAAGACCCAGAAACCAGAGATTTATTTTTTTTCTGCCCCAGTAGCCATGCTTCCTTCTCATACACAGCAGTATTGTGCTTGATCTAGGATAGCAGGAGCCCTGTTCCATTGCTAACGATTCCTCGTCTTTCATTCGGCGTAAAATGTTAAATTTATTAAATTCATGTGAGGCAACATGTGATCCTTAATACATGATGATGATTAAACCGTGATGAGAATTGTAACCCCTGCTTTGTTCTCAGCTAAACAGGAAAAAAGTGCTGTGTAATATGTTACAGCAATATGGTTAAAGGATGATCATCATAATCTTTTTGTAATGAAACACCTACACATTCAGTCTTAGTTTTAGTTGTTTCCCGTGGAGCGTTCGTAAAGTCATGTCCCTGGCTTGGGCTCCAGAAAGAGAAAGTAGCAGCATATGTAAATAATATTATCATGCAAAGATTTTGGAAATGGATTTATAAGCCTATGAGTATTGTCCAGTTTTTAGATACGATTTAGAAAGGAATAAAGAAACATCCTTAAATACACGCCCCTCGCTAATGAGAAATGACAATACCTAGAAAATGTACAAAGCAGACGCGAGACCTATTGCCTAGTAATCCTGGCTGACATTCTTATTGATTTTAGTCAGTAAAGCATACAGATGTGACCTAGAAATCCTGCAGCAATTCACAGGGTAGACAGACAGCAGCTGGACAGCTGGAAATCTACAATAGAAACGTCTGATTCGAGAGCCCTACAGTCTGACCAATTGACAGTCTCCCTTTGCTGCTCAACGCACAAGTGTTCTCATGTAGTCTGCTGTAATAATACATGTATCAACCCTTGCTCTCCTGTCTCTTATTGCTGTATTGACCAGATTTGTTTGGAAAGCTGTGATCTGCTTTGCTTATTGGATCCGGTGGCTAAATCTGAGGCTATGGTTTCACAAGTCATGAAATATCGGGTTGTATTACTTCTTTTGAAGGAAATGTAGACCCTCAAAAGAATGAAAATGAATGTAACATAGTAGTTAGGTTGAAAAAAGACACACGTCAATCAAGTTTAACCTTTTATATAACCTGCCTAACTGCCAGTTGATCCAGAGGAAGGCAAAAAAACCCCATTTGAAGCCTCTCCAATTTGCCTCAGAGGGGGATCAAATCTTTCCTGACTCCAAAATGGCAATGGGACCAGTCCCTGGATCAACTTGTACTATGAGCTATCTTCCATAACCCTGTATTCCCTCCCTTGCTAAAAAGCCATCCAACCCCTTCTTAAAGCTATCTAATGTATCAGCATGTATGATTGATTCACGGAGAGAATTCCACATCTTCACAGCTCTCACTGTTAAAAAACCCCCCAAAAAAACCCCTTCTGAATAGCTCCAAGTGCTCTTCTAAACAATTTGATTCAGGGCAGGTTCAGGCTGACCCCACACTCCTCTTCGCGGTTGACGGGCGGGTGCGAGTTGAGCTCTTCTACTGCTCTCCCCTCCCGCCACTTTCAAATGCCGGCTTCTGGCTTTATAGCGACATGCCTCCTCGCCCGGCCCCTTTTGTGACGTCATCGGCGGGGCGCCAGTCTATAAAAGGAACCCAGAAGTTGGATGTGGGCGAGGGCGAGTTAAGGTCAGCTGGGAGTCGGGAAAAACTTGACCCACACATCACTAGTGGCCAGCGCTAAGCAACTTCAATTGGTCTTCATTATTTTTATTTTTTTTTATAGTTTTTTAATTATTTGCTCTTTTCTTCTGACTCGTTCAAGCTCTAAATGGGGGTAAAAAATCAAATGCTCTGTACGGCAACAAATGTGCTATTGCTCGTCTTTCTATTCAGGGCTTCTCCTATTCATATTCCAGTATTTTATGCAAATCAAATGATTGTTGCTAGCGCAATTTCGACCTTAGCAACCAGATTGCTCAAATAGTAAACTGGAGAGCTGCTGAATAAAAAACCCCATAACTCAAAAACCTTAAATGAAAAAAGAAAACCGAATGCAATTTGTCTTAGAATATAACTCACTACATCATTCTAAAGGTTAAAGGACCAGTAACATAAAATTTTTTTTAAAAAAAAAACTGTTTCTTATTAATGGAAAAAAAACACCAAGACAGTTTTAACTTTTAATTTGCAAAGCTTTTATTAAGAAATTACTTACCGGTTCTATGCTTGCGCTCCTCTTCAGAAATGGCAACAGGGCGACGATCCATCGTGCGGCGCTCGATTTCTCCTCCCTGGCTATCTCCTATAGAGGGCAGGGAGGAGAAATCAAGCGCCGCACAATAGATTGTCGCCGTTTCTGAAGAGGAGCGCAAGCAGAGAATCGATAAGTAATTTCTTAATAAAAGCTTTGCAAATTAAAAGTTAAAACCGTTAAAAAGAAACTTTTTTTTTTTAATTTGTTACTGGTCTTTTAACAACTCCTTTAAAATGGTCGTGCACTGGCCCTCCACATTGTTCAGTATGAATGTCAGTAGCCAAAATGGAAGTAAGAAACTGCTGCTCTTTTTACGTCTGCATATGCCACTGACCATCCATCCTCCGAGAAGGGACATCAACAGAATACATTTTTAGTTTAGACAAAGTGGCGGAAATCGAATGCAGTTGCCTCCCATGCCTGCTCAGAAGGTCAGCATTCTACCTTTAATTTTGTTTCGTTTATTTCAGTGTGACTTATATGGAAATATTTTGGGTGTAGCTGGGTTGCAGCAAATACCAAATTTGACATAGGGTGTGCCTAATAACAGTGTTGTTATTGTATTGGCAGAAAGTCAACAATAAACTGTTGATGTCCCTGGAAACTTTTCTGTAAGAAAGATATCACAGAAAGTCAGACATACCTATACACTACGTGGCTAAAAGTATCCGGACACCTGCCTATCCACCATCTCATTCTGAAATCCATGTTTTTAATATGAAGATGCTCCTTATTTGCTGCTGTAACCATCTCTGTCTTGCTGGGACAGTTTTTTACGTGGTCCTTTCCGGACAAGCCCCTTTAGGACTCTTATATTATAATCTGATTGTTGGCCAGGAGGCTGAGCAAATGGATCATTTTGACTTGGGAAAGCCTGTTGGTGACCAAGTTGAATTACGATCTGCTGTTTGATGATTTGGCAAACTGGATCTTAAAGGAACAGTAACATCAAAAAAATGAATGTTTTAAAGTAATAAAAATATAATATATTGTTGCCCTGCACTGGTAAAACTGAACTGTTTGCTTCAGAAACACTACTATAGTTCATATGCTGCATAGCAACAGCGGAAATTGAAAAAAAGGCTTCCATGGCACAGGTTAACTTGCGGATAACAGATAACACCATTATGTTCTACAGAGCTTATCTGCTGTGTAACCTGAGCCTCTTCCCCTTTGAATGGCTGCCCCCATTGCTACACAGAAGCTTATTTATATAAACAATATATAAACAGCAGTTTTACCAATGCAGGGCAACACTGCATTATATTTGTATTACTTTAAAACACTTTCATCTTTTTGATGTTACTGTCCCTTTAAAGTGTCTGCCCAGCTTGAGACTGCTAGAAGCACTTTTTTCAGAACCCCCAGAGTCCAATGGCATAGATCTTAGCATTACTCCCACCAATATTGCATTGCATCTGGCAATATTCTTGTGCAACTTTACTCTGAACTGAATTAATGGGCTGGTTCACCTTTAAGTTAACTTTTAGTATGTTATAGAATGGCTAATTCTAAGCAACTTTTCAATTGGTCTTCATTATTTATTATAGCTTTTGCATTATTGGCCGCCTTCTTCTGACTCTTTCTAGCTTTCAAATAGAAATAAAATGAAATTTAGATAAACATGTGTTGCTGATGAATTATTTAGGACAATTAAAGTGCACAAGAAAGATGGTTTAGCAGGTGGCAATGACATTGTACAGGTATGGGACCTGCTATCCAGAATGCTCGGGACCTGGGGGTTTCCAGATAAGGGATCTTTTTTTAAATTGGATCATCATACCTTAAGTCTACTAGAAAATCATTTAAATATTAAATAAACCCAAAACGATTGTTTTGCTACCAATAAGAATTAATCATATCTTAGTTTGGATCAAGTACAAGCTACTGTTTTATTATTGCAGAGAAAAGGGAAATCATTTTTAAAAATGAGAATTATTTGCTTATAATTGAGTCTCTGTGGTGCTTTCTTGATAGCGGGTTTCCGGATAATGGATCCCATATCCGTAGTTCAAATGAGTTTAAATGGAAGCATATTTCAATTTGAATTCTAAGTCACGTTCCTCCCATTCTGAAAAGGGACATCGCTACCAACATAAAGGATCTGACAACTTTCTTCAGTTTCTGAACTTCAGTTTCTGCTATACCAATAAGCAGCTAGTATTCAGTCTTTCCCTCTGAGACTGTACAGATTAAGTTCTCCTGTAAAGACGAAATATGATATTCCATAGGCTTCATAGTGAAAGTGATATCTCTGACTATCTGTGCAGACTTTTTAAAGGGTAACAGCTATACTTTCTGCATATGCAGTCACAGTGCAATGGTTCACCTTCATGTTAACTTTTAGTATGTTTTAGAATATTCAATGCCAAGCAACTTCTTCATTCATCTTTAATTTTTTTTTAAGTTTTTGAATTCTTTGCCTTCTTGTGACTCTTTACAAACAGCAATCTTCCAGCACACGTTATATGTATTTTCTTCTGGGGGGTGCACGCAAAAGATGTGTTCACTTTCACATACCTTATAGCTCAAAGTCAAAAGATAGTAGCACTCCCATCTTGTGAAGATAAAACCGCCTTTTTTTGTCAGGACCTGGAGGCTCTGAAACGTTGCTGGAGTTTCCGTATGAAATAATAAAGGCGGTATTATCTTCACAATATGGGAGTGCTACTATCTTCTGACTTCTTCTGACACTTTCCAACTTTCAAATAGGGGTCACTGACCCTCGTGAAAAAAACATGCTCTGTAAGGCACAAATTTATTGTTATTGCTACTGTATATTACTCATCTATCTATTCAGGCCTTCTCCTATTCATATTCCAGTCTCTTATTCAAATTAGTGTATGGTTGCTAGGGTAATATGGACCCTAGCAACCAGATTGCTGAAACTGGATAGATGCTGAATAAAAAACTCAAAACCCACAAATTATAAAAAAAATTAAAACCAGTTGCATATTGTCTCAGACTATCACTCTCTGCATCATTCTAAAAGTTAATTTAAAGGTGAATAACCCTCTTTAAAGGGACCAGTTCAAAAACAAAACCTTTGCTGATCTGGTGGGATAATGGAATAGAAAGAAAATTTAAATGGCAATGACTACATTACACTTTTCTGAGATGCCACACTTGAATAAATTGTTCATTGACAAACAAGGAGGGAATCTATCTATTTATCTGTCTAAAGGCCCCCATACACGGGCCGATAAAAGGTGCAGACAGACCGAGTCCGCAGCTTATTGGCCCATGTGTGGGGCCCTCCGGACAGGCTTCCCGATTGTAATCTGGCCATGTGGATCGGGCAGGGTAAAAAGTCCATCGGATCAAGGCTGAATCTCATCGTTGCAGTCCCGCGGTCCGACCGCCGTATTGCTTCCATTCTGATCCAATCGTAGAGCCCTAGGGCCCACGATCGGATCAGCCCGATATCGCCCACCTCAATGTGTGCATATTGGGGAGAGATCCGCTCATTTAGCGACCTCGACAAACGAGCGGATCTCCCTGTGTTTGGCCACCTTTAGACCTGTAAATGCCGACTGGTTGATTGTCGTTACAAGATATGGAGAAAAACCTTGCTCCTATTACAGTATTTGTTGCAGATGTTTTCAGCAGTGTTGCATTTATTGCATTTATTGTTCTACTGTGTAATAGAAATTGTATATGTAACCAAAAATAAACTTATGTTGTCTATTTAGCTACACCAGATATGGGACAGGTCCTACCAGTTCTCTAAAAATGTGGAAGACTTGTAAGGATTCATATTTATGAGTAAACATCTGGGTATATGAGTAAAGAGCTCTCTATTGTTATAAATGTTGCGTATATGAATTAGCCTGTGGCAGGCCAGGACTGAGATTCAAAATAGGCCCTGGCATTTTAGGTACACAGAGGCCCAAACAGGCCACGCAGCAGCCCAAACAGACTCCCACCAGCCCAATATACTATGGCAACTTACAGCAGCCCCTCTGGCATTTGCCAGAACCCACAGATTGCTGGGCCTGGCCTGTGGTTCACATGCTGTTTTGAGTTACTGTGCAACTCCCAGCACTACCTGCTTAGTCAGCAAAACTCATACATGTACTATATGTGCTTGATTTATTGAGATTCTGAATGTATTCAAGCTGTTGGCTCTGATTTCTCAAACAGGAGCCCTGCTGGGGATCTAGGAGCCAAAAAAAAGAAGAAGAAACAAAAGCGGAAAAAGGAAAAGCCAAATTCTGGTGGCACCAAGTCGGACTCTGCCTCTGATTCTCAAGAAATAAGGACACAGCAGCCTTCAAAAGTAGGTGCTCAGGTTACTGGTACATGGCCATGCTCCAGTATTACAATTAGGGATGCACCAAATCCAGAATTCGGTTCGGGATATGGCCAGGATTCGGCCGAATCCTTCTGCCTGGCGGAACCGAATCCGGGGCGGGAGGGAAATTACGTGACTTTGTCATAAAACAAGGAAGTAAAAAATGTTTTCCCCTTCCCACCCCTAATTTGCATATATTGAACTGGAAAAAGTTCCTTTGTGAAGGATTCGGGGGTTCGACCGAATCCAAAATAGTGGATTCGGTGCATCCCTAATTCTGAGCCTTTAATATCATGTGATATTAAAGGGGTTGTTCACCTTCCAACACTTTTCAGTTCAGTTGGTTTCAGTTGTTTCACCAGAAATAAAGACTTGCCAATTACTTTCTATTTTCAATGTTCTTCTAATATTGAAGTGTGAAGTTTAATTTTTCACCTTCTAAAGCAGCTCTTGGGGGGGTCGTCGACCCTCTAACTGTTGTAATTTGATACATTTAGTTGATACATTTCTTATCTTTATCCCTGCTGAACAGAATCTCTGGGGTCCATTACAGGCAGCTGTTAGAATTGATACAATAGTTGCTAATACTACAGAGATGCTGCTGAGAAATGTATCATCTAAATGTTGCAAAATTTTAACAGTTTAGAATCTGCACCTGAATTACTGAGCTGCCAGACTGAAACACCAGAGACAGGAACATTCAACTTTAAAGATGAAAAGTTTCTGGTGAACAATATGAAAACAATTGAACTGGAAAAAGTGTTTGGAAGATGAACGACCCCTTTTACCTGAAGGTATTTTTATTCCAGTGGATGTTCCATTACATTTTTTAGATTTTGCTCAAATTTGAATTTACTAAATATAGGGTTCACATTTAGTTCAATATTCTGACAAATTCAATATTCAGCCAAATCCAATATTTGATGTTGCTATTGTTTTTTGCAATTTCAGTATTGCGCTATTATAAAGATATTGACATGTATTTTGCACAAACACCTCCAAATCAAATTATTTTGTCCTGTTCTTGTTTGTGCTTTTCCCTGTTAGAACCCATTAAACCCTGCCATGGGAATATTTTATAACAGGGAGGAAAAGGTACAAGCTTATACGTTTTTTTGAAAGAAAGTATAGTTACCATTCTGTTCCAGAATAAATGCAAATGATTGGATTTAATCAGCATAATACAATATATCTTTGCTTTAATTGGAGATTTGTAGACCCTGCGTTCTGCGTGTCACTCTATAATATAAAATGATTATATATAATTATTATAATTATATATACATAGAAATATGCATACCTACATACATTAACTGGCCCTTGGCATTTATAATTGCTTCCATACTTTTCACATTCAGGATATATGTCCGCTTCAGTCCCACAATAGCTCCTGTCTTTCAGTGCCGATAACCCTGCTGTACATCCCACGACCCACTCAAATCTCATTTCTACAATTTATTTGTGTCTTTTCCACAAGGGAAAAAGTAAAAATCGTGTAAACATTTGAGCAGTTGGACTGCAGTCCTCAGAGTCTGAGAAACTTGCCATATAAAAAGTTGCCAGGACTAAATATAATGGAATTCCCCAGAGTGCGTGACACTGCTGTGGTTATGGCATATGTAGGTAATTTACTGTCTGCATTTCTGTTTCCATGCCATACCCAAGGCAAATTGTATATGTACAGCTAGGTCCATAAATATTTGGACAGACTACTTTTTTTTCTAATTTTGGTTCTGTACATTACCAAAATGAATTTTTAAATGAAACAACTCAGATGCAGTTGATCTGCAGACTTTCAGCTAGTGGGTTGAACAAAAAGATTGCATAAAAATGTGATGAACTATCACAATCACTACATTTTCAGGGTAATTGGACAAATTAAAAAACTGAAGATAAAATGTTCATTTCTAATACTTGGTAGAAAACCCTTTGCTGGCAATGACAGCCTGAAGTCTTGAACTCATGGACATCACCAGATTCTGGGTTTCCTCCATTTCAATACTCTGCCCGGCCTTTACTGCAGTGGCTTTCAGTTGCTGTTTGTGGGCCTTTCTGTCCGAAGTTTAGTCTTCAACAAGTGAAATGCAGCTCAATTGGGTTCAGATCAGGTGACTGACTTGGCCATTCGAGAATATTCCACTTCTTTGCTTTATTAAACTCCTGGGTTGCTTTGGCTGTATATTTTGGGTCATTATGAAATGACTCCCAATCAATTTGACTGCATTTAGCTGGATTTGAGCAGACAGTGTCTCTGAACACCTCAGAATTTATTCGGCTGCTTCTGTCCTGTGTCACATGATGGATAAACACTATTGTCCCAGTGCCACTGGCAGCCATGCACGCCCAAGCCATCACACTGCCTCCGCCATGTTTTATAGATGATGTGGTATGCTTTGGATTATGAGTTGTTCCACGTCTTCTCCATACTTTTTTCTTGCCATCATTCTGGTAGAGGTTGATCTTGGTTTCATCTGTCCAAAGAACTTTTTTCCAGAACTGTGCTGGCTTTTTTAGATGTTTTTTTTTTTTTGTTGTTTTTGTTTTTTTTTTATAGCAAAGTCCAATCTAGCCTTTCTATTCTTGATACTTATGAGTGGCTTGCACCTTGCAGTGCACCCTCTGTATTTACTTTCATGCAGGCTTCTCTTTATGGTAGACTTGGATATCGATACACCTACCTCCTGGAGAGTGTTGTTCACTTGTTTGACTGTTGTGAATGGGGTTCTCTACACCATGGAAATGATTCTGTGATCATCCACCACTGTTGTCTTCCGTGGACGTCCAGGTCGTTCTGTGTTGCTGAGTTCACCAGTGCTTTCTTTCTTTCTCAGAATGTACCAAACTGTAGATTTTGCCACTCCTAATTTTGTAGCAATTTCTGTGATGGGTTTTTCTCTGTTTTTGCAGCTTAAAGATGGCTTGTTCCTGCATGGAGAGCTCATTTGACCGCATGTTGTCAAAATCTTCCACATACAAGCACCCCCCCCCCTCAGATCAACAAGGGCTTTTATCTGCTTCATTGATAATGACATAAAGGAATTGCCCACACCTGCCCATGAAATAGCCTTGAAGTCAATTGTCCAATTACTTTTGAACCCCTGGTCCAATTACTTTTGAGCTCCTGAAATGAAGTGATTGTTTTAAAAAAAGGCTTTAGTCCCTCACATTTTTATGCAATATATTTTTGTTGAACCCAGCTGAAAGTCTGCAGTTCAACTGCAAATGAGTTGTTTCATTTAATTTCATTGTGGTAATGGAAAGAACCAAAATTAGAAAAAAAAGTTGTCTGTCCAAATATTTATGGACCGTACATTCTTGGAGAGAATATCTGGCATTTTCATATTTAACTTTGTGACAGATATTTTTAGCACTTTCATGTATTTACTTTTAATTGTGCATCTCAGAGGTATATATACTATATATTTGAATGTATAGTAAGTGGTAAGGGTCTGCTGTTGTAACGTTACAAGTAAACACAGGCTGAGCACTAATAGTTTTTTTAAATGTCTGTAGTGGTTATATGCTAGAATGGTGGGCAGCATGAACCTTGGGGACTTTTTTATTCATTAGCTTTGCCAGTAAATGTCTCATGCAGCATTAAAGTGTCATTTACTATGAATTACATGCAGAAATGTGCCCCGATTAAGTCTATGGGAAACCTTGTATTAGTGACTGTGCCAACAAGATGCAGTTTTCATATAAACCCTGCAACAAAATGATAGTTTCTTTATGAACAGAAAACGGAAAGCATCCTTTTAGCTAACCTCTAAATTCACACTGCTCTCTGCTCAAATGCACTGGCTCACATTCACACAATTTTAGCCACAGTATAATTGCTGCAAATATCTTGTTAAAGACCATAGTTGTATTGGGAGCCGCTAATTCACCTTCTATTGTGCCAGTGCCGCATAAGCCTCAGCTTGCACAGTTCATGCCAAAGCACACCATTCTCCCTGATACCAGGCATCTTAAAATAATTGTTTATGTTATGCTCACTTACCATGACAATTCCCACATCTTGGTGGTGCCATACAAGTTTTGATTTCCCCATGCCCTGTTTTATTGGTAGGCATCCTCCAAATCCACTATTTGGGATTCGGCCAAATCCTTCATGAAAGATTCTGCCGAATACCGAAAAGAAATCCTAATCCTAAAGGGAAAAAGTGGGGAAAAACATTTTTTACTTCCTTGTTTTGTGACAAAAAAATTACATTAATATGCATATTTGGTTCGGCACAAGAATTCGGCCAAATCCTGTTGAAAATGCCGTATCCTGGCCGAATCCTGAACGAATCCTGAACCAAACATGGATTCGGTGCATTCCTATTTATTGGATTGTATTGTTTTTTAGTGGGATCACCATTGCAACTTATAACCAACTAATAACTAGGGATGCACCGAATCCAGGATTCGGTTTTGGTTTCGGCCAGGATTCAGCCTTTTTCAGCAGGATAGGATTCGGTTGAATTCTGGTGCATGGCCGAACTAAATCTGAACCCTAATCTGCATATGCAAATTAGGGGAAAGGAAGGGAAATCACGTCACTTTTGTCACAAACCAAGGAAGTAAAAATGTTTTTTCCACTTTCCCCTTCCTGTCCCTATTCGGGATTCGGTGCATCCCTACTAATAACTGCACAGACAGCTTAAATATTATTTAACTGACATTGATACAAGTAAAGTGAAAGAATATCCTGTTTATAGATTGGGTATATTTTTCCCAGTTATTTTCTTTTTTCCAATATTTTGCGTATGCTAATATATTTGCACGACACCATCAATTTTATTACAGTTTAGTTTTATCACGTACACAAAATGGGTTGTTGTTGAAGCACTCCAAGACTGGGTAAAATATAGGAAAAATACATTAATGATGCATTAATTAATGTAATGATACATTAATACATTAAATACATGTAAGTACAACTGATCTGGCCACTTTTACTGCTATCTTGCGCTTCCAGATTTGTGATAAATCCTGATTCATCAAATAACTACATTAATGTTAGGTGTTCACCAAACTGAAAAGAAAAAAAAGTAAGGCCCATCCTAAATGAGGTAAAGGTTTAAGGTCCCCATAGACGCAAAGATTTCTCTTGCCGAAAGACCGATTTTAGCGAAGTCCGACCAATCCTTCAAATTATTGTGCGATTAGTGGGATTCAAATTTGCAAATTTGCATTTACAGAGTGTCCCACTAGGGGAGAAAATAGAACTATGGGGCACAATGTTTGTACTTATTCTTTCTGCTTTAGTTTCTCTACAAATCCTGTCCCTGTGACACTTGTTTCACCATTTCCACTGAAGGCAGCTTTGGATATTTGATTTCATATGTACAGTAGGACAGGCAGCTGAAACTCAAGAGGTTTAAGGGCTGTGGGAAATGGCTTAACATCCTATACCATACAATAAAGAAGGCTATATTTAGCTGAGGAAATCATTTCATTAAATCTTTAGTTCAACATCTGTAGATTAGGTAAACTGTGAGTTGATGACTGTAACCACCATTGTTCTATCTACAGAATCCAGCCATTCCAATGCAAAAACTGCAAGACATCCAGAGAGCTATGGAGCTGCTTTCTGCCTGCCAGGGACCCGCAAAGAACCTTGACGAGGCAAGCAAACGTAAATACCAGTTTTGGGATACACAGCCTGTACCCAAACTTAGTAAGTTGGCACTAGGAAACTCACAGCAAATATTTTTAGAAGGGTATTGTGTATGTTTTTACTTACTTTGTGCAGTAACCGGTTTCTTTGGATTGAACTTAATTGTGTTTCTTATTGCTGTTATGTTTCTTTAGTTTCTGGTTCCTGTGTCTATTAAATAGCAAAATAGAAGTTTTCTCAGCACTGTCTTTAGTTGTAGTGGGTAAAACAAACTTTTTTTAGGCCTGTTATTTATATAAGAAGGGGCTGCTTGGTGCCAACAGCCCTCTCATTTTGGACAACACAGTTATGGTTGTGGTGTTGCCATCCACTCTACATGTTATTCCATAGTCTCTTATACACGTTATTGTGTGCTTTGTTCACAGTCAAGAAGTGAATGTCCAACTCCCATCTACAACTGCTGTTCTACAAAACCTGCATGTTGTGTAGCGTATGGTTGTTGCTTCATCCTGTTGTTTCCATCTGTGCCTTTGATCCTTTGCTATTTTGCTCTCCCTCCATGATGCCTTTCCTCTGTCTTCTATAGTCACCTTTACATAGTTACATGGTTAAATTGGGTTGAAAAAAGACAAAGTCCATCAAGTCCAACCCCTCCAAATGAAAACCCAGCATCCATACACACACCCCTCTCTACTTTTAATTAAATTCTATATACCCATAACTATACTAACTATAGAGCTTAGTATCACAATAGCCTTTGATATTATGTCTGTCCAAGAAATCATCCAAGCCATTCTTAAAGGCATTAACTGAATCAGCCATCACAACATCACCTGGCAGGTAACTTTATCCTCTTGCTTTCTCATTCCCCACTTTCCTTCTATTCAATCTGATGTTCTTGCTTTTTCTTTTCGTCCTTCAACTTCTTCCATTCAGCCATACACACACATTCAAAGAACAACTACACAGGTTTCCCTTTTGTGCTTTCCCAGCATCTTCGTGCCTTCTTTGCATTCTCCGTCTCTCAGCCAGAGTGCATGTTAGTAACACAGGTTCTTGTGTGAGAATGACTTGTTAGACATTGCTACAGGTTCTCAGTTTTCTGCTCCACTTTAACCAGTTGCCCTGTATATATTTAAATACAGGTGACTGAGGTACTAGTTTCTAGACTTCCCGATGAGACTTTACCTTATTATCAGAAATGATCAGAAAAGAGCATCGACACTGTGACCCTTGTTTAGCATGGCCAACCTTTACTTACAACATAAAACATGTGTATTTTATTTCATTGGTATATATATCATGTTTAGTTTATTTAACAGAGCTGCTTAGTTGGAATTGTGTTCCTGTTGCTAGATCAGCCTTCGGCAAAGTATAGTCGCATTGTGTTTTAGTATTACAACTCTAAACCAACGCAGCATTCAGCTGTGGGTTGCCCATGTTTAGATAAGATAGGCAGTAAGTAATTACAGGTAGACATAAATAATCGTAAAAAAAAACAATGTGGTTAGTGATGGGCGAATTTGCGCCGTTTTGCTTAGCCGAAAAATTCACGAATTTCGCGCGAAACGGCGAAAAATTCGCGAAACGGCGCCGGCGTCTCGTTTTTGACGCCGGCGCCCGTTTTTTGACGCCGGCGTACGTTTTTTCGGAAAAATTTTTTTTGCCACCCGCGAATTTTTGGCGCGAATTTTCGCGGGCGTTTCGCGAATTTATTCGCTGGCGGCGAATCGCGCTAATTCGCTGCGAATTCGAGCCTGGCGAATAAATTCGCCCATCACTAAATGTTTTTTTACACAGCCAAAGGGCTGCTTATATATTTGGAACCCCCCAGCTGTATGTGCTTATGGAATTTGAGCCACTGCATAACTTATATTGTAAGTTAATATATGATGCAACTATTGTTCTCGACCCATAATATAACTTAGAGTACTGAGAGTGGCTACTGACATGGGGTGTGACTTTGTAAGATGCACTCTGAACACTTTTTCTGGGCTTGTAACTGAACTTAAAGCTTATTTATGTTCCCTCTTTGTAGGTGTTTGTTGATGGAGACATTTCTTACTTTTCATGTAGGCATAAGGGCTAGTCCACACGGGGAGATAGCGACGCGTTTGCGGTCGCGGCGACAGTCGCCGCGACCGGCGCAGGCGACAGTTTTGTATGGGCGCCTATGTAAAAACGCCTGTGCTAACCACACGAGGCGATGCGCTTTTCAACAGTCGCCTGAAAAAGCCTGGCGAGGCATTTTCAGGCGACTGTTGAAAAGCGCATCGCCTCGTGTGGTTAGCACAGGCGTTTTTACATAGGCGCCCATACAAAACTGTCACCTGCGCCGGTCGCGGCGACTGTCGCGGCGCTTTGTCGCCGCGACCGCAAACGCGTCGCTATCTCCCCGTGTGGACTAGCCCTAAAAGTGGCCTGATGCATTGTGTGATAAACAGCAGGAAATGATTGGTTTCTATCACCCACCCACACACATACCACCAAACTTTGCAGATAGATATTTTCTTGTTACCAGAAGTTACTATAAAAATAAACTGTCATCTTGATGTACTTATTTTAATAGTAAAAAATGTTCATTTAAATGGGAAGGTCAACTGAAAATTAACATTTTGCAACATATTCTTTCAAAGGTTGAACCTTTAAGTTAAATTTTAGTATGATGCATAGAATGATATTCAATTGGTTTTCATTTTTTATTTGTAGCTTTTGAGTTATTTAGATTTATTGAGTTATTTCAATAAACCTTCATTTAAACAGGTTAGACATTCCGTATCAGTAACATGGAGCATTTAAAATCTGATCTTCCTTAGAATAGGGTACCATGTTCTGTATTTATGTACTTATTGCATGCAATGGGTGACTTGCTTAAATGCAGGATTTATTTATTATTTTAAGTGTGTACACCAGAGTTACGTCAGAATTTAAACCAATGATACATTGAAATGGATATCTTGAGCCTATTGAAGTTTCTGCACAAAGGTCTAATACTGTTGCTCCGGAGTGTAGTTACACATCTTGTGCAGGTTTATTAACTGTGCTGGTTTCTACACTACTTGGCCTATTTCAATTCAGAGTCAACATGACTTATTTTTATTTTGCTATGCATGATAACTACAGGTTCTAAGCTAGCACACGTCTTTCCTATAGAATGCATTTCCTTTAATATATATATATATATATCTTATACACTTTTAGACGAAATTATAACATGTCACGGTCCTATTGAGGCTGACAAGGACAACATACGCCAAGAGCCATACTCCTTGCCTCAGGGATTTATGTGGGACACACTGGACTTGAGTAATGCTGAGGTGGTAAGTATATACAGTACAATAATGTTGTCTTCTGATGGAAATCTACACAGCAAGATCAAACAGATGATTGATTTGATCATGGGAGTGATGAATTACTCTGGCATTGCATGTATATATATTTATATCATTGCATGTTCTGTACTAAGCAGAATGATGTAAATGTATTGATTTCTCGAATACTTGTCTCCCCTTCAGCTAAAAGAACTTTACACTTTGCTAAATGAAAATTATGTGGAAGATGACGATAATATGTTCCGATTTGACTATTCCCCGGAGTTTCTACAATGGTTAGTAGTAAAGCGAAAAAATTCACATTTTAAATGTAAGATTTTCTTGACATTTTAGGCAACCTATTACTCTCTAGGGTGCAATTATCGTCCATGAAATCCTGAATAGATCCACCACAGTGTTCAACAGTAAGGCACAGACATTATAGGCTGAAGATTTTCTTTGGCTTTCTCCATAACTAAGCTGCTTGATGTAGCTAAAGGTGACTTGCCATTAGTAATGAGTGAATAAAGTCGCCAGACACGAATTTGTGAACTTTCACGTTTTGCCGCCTGCGAATAAATTAGAAAATTTGCTGGGGAAAAATCCACCTCATCAAAAAAAACCCCAAAAAACTGGCCTCGTGTCAGAATAGTCGCGCGCTTAAAAATTGTCAGGTGTCGCATATAAAAATAGCCTCAGGTATAAAAATCGGCAATGAAATTGACGAGTCAAAAAATTTTGACGCCCATTGACTTCAATGCTTTTTCGCCAATTTTTCCCTGTTTTGCGAATTTCACTGTAAATTCGCAAATGTTTCAGCGAAATTGGACAATTTCACCCATCAGTACTTACCATGCCACTTTGAGTCCAGTTTTTGCGCTAATTTCTAAATATAATCAACTATTACAGCTCTGTTCTGTACATCTATTTCACATGTGCCTCCTTCAGATGGAGCAAACAGAAAAGGCTAACTATTAGAAAAGAATATGGATGGAATTGCTGTTCTTTTTTTTTTTTTTTACATACTGAACTGCTTACAGTATCAGCCCAAAGCTTCAGAAGCCCTATAATAACAATAATGCTCAGTGTGCTCTGGGCAGTTAAGAATCTAAGTGTACGTTGTCGCCAGAAATTATCAAAACATTAGCAGAAAAGTGATGTTACATCTGTCATTGTAGCCGATTTACAGGTCTACTTATTCATAATTAGAACGCCCAGGTATCTATGCTGCCATTATTAACATGTATTTATATAGCGCCAACATATTGCGTAGCACTGCCATGTAGTATGAATTAGTTACTAGTCCGCAATGTATTGTATATTGTGTGTGGGTCACTAAACTCAGGTAATTGATAGCAGTGCAAATTATTTGCTGTGAATTAGCAGAAAACAACACGAGGAGCTACTGGGGGCATTTTTGGAGGCGCAGATATTAACTTGCGTCAGTAGTGGTGGCCTTGACAGCCTACAGAAACCCAAAACATAAGGTGTAGCGTTTCTAGCCTAATTCTTTGAGATTTAGTTCCCCTTTAATTCATGGTAATCCTGATCATGGCACAAATAAAAATCAATCAAATGAGACAGAACCTCCTCTTCTCTCCTACAGAGAAAAAGCGAATGTTCTCCCCTATGTTCTGCTGTGTGTTTGTGCTGACAGGCAGTGTGTGCGTGCGCGCAGACTCATGGAGAGGATATTGCAACAACCTATGCATTTACTTGCTGATATCGCCTCCATGAATCTGCACACAGGCCAAAACCATGCCTGTCAGTACAGAGACACAGAGAAGCATAGTAGCTTCTCTCCACCTGCAGAGAAATTCACTTAAACACTTAAAGCACTAAGACCGTAAATGCAAAAATAAAATATACCTGTACTTCTGTAGCATGATAATCAAGGGGCTTTTGGTGCAACCAGTAAGTGCTTGTGTTCATATATAAATCCTTGTTGCAGGGCTTTGCGTCCACCTGGCTGGTTATCGCAATGGCACTGCGGTGTTCGGGTTGCCTCCAACAAGAAACTAGTGGGTTTCATAAGCGCGGTTCCTGCTTCAATCCGTATTTATGATACGTAAGTATAGCATTTATACATACATATACATGATGATACCATGATCTTTTTTATGTGCAAAGCCAGCATAATAGGTACGTAATAGCACATGCACCTAAGCTTTTACCTGTTATACATGTAGATACTGTAGATGTTAGAAGGTGAAAATATTGTGATGCAGAACACAAGTTAATTTAGTTATATATTATGTTATTTTTTGATTAATTCATTTGAGGCTTCTCTCTCAATCAGGACATACTAAAAGTGGTATTGTCCTTGGGACCATGAAGCTATTCTAAACCAGGGTTTATTTGTTTGCATGTTGCATCAGAATAGTACTGAGCCTTTATTCAAGGCACCTACACAATAAAACATTTAGCACTCCCACTTTTGTTTCTTTTCCCTCAGTGTAAAGAAAATGGTAGAAATCAATTTCCTGTGTGTCCATAAAAAGCTGCGATCGAAGAGAGTGGCTCCTGTGCTTATCCGTGAAATAACAAGGAGAGTAAATCTGGAGGGGATATTCCAAGCAGTTTACACAGCAGGAGTTGTTCTTCCAAAGCCCGTGTCAACATGCAGGTATGGATAAAGCCATCAAGAAAGGTCTGGATTTTGTACTTACTCACATAGAGATATGTCTTGTCTTAATAATGATAGATATTCTCTCTCAGAAGACAATTTTGCCTTCTTCCCACGCACACGCAGGCATGCAGTTGGCTTCTGAGACATGTGTGCCAAATTGTACATTTTATAAAGCAGGATTTCTAAATTATTGCTTCTACCAAACAACTACATGAGCATCACTGTGATCCAAAAAAGATGAATCAGCAGAATCGTCTGAATTCACCAAAATATTCACAGACATCAAAAGATTTGTTTGGACATTAAGGGACCAAGTGTATAAGCCATAGCTTTCCTTTAGCATGTGGAAATTCTGCATATAATCCGTATGTAACAAATGCACGTCAAAGCCTGTGAATCCAGAGTTCTCTGGACCTTAAAGGGGAACTATCGCTAAAATGAAAATTTAATATAAGCTTCATTGTACTGAAATAAGAAACTGTCTAAACATAATCACTTAAAATTCGGAACGGTTTATGAAATATTCAAGTTACTCTTCACTATCCCCCTCTCAGCGTCTGTCTCTTTTAATGCAGGAGTTGTGATTCTGATTGAATGACAGTTAAATCCAATGTATCTTTCAGGGGGGGCTCCTTTTGTCTCAAAGAGCTCACTCCATTGAAATCATCAGAAATCATGTCTCTCTACATGCAAAATTTGTGCTAGAGTTTGTTTGTACTGGAATAAGTTATTTGAGTGAGCTCTAATACTACTGCTAGGTAAGGGAGCCACATTATAAGATATATTGGATCTAACTGTCAATGAAAATCTGACCGATTGAGGAGAAACAGATGCTCAGAGGGAGATAGGGAAGATAAACTTGATTATTTCAGAAACAGTACAGAATTTTTAATTAACTGTATTTAGCAATTTTCTTATTTCAGTAGGATGAAACTTATATTAATTTTTCATTTTCGTGATACTTCCCCTTTTAATGATGCTTAAAAAAAAAAAAAAAAGAAGCATTAATTAAACCCAGTAAGATTGTTTTCCATCAGTATGTATTCATGCAGTTTGATTACCAAAAAGGATTAAAAAGGAATCATTTAAAAAAATAAATAAATAATTATTTGTTTAAAATGGACTCTATGGGAGATGGTGTTTCCGTAATTTGGATCTTGGAAATGGGTTTCCAGCTAAGGGATCTCTCATCTCTTTATTTATTTATTTATTTACTTATTTGTGTGTCTATGGGAACAAGTCGAACCTTTTCTCTTCCCACAGATACTGGCATCGGTCCCTGAATCCTAGAAAACTGGTAGAAGTGAAGTTTTCTCATCTAAGTAGAAATATGACATTACAAAGGACAATGAAGCTTTACAGGCTGCCAGATGTAAGTAACTGACTGTATATTGCTGTTCAATCCCTTCATACTGTTTAATATCCCACAGTGATGAACTAGTGCGTGCACCCATGGCAACAGCAGGGGCTGTGTGAGCAATACCCATTCTCCATATGCAAACGGAAATGCCATATTTGGGGGTATGCCTGATTTAATTGTTGTAGAAAGTACATTTCATCGTTTGGTCTCAAGCATGATGTGGGATTGTTTAGTTAGAAGGAAATTCACTTTTATTCATTATGCTTTTACCATGACACACATTTCTTCCACTGCTTGTCGTTTTAGCTTTTCAGAGCCCAGTATGTAATTATTATATCAAAGGAAAAACAAAAGTGGGCTGGCATAGCGCTGGCGGAGTTATGAGGAACCGTATGGATCTACTTTGTGTCACAGCACAAGGCTGCTGCTACTGGCTGGCTATGTGCCATGTAAACATGCACCATCATTGTGTTATAGTGGTGTCTTCTAAATATCAGTTGCCTAAGCAGCAGTTTTTAACGGCGTTGTTCGCCTTTAAATAATTTTTTCGTATGTAGAGAGTGATATTCTGAGACAATTTGCAATTGGTTTTAATTTTTTATTATTTGTGGTTTTTGAGTTATTTCGCTTTTTTATTCAGCAGCTCTCCAGTTAGCAATTTCATCTGGTTGCTAGGGTCCAAATTACCTAGCAACCATGCATTGATATGAATGAGAGACTGGAATATGAATTGCAGAGGGTCTAACTAGAAAAAGGTGCACAGTGTTTGTGAGATCATGTCATCAGTTTTACATAGGTGTATTTCCATTTTTCCATTATGGGACTTCTAAAGGTAGTTGCCCCAGAGATTATTTTGGGGTGAATATTTATTCAACCATGTTTGTTTTTTTTATTTGTAAATAATTTTGAAAACAATGTAGATTTTTTGTTCACATCCAAGATCTTGCACTAATCTGTGTAGATCAGTGACAAAATCTTAATTAAATTAATTGTAATTGCGGGTTAGTAGCACA
The DNA here is from genome assembly GCF_017654675.1 of Xenopus laevis. NCBI lineage: Eukaryota > Metazoa > Chordata > Amphibia > Anura > Pipidae > Xenopus > Xenopus laevis. The sequence goes on along the minus strand of NC_054381.1, from coordinate 29,236,744 downwards.
GCAGCGTGTGGAAAAGCCAAGGGTATAAATTCTTAGAAAATGTTAAAAATACTAAAACACCCTATGGAAGACTGCAGTACCTGACTGTAACTGTAGATGGCATGTTCTGGCTTGTGAGGGAAAAAAAAGGATCAAGAACTCTGCTCATTTGTGCTTTGAAAGAGATCCACTTAAATCCTTCTGTCTTAAGGGTTCTTCGGGACTGTCTTTTCGAGTATTCTTATTACATACTGAGGGTATCCCACAGCTTTGTGATAGCTGATAAATCCAATCCATTTAATGCTATACTCTAAAACGTGCTGCTTTAATTATAAAATGCTCTGGAGGCCCTAATGCTATGAAAGTGTTGTAAACTGCTATTAGCTCTACCAGTCTCACTGATCTCTTACTCTCTCAACTTAATAAGGCCATAAAGACCGCAGGTCTAAGACAAATGGAAAGGAAGGATGTTACAATGGTCCAGCATTTACTAAACAACTATCTGAAGCAGTTCAACCTTGCTCCTTTCATGGATGAAGAAGAGGTCGAACACTGGTTTCTTCCTCAGGATCATATTATTGACACCTATGTTGTAGAGGTAATTTACTTTGTGTTATGCCAGTGAAAGCTTTGTTAATTGCCATTGCACACATGAAATTTTGATCAGCACTCAAAGCACCTGCTTTATGGATCCCTTTTTAAATTCTAAACTTTATTTTCCCCTTCAAATATTTGCAAATTGTCTGTTTTGTAACCTGCTACTACTACTATATAGTATATCCGCATCAGTCCTGGAAGTATCTAGCCAGAGAAAGGCAAACAGGTTGAAGACACCACTCTGGTATCAAAAAATCCACTTGGAGATTGATCTTTGCCTCTGCGTTAATACGACAGGATTCCTGAAGATATTCTCTTCGTAACTGCCCAATTCTTCTCATTATGCTGCGGTGTCTATTATTAACTTGAAGGATGACCCATGAAGAGCATGAATAAAACCTAAGAGGATGTCTTTGGGTTTAGGGTTTGCCTTTATAGCAAACTAGGAAGATGGCCACTTTTCTTGCATCCTATTATAATCAAGTTGTGTTTAAGGAGAAGGAAACTCTTTGTGCACTTGGGAGTGCCAAATGTTAGGCACCCCAAGTTTATGTATTTACTTACCCCCAAGTTTATGTATTTACTTACCTGAAACCCCGGGCCGGTGCTCCTATCAGCAGAAAACTGCACCGGCCTGGGGTTATTCCAGTGAGCACCATGTAGTGATCCTCTTCCGTCTTCCTCTTTCCTTCCTGCGGCTGCACATGAGCATTAGAACAAAAAGTCTAAAAAGTCAGCTATTTCATTCAACTGTGCATACGTTTGGCCGGGACATTGGAAGAAAGAGGAAGACAGAAGAGGATTGCTCCATGGTGCTCGCTGGAATAACCCCGGGCCGGTGCAGTTTTCTGCTGATAGGAGCACCAGACCAGGGTTTCAGGTAAGTAAATACAATCACTTGGGGGTGCCTAACATTTGGCACCCCCAAGTGCACAAAGCCTTTCCTTCTCCTTTAACACACTAGAGTTGAAGCACTGGTCATTAGACATCCCCATCGAATTTAAATCATGGGATAATTCTCTTTGTTCCACCACCACTGGCATAAGAGAGATGAATCAACTAATACCAGTCTTTTGTCTACTTTTCCAGCTGGTCTGGCTTCCAACGATAAACTCATTTTGGGAAGTGGCAGTGTTTTCTTTTATACATTGAATTACCGTTAAAAATAAATGTTTATACTTTACATTCTCTTCTTTTTCCCCCCCCCCTTTCTTTATAGAGTTCAAATGGGGTTCTAACAGATTTTCTCAGTTTCTACACATTACCGTCAACAGTGATGCACCACCCCATCCATAAAACTCTTAAAGCAGCATATTCCTTCTACAACATCCACACAGAAACACCTCTGTTGGACCTAATGAATGATGCACTAATTATTGCCAAATTGGTAAAATCTTTCTTTCAAATCTTTCTGTAATTTGAATCTCCATACTTTGTCTACTAAAAATTATTTAATCATTAAAGGGTTTCGTCACCTTTAAATAAACTTTTAGTATGATGTAGAGATTGATATTCTAAGACAGTTTGCAATTGGTTTTCATTTTTCATTACGTGTTTTTTGAGTTATTTAGCTTTTTTATTCAGCAGCTCTCCAGTTTGCAATTTCAGCAATGTGGTTCCTAGGGTCCAAATCCTCGTAGCAACCATACATTGATTGGAATAAGAGACTGGAATATGAATAGAAGAGGCCTGAATAGAAAGATGAGTAATATGAAGTTTGTTGCTTTACAGAGCATTTGTTTTTTTTTAGATGGGGTCAGTGACCCCCATTTAAAAGCTGGGAAGTGTCAAAAGCAAAAGGCAAATTGTTCAACTATGAATAAATGAAGACCAATTGAAAAGTTGCTTAGAGTTAGCCATTCTATAACATACTAAAGGTTAACTTAACAGTGAACCACCTCATTAAAGGAGAAAGGAAAGCTACCGAAGCAGTTTATTGCCAATAGATTAGTGCAAGCTATAAGACTATATTTACTTTGCAGAATGCTTTACCATACCTGAGTAAACAGCTCTAGAAGCTCTCTCTGTTTGTTTAGGATAACAGCTGCCATATTAGCTTGGTATGAAATCACTTACTGCCTGAGTTTCTCCCTGCTCACTCATAGCTCTGGTCATGGAACCTATACAGTATATCTTTTTTTTTAGGGGGATACATAGTAAACAAAACTTATATGACACAAGTTTTAAGCGCTAAATATAACTGTATAACTGTGTTTATATGGATATATTTTACAGGATATTCATGTGCTGTATGACTGTACTGTATATAGCTCCATAACTATATAAAGACAGGAGGCCAAGTGCTTTTATCCAGGTCATGAAACAGTCATGTGACTTTTAATATCCTTATATTTTACAACAGGGGTTACATTATTTTTTGTCATGTGACATTTATATAATTAATAAAGTACCCCCTATTGTAACATATAAGGATATTATAAGTCACCGTGGAGTTCCATAACCATAAACAGGTCATGGAACTCTGAGGTTACTTCTAATATCCTCATATTTTCCAACAAGGGGTACTTTATTTATTATACACAAGTTTTAGGAGTCATGTGACAAAAATGACATCACTACTCACCGTTTATAACTGATGACATCACTAGTCACTGTTTATAAGGATATAATTTACAGGATATTCATGGCTCTTTTGTGTATTATATATATATATATATATATATATATATATATATATATATATATATATATATATATATATATACTGTATGTATGTATGTATATATATATATGTATATATATATATATATATATATATATATATATATATATATATACTGTATATATAATTTACAAGATATTCATGGCTTTTATGTATTATATAGTGGATAATGTACCCCCTACTATAATTTATAAAGATATTATGTCACCGAGGAGTTATGTGACCATATAAAAGGTTTTTTAAACAGGTCACATAACTCTGAGGTGACTTCTAATATCGTTATAAATTTCAGTAGGGGGTACATTATGCATTATAATCTACATTTTGTGTGAAATGTCAGGAGGGAGGTGGAGGGGTCAGCATCCAATTCTGGTCGCCGGCGTCCAAATCAGGCGTGCCGGCGTTCGATTTGAACGCGGTGGCAGCAAATTCGGATGCTCTGTGTCAAATTCGGACTTGCATCGTCAAATTCGGCAGCGAGGGACCCCTGTTATAAATGGCGTGTTCTGACATCAGAACGCGCCGTTTATAAGGATATAATTTACAGTCTGGTCCCATAGGGAAATGACCAGACTGTAGTGAATAAAGTACCCCCTCTTGTAAAATATAAGGATATTATAAGTTACCGAGGAGTTTCATGACCATATAAAAACACGAGGCCGAAGTATTTTGCAACTGGGGGTACTTTATTTATTATAATACACAAATTTCAGTGAGTCATGTGACAGAAATGACATCAGAACTCACATTTATAAGGATATTATTTACGGTATATTCATGGCTTTTGTGTAGTATAAGGATATATTTTACAGGATATTCATGTGCTGCTCATGTTCATTATATTAAAGCAAAATAGTCTTTTATATTGTATTCAAGATATGTTGGCTGCTTGTTTCTATTGAAAATATTTTAAATGATTAATTCTGTTGTCTTGGCAGAAAGGATTTGATGTTTTTAATGCTCTCGATTTAATGGAAAACAAAATTTTCTTGGAAAAGCTGAAGTTTGGGATTGGAGATGGCAATCTGCAGTATTATCTGTATAACTGGAAGTGTCCAGCCATGGAATCTGAAAAGGTGAGGAAATTGAGATGTCTCTTAACTGCAGATCTTAAAACAACAGTAACACCATTTTTTTTTCTATAAATAGACTACTGTGTCACCAGGGGGCAGCCATTAAAGCTGAAAAAGGAGAAAGGGCACAGGATACATAGTAGATAACAGATAAGCTCTGTAGCATGCAACAGCATTCTTCAGAAATTATAGTTTCTAAAACAAACACACCAGTTTTACCTGTGCAGGGCAACAGTACAATATATTATCATTTCTTTAAAACATTTTCATTTTTTGGTTCCTCTAAGAGTACCTATTCTGTCAACATTTTTAAACAACCCTGGTTGTAGCCTTCCTGGAAAAGATAAGGGCAATGCCAGATGCAGCTGTTTGTAATCCACAGGAGATAGCCAGGGGCTACAGAGCATCCAGAAATTATTTGTAATGCAAAGAATGGGGATCACTGAATGTAAAACACTTTATATGCAGCTATATGGCTTAATTTTTGGAAACTGCAAGAAGGCATGAAAGGGGAACTATCGCGGAAATGAAAATTTAATATAAGCTTCAGCATACTGAAATAAGACATTTTCTAAATTTAATCAATTAAAAAATCTGAAATAATTAAGTTTATCTTCACTGTCCCTCTCTCAGCATCTGTTTCTCTTCATTCTCTCTTCCTGCAGTAGTTGTGTGTCAGATATTCATTGACAGTCAGATCCAATATATCTTATAGGGGGGCTCCTTTTGCCTAGAAGACTATTAAAATCATCAGACATCATGTCTATCTACATGCAGGATTTGTGCAAAAGTCAGTTATTTTGTTTGTAATGAAATCAGTTATATAAGTGAACTCTGATACATTGGATCTGTCAATGAATATCTGACACCCAACTGCAGCAAGAAGACAGAATGAAGAGAAACAGATGCTGAGAGAGGGATAGTGAACATAAATTTGATTATTTCAGAAACAATGCAGAATATTTAATTGATTGTATTTAAATGTTTCTTATTCCAGTATGCTGAAGCTTATATAAAATTTTCATTTTCGCGATAGTTTCCCTTATTAATTATTTTTACCACTTTATTACCGCGGGCGACAAACAGCTACGTCTGCCATTGCATTAAGTGTCAGGGGTGGAAACTTTTGCAAAATAATCCACAATAGGATGATTCCATTTTTCTCCTTTAAGAGACAATATACTCTGTAATATTGCAGCATGAGGGAGTGGGCTGAAATAAACTAAAAAAAGGGACACTGTACACTCCCACAGCAATTCTGCTCCTACTGGCTACAGTGGCTTCATATTGTAAGAACAGGCCAAGAAATGAAATCTCAACCTGTAACACTGAGATTGTAGATAAGAAACAATAAACTGTTCTGGCTTTTTGCACGAGCACCACAAAGTGAAGTCTGATTTTGCAGTTTCTTTCTCAAATACTTATTATATCCCCCAGTGTGTGTATTTTGTTTAGAAAATGGTAGAATAACCATGGCCATCTTTACTTCCTTACAGGTCGGCTTGGTGTTGCAGTAAGGAGCACATTTGCATTCCATCTGTAGTCATGAAGGGACTCGAGTAGCCAATGTGCATGAACAAAAAGCACAAAGTACATGGAAGCAAATGGAGAGGCAAAGGAAACCTGAAATAATGAAGAAATCTTAGAATCCTGGCAGATTCTGGCACCACACAGGCATGGGACAGAGCCATCATTGATCTTATTTTTCATGAAGAACTTGTACAAAAAGAACTAAAGCACATTCCTTTCACTTAAAAACCTTTTCCTTTGTGGACTGAGTTTCCGGTCTTTAACCCACCATCATTTTTATACAGAAAACTGCAGAATGCATGTAAAATAAAACTCTCTACATTTGGTTGTATCTGCAGCAAAAAAAAAAAAAAAAAAAGCATCAAGACTTTGGTTTTGAGAATGCCAACAAATGACTCATTTTTAAGGTATTTCTGGCAACTGGAGTTTGAGGAGAGCACTGACATCATGAACACTCTAACGCTTTAACATTTGGATATTGCTGCTGTACTCTTCCTGGCATTGTGCTGCTGGCCCTATTCATCAGAACAGGGCATAGAATTGTAATTAGCTTTTTCTATTTAAGTCACAGTGTTATATTGAAACGATAAACCTGGTAACTGGCTGGGGCTAATGTTGATTATGCCAGAATGGAAAGGTTTTTTTTTTTTTTTTTTTGGAGGGGTGGGACTGGTGCTTTAAAAGGTCCATTTGTGTTTAGCTGGCATGTAGCTTAATGAATTGGTTCCCAAATGTGCTTTCATCTTTGAGCTAGTGCATGGTTTCTGGATCAGATTTTTAAGGATTGTCGAGTGCGTAGAAATTGGTACAATGGCCTGCTTTCTGTGGGGATATCCTGAAAACATGCAGTGCTTTCTGGAACATGAGAACCAATACACCCATGTAAATCCAAAACTTCATTCCAGTTCTGTTGCCAAGAGTCCCATATGGATTTGCCTGTCCACATTTTCCTGTAACAAAATAGACAATCTCTGTTTAAGTTTTGACTGTTAATTTTTTGGAATACTATTGCGCATTTGGTTCAGTGATAGGCCAACTAATTTCAGAATCGGATTGATTCTAAATTCTGATTCTAAATGGTTATCCCTGGCTCTTGATTGCACAACCGTGTAGGGAATAGTAATGCAGACCACAAAGAGCAGAGTGAACCTGGCACACACAATATGCATTCACACCATCCAAGCAATTGGGAAAAGTCCTCCTCCTAATTCATAAAGCTCTGCTTCATCTGTATTTAAGAAATTAACTAAGTTGCTGGTCTTTTTTTTAAAAATAATTAAAGTAGCATTCAACCAGTAAAATAAAAAAACCCTACCTAACGTAGACCCCCCCCCAGCCTACCTGAACCCCACCCCCGGGCAAATGCCCCTAACTTTTTACTTATCCCTCGGTGCAGATTCTGTCCTTGGGAGTTCACGGCAGCCATCTTATTTTCTTCATTAAACTTCGGAAGCAGCAGGGAGTTTCAGCACATGCGCAGTTGGAGTAATATTCTGGTCCCGAACAACTGCAGCCAAAAGTCACGAAAATTTTTGAAATTTTTTCTTGACTTTCAGCGCATGCGCAGTTGTTTTGGACATGAATATTACTTCAACTATGCATTTGCTGAAACTCCCTGCTGCTTCCGAAGTTTAACAAAGAAAAAAAGATGGCTGCCGTGACAGAATCTGCAACCGAGGGGTAAGTAAAAAAGTTAGGGGCTTTTGCCCGGGGGGGGGGGTTTACGTAGAGTAGGGGGGTAGGAATTTTTTATGTTACAGGTTAAATTCTCCTTTAAGAGTTCAAAAGCCTGGTAGGATTACATAGTTAACTAACCCCAGCACCCTGCCCCATATGACCATGCTTCTATACCTTTGGAATGAATGGTGTGTGCCTAACACAAATTTAGACAATGGGGGCAATGCAACAAAAGTCACAAAGTTTGCACAGTGTATGGCAGGGTTGCCCAAAAGTTAGATCGGGATCTACCAGTAGACCTTTAGCTTGTGATCAGTAGATCTCAAGACACTGCCAACAAACAGCTTGTCTAGATCACCCTCCTGTTTCATTCAGATATTTATTATGTGGAGGTTACATAAGAAAGAGTTGTTTGCTAAATATAACAATATACATTTTCCCATTAATCAGTATTTGTCATATTTTCCATTGAACAGAATGCTAACAATGCTTTTATGGATGTGTAGTTAATAATGGGACATCACTACTTAGGGGCATATTTATCAAGAATCAAATTTGTGAGTTGTGTGAGGGTTTGTCTACCTCGGATAAACTCGAATTTCGAATGTCTGCGTGTTTATGGAAAAATCTGAATGTTGAAAACTCACATGAAAAACTCAACGATCGAGTTCATGTGGCGAAATAACTCGAATTGATTAGATTTATGATCTGAAAACTTGAATTGATCAAGTTTTCAGATAAAAAACACATTTTTACATAAATTTTTTTTCTTATTAACAGACATTCAGGTTTTCTAAAATATGCCTTGAATGTGTGCGTTTGGGTGCAAAAAAAATTTGAATCATGTAAAAAAAAAAAAAAAAATCTGAGTTTTGATAAATCTGTCCCTAAAAGTAGACCTCACCTTAGTAAAGGGCACTCCTGGTGTATGGCAACTAATGGAGATGTTTGCTTTAAAAAGGTGACCAATCCATGCTTCCTGACAATTCAGTTCTTATTAAATCTGGTACTAAGTTTGTGCCATTTTAAACATTTCCCTGTTAATAACTTAATATTGAATTCTGTTGCAGATTGGTTTAGTTAAACTATGAAGTATATACTTTTTTATTTACACAAACCTACTATATTTAAGGGCCTAAAATGTGACATTTTGGTAGCTGTTATTGTGGCAGTGATCAGAACACCACTAACTGCCCTAGATCACTTTTCAATCAGTCAAATATTTTTGACAACTGACCCGCTCTGCTTCCCATTCGATTGAAAAGGGATCATTTAGAGCAGGATAGAGATGCTTTGTTTGGCTTCACAAATCAGAACAGCAGGGGTACTGTAACTCTAAAGCTGGCCATAGATGCCAAGATAACGATGTACGTAAAGAAGATTCATACGATTTTTGGACCGTGTGTGGATCGTCACAATATTTTTCATACCATAGTTATCGGTTGCTTCGTTTATTGGTTAGACGATTTCTGTCAGCTAACATACATTTCGTACGATTGCTGTCAATAAATGGCCAGAACATCTGATTTATTTTAATTAGTTTATTTAATATAAATGGTTAATTGTAGGACGTTACATGAAAATTAACGGTTATGTCGTACAAAGAATAAAATCTGCATGTCTATATCCATCTTAAAGGAGAAGGAAAGCTACCTATTGCCAATAGATTAGCCACAATAGTGCAAGCTATAACACTATATTTATTTTGCAGAATGCTTTACCATACCTGAGTAAACTGCTCTAGAAGCGCTCTCTGTTTGTTTAGGATAGCAGCTGCCATATTAGCTTGGCGTGACATCACTTCCTGCCTGAGTCTCTCCCTGCTCACTGATCGCTCTGGGCTCAGATTACAGCAGAGAAGAGCAAACTGAGCATGCTCAAGCCCTAGCCCTGGAGGTTTATACTGAAAACTGGAAGTCTGATACAGAAGCCCATGTGTACATAATAGAAGGAAAGAAACACAGTGTTTCTTTTGACAGTGGACTCAGAGCAGCATTACTTTGAGGGTTTACTGGTGTATTTATATAGACCTTTCTGATAAAACTTACTTAATTTTAGACTTTCCTTCTCCTTTAAGGGTACTGACATTTAAAAAGAATGAGAATCACCACAATCCACCTTATCTTGTGATGCATAACACTGGAGAAATGCAAAGCTGCAGACATAACCAGATGTCACTAGACAGGGCAAAGCACATAATAGCGTCTCTCATTCATTTTGTATGGAGGAAAGTTCTAGCATTCGCATAGTAGTCGGATGCACAACATTCTTCCGGTACGTATGTCTGTGCCGCTGTCAAAAATTTCTATCGTCTTTTTAGTGTATTTCACAATTTTCAGTTCTCTCTTACATCTTTGTCTAAAATGAAGAGCGGAAGAGTTTTTATGAAGAGTACGCATTCATGTGTGCATTGAATTCCAAAAGCAGATATAATTTGGAGTACTTGACACAAACAAAATTAAAATTTTAAGAATTAAAAACCAAAAAAACCCTGTCCCACAAAATAATGTATAACAAATGTATTGATAAAAAATATTTATTGCTATTTATGTCTGTCTGTCTTTATAGACAGTAAAGCTGATGCCCCCTCTTTGGCATGAGGAATAACAGGTTATGGGCTCCACCTAGTTCCTCAACAAATAGGTCTTGCAGTTTGCGCTAGAAGTAAAAAAAAAATGAAATAAAATTACTCCAGTTTTTGTGAAATCCACTTAAATTACCCTTAATAGCAGAGGGCTAAACTGGAGTTACTGAAGCCATCATAGTTTTAACTACATTTTCTGTAAAATTAATCGGCAAAGTTTATATAAAGAATGTATTGGAGTGTATTTACCTGAAAGTGAAACTAGAACACATTAAAATTTGCCAGAGGGAAATATTTATCAAATAGTGAAAATAAAGTTACCTCTAAAAATCCTATGCAAGTAAATGGAGCCAGTGGTGAGCTGATAAATGTGTCCGTGTGGAATGATCTAGAACACGCTGCTTGGAATGAAGGCTCAGTGCATGGTAACCATCTGCAGAAATCTGTCATGTTTTATCTTTGTGTGTTAGATAACATTGATGAATTCAATATTAAGGGACTCCTAACTCTATAATTCCATCTCCTAATATAACCTATACAGTATTTTCCCTGTGCATTCTGTACTCGCTCTCTTGGGTTCCAGTTCACTCCTCTCACATATCTTGCTATATAATGACTTTGTTATTTTACTCAAAAGCTGTATTCCGGCTCCTCAAACCTAGAACTGTACATTCTACTCAATGCAGCTTTCTGATCAGTGTAAACACGCGCTTTCCTTCTTTTTTCTGCCTATACACCATCCAACTTGTGACTTAAGCATCTGTAAACAGACAGCCAAGCAGTAACAGTGCTACATGTTTGTCAGTAGGAACATGCATCAACCAAGCTGGTATTGCGACTCTGCAAACCAAGAGCAGAGATTCCTACTCAGACTGTCTCATCAAACAAACTGACACTTGTTCCTTAGCTGCAGGATATAGGCCATTTAATAAAATACTTATGTGATCTTACAGTGTTTTATTGTTTTTATGGCTGGGAATTGAAATACTTACCTGCCTAAGGCATAGAGGAGGGGCAGACAATATTTGAATGACAGCTCAGATTTTTAAATGAGCTTACAACAGCTATAAATGCTTTAATAAAAAATAGAAATTGGATTTCATGTTTAATTAGAATAGGACTTTTATTATACAAATTTTTGTGTCTGGATGACAGGTCCACTTTAAGCAGTTTCAAGAATAGATCTATCTATCTATATATATATATATCAGAAAAGCATTTGTATTGTGAAAGTCTGAGTTCACATTAATCAATATTTTATAGTCACATTTCTCAATATTGCACAATCTTAACTAAAGTGTTTAGAATGGATATGTTTAAAGGAGAAGGAAAGCTACCAAAGCAGTTTATGGCCAATAGATTAGCCACAATAGTGCAAGCTATAACACTAGCTCTAGAAGCTCTGTTTGTTTAGGATGGCAGTTGCCATATTAGCTTGCTGTGACATCACTTTCTGCCTGCGTCTCTAACTGCTCACTCGTAACTCTGGTCTCAGGTTACAGCAGGGAGGGGTGAAAGGGGAGAGTAGCAAACTGAGCATGCTCTAGTCCTAGAGGTTTATGCTGAAAACAGGAAGTCTAAATCTACACAATAGAAGGAAAGAAATGCTGTGTTTCTTTTGACAGAGGACTCAGAGCAGCATTACTTTGAGTGTTTACTGTGTAATTATATAGACCTTTCTGATAAAGCTTACTTATCTCCTTTAAAGAGAAATATTGGTGTTGCTGTTCCTTTAAAAGTCAAGGGCAGTGAAATGTGTATTACCTATTGCTTAGCTAGGACAGCTCCCCTAAAGCTTCTAATTCTCCACTTGGGTCTGCCACCGTGACGCTAACACATTTTATGAAGGATGCTGCACCCCTACTGTATTTCCTCTCTACAGTTATATGTTGCCTACTGGAGGCCTACTGCGAAATATGCGGAAATAGCAATGTAACCAACAATAAATGTATCATAGAATGAGCTGCGAGGAAGCACCGCATTAAAGAACTTGTCGTTATGATAGACCCAGTCCTTACGCAAAGCACGCCGATCACTCGCCCGAACTCACAGAACGTCACAGACCTGACAACCAATCAGCTACGCTTCCTGTTCCAGAACGAGGCTTGGCTCTCTGGCGCTTTGCGTTTACTTCAAGCACTCTTCCCCGAGCTGTGAGGTATTGTTAGTTTATGAGGCTGGTGTAGCTGCTTTGTGTGGGGTTTTTTTTCCCTGTCAGTAGTTTAGGTCAGTGACGGCTCAGATAACATGTGTAGCAGTCTCTGGAAATATCATTCAACTACTTCGCTTCTGTAGCGAAAACAGCTCTGCAGGTTCACTGGTTCTGGCTGATAAAAAGCATCGATCTTGTTTGTGTGGTTTCGTTGTTTTAGGACATCGTGTGGGGTTTTAGCTCTGCACCTCTTTATCCCAATACTTTTTAAAGGAGAAGGGAAGGTACCAAAGCAGTCTATTGTCAGTAGATTAGCCACAATAGTGCAAGCTATAACACTATTTATTCTGTAGAATGCTTTACCATATCTGAGTAAACAGCTCTAGAACCTCTCTGTTTGTTTAGGATAGCAGCTGCCATATTAGTTTGGTGTGACATCACTTCCTGCCTGAGTCTCTCCCTGCTCACTAGTAGCTATGGGCTCAGATTACAGCAGGGAGGGGGAGAGGAGCAAACTGAGCATGCTCAAGCCCTAGCCCTGGAGGTTTAAGCTGAAAACAGGAAGTCTGATACAGAAGCCCATGTGTACACAATAGAAGGACAGAAATGCTGTGTTTCTTTTGACCGAGGACTCAGGGAAGCATTACTTTGAGGGTTTACTGGTGTATTTATAAAGACCTTTCGGATAAAGCTTACTTAATTTTAGCCTTTCCTTCTCCTTTAAAGGGGTTGTTAACTTTTAGCATGATATAGAGAGTGATATTCTGAGACAATTGGCAAGTGGTTTTCATTTTTTATTATTTGCGAGTTATTTAGCTTTTTATTCAGCACCTCTCAAGTTTGAGCAATCAGGTTGCCAGGGTCCAAATTGCCCGAGCAACAATGCATTCATTGATGAATAGAAAGATGAGTAATAGAAAGTAGCAATAAAAATAAACGTGCAGCCTTACAGAGCATTTGTTTTTTTAGATGGGGTCATTGACCCCCATTGGAAAGCTGAAAAAAGGTCAGAAGAAGAAGGTAAATAACTCAGAAACTATAAAAAAAAAAAAAAATGAAGACCAAATAAAAAGTTGCCGTTCTGTAACATACTAAAATTTAGGTGAACCACCCCTTTTACTTCAATTTGACCAGATTGCATACCTCCCAACATTTAGGAAACAAAAAGAGGGACAAAAAGATTTGGTGCGCTTATCGTGGCGACATTTTTTTGGTCACGCCCATTTTTGTGGCCACACCTTCAAATTACCATGTTCATTTTACATAATTTGGCAGGTTATGAAAGTTTCTGTGGTTTTTATATGTTATGTTATTTTTAAATGAAGGTGAATACCCTTTAAGCTGTGATTCTTGGTTCTTATCAAACTGAAGTATAATTTCCACAATTGTCTTTTTTTTTAAGGGTGGAGGAGAGCCCTGCTGATTGCCTGATTGGGGAAACACCTTTCCTTCTAGAGGATCAACTACTTAACTAATTGTTACAAAAGTATGTTAAAGGGCATGTAAAGTCTAAAATAGAATAAGTCTAGAAATGCTGTATTTTGTATACTAAATATAAACATGAACTTACTGCACCACGAGCCTAATCAAACAAATGATTCATGCTTTCAAATTTGGCTGCAGGGGGTCACCATCTTGTAACTTTGTTAAACATCTTTGCAAGACTAAGACTGTGCACATGCTCAGTGTGGTCTGGGCTGCTTAGGGATCGTCATAAACAAAGCTGCTTGAGTTCTGCATGGCTGGGAAGTAAGGCGGGGGCTCCCCCTGCTGTTCATAAGTATGATTGTTTCCCTGCTCAGCAGTTAGGGACCGTCTGACAATTCCTATCCACAGCAGTAAATGAAGGGAGAATTTCACTGCATACAGTCAGGTTTCTTATAAAAATGGTAAATATTTATTAGTTAAAGTATATTGGAGATAGGTTTCTTTTTCATTAAAGAAAATAAAAATGGGATTTTATTTTTTGGCCTTTACATGCCCTTTAAGTATCTATTCTGGGCTGCCTGCCAAGACCCAATTAAGTGAGAAACTTTGTATCTGTTTCTGACTGTTCAGTGCAGGAGATCAGAGTTATTTGGGACTTCAGTACAGTACAAATCAGTACAAATCCGTGACAGCGGGTTGAGCTGTCAAAAGTGGGACTGTCCCGCTCAAAACGGTACAGTTGGGAGGTATGAGATTTCAATGATATTATTGATCTGATTTTGTATGTTAGCAGAGCTGCCTCTGAAGGGGTAAACATGGTCTGTGCTGTTTTTCATAAATAGGACATACATATAAATCACAGTGACATTGGAGTACTATGTAACTTAAACTGACACACAAACACCTATTCGCTAAGGAATACAGTATAAACCCAGACTAATAAAGGGTATTCTGCTTTATCTTGACAATGGAATGTAGCCGCCCCCTATGCAATTACAAATGTGATTGTAAGTAGTCGTAAATGCCCATGTGGGCAATTTAAACCATGCCACCAATATGGCACTTCAGAGGGGGGACTGCAATTTCAACATACCTGTCTGCCTTCCTATCTGTCCAATTTCTGTTCATGCCCCTTATTGGTAGGTGGATGTATTATTGGCAGCTGATGAGGTGACTGGAGTCAAATCTTCCTCTCAATCACTCATAGATCTTCTTTAGTTGGATTGATTGTATCACAGCTATTTGACCACTCATTATGCCGTGGGGTCAGTTAGTTGGCAAGATAATGGTGCATTGTCACCCTATGTCAATAATGAGAACTCCTCTAAAAGTCTTTTTCCATCTATTTGACCTTTTGCATTTGGTCTGATCGAGAGATTTCAAATATTGTTTTTGGAGGACTGAGTAAAAACATATAGATTTTGTGGATCAGTATTATTTCATACACGCTATGCAATGCAAATACAAGTACAGCATCCTCAATTCCTAGGACCTGGATACTGCATTAATGTTTTTTTTTCAAACTTGCAGTCCCAATGTACCTGAAATGTATTGTAACATATTATAATATATAAAGTTCTACTATTTACTACAGGGGTGGAAGGGATGTAACTGTGCTGGGGACCGTCAGATATGGGTATGTCAATGACACTGCAAAAAGATACTGCCATGGGGGCAGATGGTGGTAAGTGGAGCACTAGGGAAAAAAAAAGCCGCCACTGATGTTGGATTAGTTAACATGACTTATAAGGCACCGCCTGAACATTACAGTGAAACAATGGATAAGAAAAAATAAAGGATGTTTGGGGAAACTTCCAGTATTCTGAGAGTACTGGATTACAGGTTCCAAACTAATAGTGGTTTGATAACAAGTAATATTGTACAATATAATATTGTAGGCTTTCGAAATTAGTTATTACAAATTATTTAGTAGTTTATCTATAGTCACTATATAACCACATTTTATTTTATTATATTTTAATTTTTTTTGATAGGATGGACAAACTAATCACCTGCCTCTATCGAAGACCCAGTGCAACAACAAGATTAATATGTTTCCCATGGGCTGGAGGGGGATCAATCTATTTTGCACAATGGGCCAGGCTGTTTGATGAGTCGGTAGAAGGTGTGTTGCCTTTCTGGATCAGTGGAAGCAATATAATAAATGATACAACGAACAGTTCTGTACCCGGATCTGCACGGGTACATGAATAATTAATATTATAAAGGAATGTAAATACTGCATGTAATTTAAAAAAAACATTTCAAATTAATAGCTGGACTATACTAGACTTGACAAACTTTAATTGTATCATCTTAAAGGAAAACTATACCCCCCAAACAATGTAGGTCTCTATTAAAAGATACTGAGTAAAACAGTTCATGTGTAAAACCCTGCTTCATGTAAATGAACCATTATCATAATAATATACTTTTTTAGTAGTATGTGCCATTGGGTAATCATAAATAGAAAATTACCATTTTAAAAAATAAGGGCCACCCCCTGAGATCGTAAGATTCACTGTGCACACATACAAACCACATGTAAGGTCACATGAGCCAATTAACAGACAGAGTTCTGCCTTTTGCTTCCTCACTTCTTCCTGTTACAGTTGGTGTTGTAGTATTTCTGGTCAGGTGATCTCTGAGGCAGCACAGATAGAGTCACGAAATGGTGGTTCAAGGCAAGAGATGTAAAAGGGCAATATTTATGTAAATATATATTCCAGTTTGGTAAGATTCTTTAATATGTCATTCAATTTGATATAAACTATGTGTTGCTTAAGTATTCATTTTGGGGGTATAGTTTTCCTTTAAAGGGGTAGTTCACGTTCAAACAACTAGTTGTTTTCAAATAGATCACCAGAAATAATTACTTTTTCCAATGACTTTCTATTTTCTGCGTGTGATCTTTTTTCTAATATTGAAGTGTCAAGTGTCATTTTTTCACCTTCTGAAGCAGCTCTGGGGGGGGTCGCCGACCCTGTAAACTGTTCTAAAGGGATATATTTAGTCCCTTCTGAGCAGAATCTCTGTGTTTCATTACAGGCAGCTATTAGAATTGATACAATAGTTGCTAATACTCCAGAGATGCTGCTGAGAAATGTATCAACTAAATGTTGCAAAACTGTAACAGTTCACAGTCTGCACCTGAATTACTGAGCTGCCAGACTCCAGAGACAGGGACATTCAACTTTAAACTTGGATTTTGGAAAAACAGTAAAAAATAAATAATGGAAATTAATTGGAAAAAGTCTTTATTTCTTTGGAACAATCTAAAAACAACTGAATTGAAAATTGTTTGGAAGGTGAACAACCCCTTTAACATTTATTATGTGTTTTCTTCTATTAAAGCTGCATTGCATTACCCTGCACCATCAAATAAAAGCAAGACATGCATGACAAAAAGCAAGACACATCTCTCTTTATCTAATATAGGTGCCTACATTTCCATAGGTGTTGAGCTCACTTGGGGAGTGTGCCAAGGATTAAAGGCGAACTAACCCCTAAAATTGAATATGGCTAAAAATGCCATATTTTATATAATGAGCTTATTGCATCAGTCTAAACTTTCAGCTTCTCAATAGCAGCAATGATCCAGGACTTCAAACTTGTCACAGGGGATCGCCATCTTGGAAAGTGTCTGTGACACTCACATGCTCAGTGGGCTCTGAGCAGCTGTTGAGAAGCTGAGCTTAGGGTTTGTATCGAATGATTAAGCAGAAAATGAGGTTTGTCTGTAATATAAACTGATGCTACAGGGCTGATTATTAAATTATGATGCTAGTTGCACTGGTTTCTGAGCTGCCATGTGGTAATTATCCGTATTAATTACTAATCAGCCTTATATTGTGACATTTATATTCTATGTGTACTGTATATTGTGAGTGGACCCCTAAGCTCAATAAGTGACAGCAGCACAGAGCATCTGCAGTGAGATCAGCAGAAAAGAAGATGGGGAGCTACAGGGGCATCTTTGGAGACACAGATCTTTACTGCTAAAGGGTTGTGTATAACTTGGGCTGGTACAAAAGCCCAAAACATAATGTACAACATTTCCAGCCTACATCTTTAGTTAAGCTTTAGTTCTCCTTTAATTGATACTGCAGTTTCAATACAAGACAAAGCACTTAATTCATGTCCTAAGGGACCTAGTGTTTGGAATGTTATGTATTTCTGCAGCTCTCTGTGCATAAATGTTTTGCAAGGGTTTTGCTGATGTGATAAATTAAAAACTGCAGCATACCAGATTTTTTTCTTTTAGTGCAAACTGGCTACCACATTTATGAATGGACCCTTTTATTTTACTTGTTTGTGTATATTGGGAATTCAGGGGCTTCATAGGTTAACCATTTACAGTTGGGGAGTTAAAGCTTGCTAGGACCATTTCTTACAACTGTGGCACAGATAACTGTACTGGGCTACATACGGCAGTCCCTTTGTGACTTGCTAATAAATAGCGATGAGCCAGTGCACACAGTGTTTCCCCTTTTGCTGTATTGTATATACTGCTGAAATGGTGATAGAAAAAATGTTATTTTAGCTTTTGGCTCCAGATTATTTTTATTATTTAAAGGGGGAGGTTCACCTTTGAGATAACTTTTAATATGATCTAGAGAGTGATTTATTGAGACAATTTGCAATTGGTTTTTAAGGTTATTTAAGGTTTTTGAGTTATTTAGCTTTTTATTCAGCAGCTCTTCAATTTGCATTTTAAGCAATCTGGTAGCTAGGGTCCAAATCGCCCTAGCAACCATGCATTGATTTGAATACGAGACTGGAATATGAATAGGAGTGGGCCTGAGTAGAAAGATAAGCAATAAAAATTAGTGTTAACAATACATTTGTATATATATATATATATCTATATATATCTATATATATATATATAGATAGATAGAGATATATACATATATATATATAGATATATATATATATAGATAGATATATATATAGATAGATATATATATATATATAGATAGATATATAGATAGATATATATATAGATATATATAGATATATATATAGATATTTATAGATATATATATATATAGTGAATAAAGTACCCCCTCTTGTAAAATATAAGGATATTATAAGTTACCGAGGAGTTTCATGACCATATAAAAACACGAGGCCGAAGGCCGAGTGTTTTTATACAGGTCATGGAACTCCGAGGTAACTTCTAATATCGTCATATTTTTCAACTGGGGGTACTTTATTTATTATAATACACAAGTTTCAGTGAGTCATGTGACAGAAATTACATCAGAACTCACCGTTTATAACTGATGACATCAGAACTCACCGTTTATAAGGATATAATTTACAGGATATTTATGGCTTTTGTGTATTATATATAGATATATATATATATAAAATAAGACAAATATACAAATATATTAGTTCTGTTGAGGGCATGGCCTAATGGAATAAGCAAAGCTTTACTAAGCAGTGCCATGTCTGTCTAACAGATAAATACTTATCTACTATACATCACAACTTGTCTCATATTGAGGGTTTGACCTTTTTAATACAGAAGCAATAACACAAGAAACACAAAATAATTATTGTTTATTAGAAGTATGATTTTTTCTGTGAGTATGTAAGGGTGTTATTCATTTAACTGATTTAAATTTCAATTTCACTTAGTATACTCTGTAAGGCTTCCTGGAAGAGAATCACGTTCCCAAGAAGCTTTTGCTCTGACGATGGACCAAATAGTCAATGAAGTAACCCACACTTTGCTGCCAAAGCTTCATGAAAAAGCATTTGCTTTTTTTGGCCACAGGTGTGTAGACCTATGAGAGTGTGAACACGTCTTTAAACATTGCACTGTACAGAGAACAGAAAAAAAGAAGCTTAAACATTTCTTTAGCTATCCCTTTTTTTGTATCTGGAATCTAGAAGACGTAGAATAAACCATTACAGAATTTGACAGACAATAGGGACCCTTTTTGGACAACTTAAGGCATCAGCAACAATTGACTGAGTTGAATTGTAGCTACAAACTTGCCAAACTGCTTTGCCAGTGTTGCAGCTATAACAGTGAAACTTTTATTAAAGGAAAACTATACCCCCCAAACAATGTAGGTCTCTATTAAAAGATACTGATTAAAACAGCTCATGTGTAAAACCCTGCTTCATGTAAATGAACCATTATCATAATAATATACTTTTTTAGTAGTATGTGCCATTGGGTAATCATAAATAGAAAATTGCCATTTTAAAAATAAGGGCCGCCCCCTGAGATCGTACGATTCACTGTGCACACATACAAACCACATGTAAGGTCACATGAGCCAATTAACAGACAGAGTTCTGCCTTTTGCTTCCTCACTTCTTCCTATTAGAGTTGTAGTATTTCTGGTCAGGTGATCTCTGAGGCAGCACAGATAGAGTCACAAAATGGTGGTTCAAGGCAAGAGATGTAAAAGGGCAATATTTATGTAAATATATATTCCAGTTTGGTAAGATTCTTTAATATGTCATTCAATTTGATATAAACTATCTGTTGCTTAAGTATTCATTTTGGGGGTATAGTTTTCCTTTAAATATTGCCAGCATGTGCTTATTGCTGTTTATCCTTTAACGATTTCCTTGTGTGTTGTCTAAACCTGTCAGTTCCAAAAGAAAAAATCTGTATTATTTTTCTCTCCAGCTTTGGTGCCTTTACTAGTTTTGCTACTGCAGTGACACTTAAGGAGAAGCACAACCTGGAGCCTGTCCATCTTTTTGTGTCTGGGGTATCAGCCCCACATGTAAGTACTGGAATTTGCCAAAGGCAGCTCTCGTCCACAAAGTGATTAGTTAGAAAAATAAAAGCTATTGATTTAAATTCTGTTTTCTTGATTATAATTAAGGGCAGTGAAAACATATTGTTGCAGGTCACAAATAAAACAGTACTATTTAAGTGAAGATAAAGATACTTTTAATATTACACATTTATTATTATTATTCACATTTCACATCCCAATTCACATTTAAAGCATATAGATCTGTAATGCTGATGAATTGTAATAGGGTTAATATGATACACCATACATACATATGGTCAGTTGGAGACAATAATGTATTCATATATGTTTGGTAAAATGAGTAAATTGGAGTTGGGAAGAGCATTGTATAAGCTACTATACTTAACAAGGTTGCTGTTCCTTATAGAATTACAAATAAGAAATAATCCTTTTTAACAATAAACAAGTGCAATATAAAGTAACATATATTAGTGAATCTTAGAGTTGCTTTGTCATTATCTTATCATTGCTGTAAATTGTGAATTTAGTTACAAATCAGACAAATTGATTCTCTTGACACTGCAGTCAAAATCAAGGTCTTCTGCGGTGAAAAAATCTGAGCTGAGCGATGAGGAGTTTTTGAGGTATATGTCCGAAGCAGGAGGAACACCAAAGGAAATCTTGCAGAATAAGGATGCACTGCAGATGTTTATTCCTCCACTCAGAGCTGATCTCAGGGTTGTTGAGAATTTTATGTAAGTGGACTGGCTGTAGAAGAAAGTATCAGTCTATATTTAGATTCATGTTTTTCTTATGGACTGTATTCCTACATATTAACACACAACTGTTTTATAATTCAGAGTTAGGATACTTGAATCATGTGCCCAGCAGTGTCTGCCTCTGATCTTATAAGCAGGATGCATTCCATATACAGGTCCAATTTATTTTGCTTATTTTTAGCAAAGGTGTTTTAAGGTGTCTACAGTCCAGTGTTCTTCTGAACTATAATCTCTGCTTGGAAATGAATTATTTTTAAGAAAGTTCAGTCAGCTTGTGAACATACTGCTTCATTATATTTTCAGACATGACCCCTGAAATGCTTAACACTGAATAACAAATGGTACTCGCATGCTAGCATATGATACATGTGCTTACTAATTGTATTTACCCTTCAGATTCTTATTAATGTCAGGTTCAAACTCTACTTATTGATTCTTATATGCCATTTTCCTTTAATGCTTCAGCTTTAACAAGCCAGAAAACCACATTCTCACCTGTGGACTTACCTGTTTTGATGGCACAGAGGACATTCCACATGATTTAGATGGTAAGATGTTAATATAATCCCTGCCACTCACATTTCAATTCAATGCTTTCAAACCAGAGTTATTGGCTGGGGGTAACAGATTTATCAGTCGCTATTGTGCATCATCACATGGTAAGAACATTTATCATATAAGAAGTGGCATACAACCCAGTACATAAGGATGATCCAAAAGTTTGGAAAAATTCCTAAATTTACACGTTATCCATGCAATGGGCCATACAAATATCTGGATTGTTCCAAATGTATTGTATGCTCTACTAAACAAACTAGCATGAGCTAATATTATAAAGTGTTCACCATTTTTGGAAAGGTGTTTAGAAAACCAAAAGGACTGTTAAGGAAAGAATAATAAAAACTATAATTGCACAGCTATAAGATAAACATAAATCCAAGGTGAAATGGAAATTCTGTGGTCCAGTGGTTTATGAACCTGTCCACCAGTGTTTAGCGATGGGTACTAAGTCACATGGTAGCTCTGTGAATGGAAACAAGTGTAAAGGGCCCAAACATCCCCCCATATACCCAATAAATAATGAATGTCTATCGCATGTTACCACAGCCCTTCTGGCATTTGCCAGAATCCTACAGATTGCAAGTCTGGGCCAAAACTCAAATATTATTGAATCAGATAGATTTTTTTAAAGCGCCCCTTGCATTTTTATTTCAACTATATCTTCATCTTATTTTTGTTTCCTCAGCATGGAAGGACATTACAAGTGGAGATTTTAACATACACAAATTATCCGGAGGCCATTTTTACTTAAAGGATCCTGCAAATGAAAAGCAGCTTGTGAAATATATAACTAAGTATTTAGAAACTGCTGAAATGGATTATTTGTGAATTCTGGTGTCATGGAGCCACAATCAGCAGTCACATTATGAAGGAAAAGAAATACAAAAAAATTACAGTTTTTGAAACCATTTCCTCTTACTTCCAGGCGTACAGTATTTACAAATCTCTTCATTATCTGCGATATAAACATATTTTAGTTTCATTTTTGAAGAATGTAAGATTTCAAAAAGAAGATTTGCATTTGCAGTTACAATGCAGGCAATATACAAGAATTGTTTTGGCAGGCTGAAGTGAACTGTGTGTTTGTTTGCCCAGTAAATGAATCTTGATAAGAAGCTTGCTGCACTGGTCTGTGTAGTTCTAGCAAATGTAGGTGTGGCAATTGAAGCAGCAAATAGTAAAGGTAGAGTATGATACATGGATTCATATGTGACCGTTAAGCTGACTCCATGTATCTGAAGATCCACCCGTTGGTGAGGTGACTTTGATTGGCCACCCTCAAGCTGGGACAAATCGGGTTCATCCTGGGCCAAATGCAATCCTCATGTGAACGAATTTCCTAACCTGCCCAACAGATTGGGCAGATATATGTCAAGCATGACTAAATGAGAGGGAAAAAAAATATTAAGAAGATCATAGGGAACATAATTTTTTAGGAAAAGGTTTGTTGTGGATATTTTTTCTGATGTAAAAGTTACTCTTTTCCCACTTCAGTTATCTGATACACAAACCATAAAGAGGAGGTGCTATTCTGTTGCACCCCATAAAAATGGTTGTCTATGGAAAAGTCAAGTAAAAAGTTACAAAGCTACAGTATTTGAGCAGTATTTCAGATACAATAAACTTCTGCAAACCTCAAACCCCTCATTTTATTCATAAAAGTTGTAGTTTGTATGTATCTGGGCAAAATGATGCACAAGACAAAAAAAAAAGTCATCTTTGGTAGAACTACTATAAATATATATAGACTAGGCAAGTATGTAATTACAAAGGGTGAAATAAGATTTTGTAAAAGTTTAAGATGTTGTTTGTGAAGATAGGATCTGAATACATTTAGAAAGCGTTAACATGGCTCCTTGATTCATGACCAAGCATTAAGCAAGCACATTGAGCTCTAGCAGTAGGTGGCAGTCAGGAAACCGCCTGTGTGCCTGGATCATGAGGAGAGGGACTGTAGAGACGGAGCATGTGAAACAAATGACCATAGTAGAGAGAAGCAGGAGTGAACTTATTGTCTGCCACATTATACTCACTTAGCATTAAACCTGCTGCTCCAGGAAAGAGTAATAATAATAAAAAAAAAGAGACACACGCTCTGGGAAGATTTAGTCGCCCTGCGATAAATCGGCTCTACTTTCGGGCAACTAATCTCCCCAAACTGCCTCCCGCCGCTTAGAATCTAAATCGCCGGCGGGATGGCACTCAGAGCGCTTTGTTTTCTGAAGTCGCCCAAAGTTTCCTCGTGAGGCAACTTCGGCCGACTTCGGAAAACAAAACGCATTGATTGCCATCCCTCCAGCGATTTACATTCTAGCCGATGCAAGGCAGTTCGGGGAGATTAGTCTCCCCGAAGAGGAGGAGATTTGACTGGGAGTTTTGAGGTGTCACAGTTAAATCATTTTCAAGTACCCTAAACATTGGAGTACAAAATTTTTGCATCAATATAAATTGAAAGTACTTATCAGTCAGTATACCTTCTTCCTTTAGGGTGGTGGTGACTCACGTGGGGAGATTAGTTTTTCCGAAGTTGCCTCACGAGGAAACTTCGGAAAGCTGAAGCAATCCAAGGGCCACCCCCACTGGTGATTTACATTCTAGCCGGCATTTAGGGGAGATTAGTCGACCGAAGAAGAGATTTGTTGCTTAAAGGGCATGTAAAGTCTAAAATAGAATAAGGCTAGAAATGCTGTATTTTGTATACTAAACATAAACATGAACTTACTGCACCACAAGCCTAATCAAACAAATCATTTATGCCTACTAAAGTTGGCTACAGGGGGTCACCATCTTGTAACTTTGTTAAACATCTTTGCAAGACGAAGACTGTGCACATGCTCAGTGTGGTCTGGGCTGCTTAGGAATCGTCATAAACAAAGCTGCTTGAGTTCTGCATGGCTGGGAAGTAAGGCGGGAGCTCCCCCTGCTGTTCATAAGTATGATTGTTTCCCTGCTCAGCAGTTAGGTACCATCTGACAATTCCTATCCACAGCAGTAAATGAAGGGAGAATTTCACTGCATACAGTCAGGTTTCTTATAAAAACGGTACACATTTTTTAATTAAAGTATATCGGAGATAGGTTTTGTTTTTTTCATTAAAGAAAGTAAAAATGGGATTTTATTTTTTTGCCTTTACATGCCCTTTAAAGCTATATATTAGTGCCGTACCACCACCAGCACATTTTTTCAGACAGCCAGTGCTGATGTGGTTTAACCCTTTAAGTGCCAGCAGAATTTCACATTTTGGTTACGCGAAATGCCAGCCGTTTTTAAGCATTTTGTGCTCTCTCACTTTAGGGGCATTTTCTGAGGGGAAACCTATAGTTTACCTAGGAAAATTATACATTGTTTTTTTCGGTAGAAACTGAGCTTTCTAAATCTGCCTGAGTTTTCATGTATTTCCACCTGTGCAAAAAAATTTATAGTGCTAAATAACAAAAAAAAATGAAAAATTACCATTTTTCATCGTATATCAATTTATACCAGAAAAATATTTCATTTTACAGATGAAAATCCAACGTATTTGGAAAGCCTTATGTCTCTCGAACGTGCCAATACCAGATATGTATAGTTTTAGGGAGATTTAGGATTTCTGTACAGCAAAAACTCCCGGCAGTATATTACTGAATTTTGAAAGCACTAAGGCAGAAAACGGCATGCTTTAGATTCCAAGGCAAAAAATCCTGAAACCATAGGTTTACCCCAGAAAACCATACATTTTTGAAAAGTACACATTCTGCCGATTACAAAATGGGTAACTATGTCTCTCTACTCCCAACTACCAAACAGAAAAGCTTGTCTGAACATAGCGGTTTTTCAAAATAAAATTCAAAATTTTGAAAAATCATTTCAAAGGTTTTATTTTGCTGCTCCGCATATCCCAAACTATATTACGTACCAAGAAAAAGCACCTGAAATATGATTGCCAGGGGTCCACTGAACAGTTTGATACCCATTATGCATAGGTTTACCAAAGTATCTGGCATTTAGAGACACAAATATGAAGTTAGCGCATCCAAATTGTTCAGGACTTTACTTCAGCTACTGAGAAATCAAAACATTGACTGCATTTTTTGTGGGGTAAAAACACAGAAATATATGTTTACCCCCCAAACCCATATATTTTTGGAAAGAACACATTCTACAGAATCTAAAATGGGTACCCATGCCTTTCTGCTCCAAACTACTGAGTCGCAAGGCTTTCCCAAAATTGTCGGTTTTGGTGAAATATCTGAAAATTGCCTCAAAGCTTCAACTTCCCAGCACCATATCACCCATGTATCGTTACGCACCAAAAAAAACACCCTAAATATGATTGCCAGGGTCCTCCAAACAGTTTGGTGCCCACTGTGCATAGGTTTACCAAAGTATATGGCAGTTAGAGGCCCAAAATGAAGTTAGCGCATACAAATAGTCCTGTGGGTAACTTCAGCTAATGAAAAATCAACACATTGACTGCATTTTGTGGGGTAAAAACACAGAAATATATGTTTACCCCCCAAACCCATATATTTTGGAAAGTACACATTATACAGAATCTAAAATGGGTACCCATGCCTTTCTGCCCCAAACTACTGAGTCGCAAGGCTTTGCCAAATTGGCGGTTTTGGTGAAATATTCTGAAAATTGCCTCAAAGCTTCAACTTTCCAGCCATCGTATTGTCCATGTATCATTAGCACCAGACATAAAGCATCCTAAATATATACCAGGGTCTACTCAAACAGTTTGATGGCCCATGTTGCATAGAGTTATACCAAACTATGTGGGGCACAGAGACCTCAAATGACAATATGTTAGACATATTCAGGCTGACGCGCTTGTGCTGATGCAAATAACCACTCCAGTGCTGTGTTTGTATGCGAACATAGACCACCTAAAGTAAGAGACCCCAGAAACCATATATTTTTGAAATTACACATTCTGACGAAATCAATATGGGTAAATAAGCGTTTCTCTTCCAAACTGCAACTGTCCAAGCAATGCTGAACATAATCGGTTTTTATCAAATTTCTGAAAATCGTCACAAAGCTTGAATTTTACCCATTTATGCCCCACATTCGTAACTTATCGCCTAAAAACATCCTGAATATGAATGCCAGGGGTCCTCCTAAACACTTTGATGCCAATATGCATAGATATACCAAAATATTGGCCAGTAGAGCCCCAAATGACAATAGCTGTATACATTTGTCACGGCTGACGCGCGCTGGCTGCTGCAATAATAAGCAACCGATTTTTGTGGGTGTAAAACACAATAACTAATGTTTACCCCCAAAAACCATATATTTTCGGAAAGTACACATTCTACGAATCCTAAAATGGGTAACCATATGCTTCTGCTGCCAAACTACTGAGTCGCAAGCTTCCACAATTGTCTCGGTTTTGGTAAATATCTGAAAATTGCCTCAAAGCTTCAATCTTCTCAGCACCATTATCCCACATTTCGTAAGCATCCACAAAATCAAATCCCTAATATGATGCCAGGGGTCTACTCAAACAGTTTGGTGCCCATTGCATAGTATATACCAAAGTATTGGCAGTCAGAGGCCCCAAAATGAATTAGCGCATACAAATTTCCTGTGGTACTTCACGCTAAGTTGAAAAATCAACACATTGATGCAATTTGTGGAGTTAAAACCACGAAATATATGTTTACCCCCCAAAACCCATATATTTTCGAAAGTACACATTCTACAGAATCTAAATATGGGTAATCCATGCCTTCTGCCCAAACTACTGAAGTCGCAAGGCTTGCCAAATTACGGTTTTGTAAAATATTCTGAAAATTGCCTCAAAAGCTTCAACTTTATCCCATCTATATGCCCCATGTGATACTTACAGCATAAAACATCCTAAATATGATGCCAGGGGTCTCTAAACGTTTGATGCCCAAATGCATAGATATACCAAACTATGTGGGCACAGAGACCCCAAATGACAATATGTATAGACATTTTCACGGCTGACACGCTGGCTGCTGCAATATAACCACCCAGGTGTGTTGTATTATGCGACATTAGACACCTAACAGTACAGAGACCCCAGAAAACCATATATTTTCAGAAAGTACACATTCTGACGAATCCAATATGGGTAAATAAGCGTTTCTACTGCAAACTGGCCAAACTGCAAAGCAATGCTGAACATAACGTTTTTATCAAATTTCTGAAAATCGTCACAAAGCTTGAATTTTACCCCATTATATGCCCACATTTCGTAACTTATCAGCATAAAACATCCTGAATATGAACGCCAGGGGTCTACTAAACACTTTGATGCCCAATATGCATAGATATACCAAACTATGTGGCGCACAGAGACCCCCAAATGACAATAGTGTATACATTTTCACGGCTGACGCGCGCTGGCTGCTGCAAATATAAGCACCCGGTGTGTGTAATATGCGGACATTAGACCACGAAAAAAGTTACACCCCAAAACCATATATTTTTCGGAAAGTACACATTCTACGAATCTAATATGGGTAATATGTTCTCTGCAAACTGTCCAAACTTCCAAGCAATTGCGAGTTAACTGGTATAAAATTTCTGAAAATGTCACAAAGCTTGACATTTTACCCCATATATCCACATTTCGTTACGCACCAAGAAAAACACCCTAAATATGATTGCCAGGGTTCCTCCAAACAGTTTGGTGCCATTGCATAGGTTTACCAAAGTATTGGCAGTTAGAGGCCCAAAATGAAGTTAGCGCATTACAAATAGTCCTGTGGGTAACTTCATCTAATGAAAAATCAACACATTGACTGCATTTTTGTGGGTAAAACCAAAATATATGTTTACCCCCAAAACCCATATATTTTTGGAAAGTACACATTCTACAGAATCTAAATGGGTACCCATGCCTTCTGCTCCAAACTAACTGAGTCGCAAGGCTTTGCCACAATTGTCGGTTTTGGTGAAATATCTGAAAATTGCCTCAAAGCTTCAACTTCTCAGCCCATATCAACCATGTATCGTTACCAGCTAAAACACCTAAATATGATTGCCAGGGTCTACTAAACAGTTTGTGCCCAATGTCATAGGTTACCAAATATTGGCGCACAGAGGACCCCCAAATGAGGAACAATATGTGGTAACTTTCACGTATGAAATCACACTGGTGCTGCATTATTAATCAGTGGTGTGTATAATGAACACTAGACATAAATGTTACAGCCCCAGAAAACCATATATTTTGGAAAGTACACATTCTGACGAATCTAAAATGGGTAAATAGCGTTTCTACTGCAAATGCACTGCATGCAAGGCTTGATCAAATCGTTTTTGGTGAAATTTCTGAAAATCGCACCAAAGCTTAACTTTACACCATATATGCCCCACATTCGTAACGTTATCACCCATAAAACATCCTGAATATGAAGCCAGGGTTCTACTAAACATTTGATGCCCAATATGCATAGATATACCAAACTATGTGGCGCACAGAGCCCCCAAATGACAATAGTGTATACATTTTCAGGCTGACGCGCGTTTGGCTGCTGCAATATAAACACCCGGTGTGTGTAATATGCACATTAGACCCTAACAGTTACAAGACCCCAGAAAACCATATATTTTCGAAAGTACACATTCTGACGAATCCAATATGGGTAAATAGTGTCCTACTGCAAACTGTCAAACTGCAAAGCAATGCTGAACGTAACGTTTTATCAAATTCTGAAAATCGTCACAAAGCTTGATTTTACCCCATATAGCCCCACATGTACGTTACCAGCAAAAAAACACCTAAATATGATGCCAGGGGCCCTCAAACAGTTTGGTGCCCAACTTGCATAGTTTACCAAATATATGGCCAGTAGAGCCCCAAATGAAGTTAGGCATAAATAGTCCGTGGGTAGCTTCAGCTTGAAAAATAACACTTGATGCTTTGTGGGGTAAAAGCACAGAAACCCCTATAGTTACACCCCAAAACCATATATCTTTGGAAAGTACACATTCTACAGAATCTAAATGGGTACATGTCCTTCTGCAAACTCTGAGTACTGCAAGGCATTTGCAAATTAGCGGTTTTGTAAAATATTCTGAAAATTGCCACAAAGCTTCAACTTTCCAGCATGTATTTGCCCAATGTATCATTACAGCATAAAGCATCCTAAATATAAACATAGGGGTCTACTAAACAGTTTGATGCCCAATGTGCATAGATATACCAAACTATGTGGCGCACAGAGACCCCCAAATGACAATATGTATAGACATTTTCACGGCTGACGCGCTGGCTGCTGCAATATAACCACCCAGTGTGTGTATTATGCGACATTAGACACCTAACAGTACAGAGACCCCAGAAAACCATATTTTTTCAGAAATTACACATTCTGACGAATCCAATATGGGTAAATAAGCGTTCTACTGCAAACTGCCAAACTGCAAAGCAATGCTGAACATAACGTTTTTTATCAAATTTCTGAAAATCGTCACAAAGCTTGAATTTTACCCCATTATGTGCCCCACATTTCGTAACGTATCAGCATAAAACATCCTAAATATGAACGACAGGGGTCTACTGAACACTTTGATGCCCAATATGCATAGATATACCAAACTATGTGGCGCACAGAGACCCACAAATGGATATATAGTAGATAAAATTTACATAGGCAAAACAAAATAACACAGAACAGTGTGAAATGCAAATAAATCACCAAAAACTAATAAAACCACAAAAATCAATGCTTTTTTTTTCACACTAGTGTAATCGGCCACCAGAATTACCGTTTGAATATTTTAGCTGGGCCAAATCGATTATACGGACAGAAACAAGTGAACAAACACAATGCAGAGCTGAAAATGCAATAAAATGGCTAAAAATTCAATAAAATGGCTAAAAATGCACCAAAATACCCAAAATTGCAATATAACCACCAAAATAACATACAAATGCTATTGCACAGTACGGTTAGCGAATACGCTATTCGGAACGGCAATAAAACATTTTTTTTAGCCCAAAAAGAGACGATGCGATAAGAAAAAAAAAAAAAAAAGCCACAAAGCCATATATGTACATATGCGTGTGTACAACGGGTAAATTGCATGTTATTTGCGCGTGTGCGCGTGTGCAAGTGTACATGGGTGCTGTGAGTGTGTGTGACCCCCCCAATCCCCAAAAATCTATGTGTGAGTGTGTGTAAGTGTGAATGTAAGTGTATATTACTGTAATAAGTGTGTGTTGGTGTGTTTGTGTGTTTTTGTGTGTGCAAATGTTACACTTACCTGGGGTAGATGCCTCAGATCGATGAGAGAGGGCTCCACGCAGCAGATCTGCAGCTCCAACGGTCATCAGCCATGTGGGGGCGGAGCTGGGCGGAAGTGCAGCGCAGGCAGCAGCAGGACGCATAGGAAACGCGTCCCTGCTGCTGCTTTGGGGCCCCTGGGCGATCGCGCCCCAGGGGCCACACGATCCCCTGCTCTGCTCGTTGTCTAGGGGCAGGGGATCGTGAAGGAGCGGAGCGAGCGGCTCTAACAGCCGCTCCTCCGCTCGCAAACCCGGAAGTGCTGCAGAACGTAGAATCTACGATCTGTGGCACTTTGGTCCTTTGATCCACAGAACGTAGATTCTACGTTCTGTGGCACTTAAAGGGTTAATATATTCTAATGTAAGGTTGTAAGGGTTTTGTTTACTTTGTGAGCTACATCTAATATATAGCCTTTTCTGCACTCAAGCCACAAACAGAGTCACTTGTTGTATGTAAAAGCTCATTTAAACAAGTCACAGTCATTTTGGAACAAAGTGCTTTGGACTGATGAGACAAAAATTTAGTTATTTGCATGGTGGAAGAAGAACACTGCATTCCAAGAAAAACACCTGCTGCTTACTGTCAAATTTGGTGGAGGTTCCATCATGCTGTGGGGCTGTGTGGCTAGTTCAGGGACTGGGCCCTTGTTAAAGTCAAGGGTCAAATGAATTCAATCCAATATTAACAAATTCTTCAGGATAATGTTCAAGCATCAGTCACAAAGTTGAAGTTACGCAGGGGTTGGTTACTCCAACAAGACTGACCCTAAATACACTTGGAAATCTTCAAAGACATTTATGCAGAGGGAGAAGTACAATATTCTGGAATGGCCGTCACAGTTCCCCAACTTGAATATCATGGAAAATCTATGGGATGATTTGAAGCTGGCTGTCCATGCTCAGCAGCCATCAAATTTAATTTTAAGAGGGGTTCCCAAACTTTTTCATATGACTGTATATCAATATCTATTTCATATAAAGAAATCCAATTGCAATTGATAATTCATACTGACACTTTCCTATGGGACATTGCATGGTTTGTTATAAGTGGCTATTGAAGATATCCATATGCCACAGATAAAGCCGTGGGACACTTTTAACTAGATGTTTTTCTACAGATGTGCATAATTGCATATGAAGAGCCAGAGGTATTTCATGTGTGAACTTGCTGAATTGCAATTCCCAATGTTCTCCTACAGCCATAGTGCACAAGATGCTGATGAGTCTGGCAGTGATAGAGTTACATGATGAGCCTCCCCTCACAGAAGTTATTGTGTTCCATTCAACAATGCCTTACATGAGAGATGGCAAACCAATCAGAGGCACCGGATATCAGCAGACAGCTGAGCCATATAAAAAGTAGGACGCGCTGCTGCATATTCCCAGACTGCTTCTGCATTCATCTACATTGTGCTGCCGTTACTACTCCTGTACCAGCCATGTCTCCACAGGTACCATCCATTCTTTGTTCTTCCAGACTCTCCCGTTTACCTGTAATAGGGGTTAGTGGATTAACTGCTAGAGCACATATTGCTGGCATCATCATACTGTGCTTCTGCAGCTAATATAAAGCATCACAGGTTTTTTGCAACTGCTGCTGGGTGTGAGCGGGATTCAGGACAATGTAACTCAACAGCAACTCTAGGGCTGCAAATCCCCTGTCCGTATATCATAAGCGAGAAATCTTAGTGGTTTAGTTGGCTTTGTAGATTTATCTTTAAAGGGGTTGTTCACCTTTTTTGGTAACTTTTAGTATGATATAGAGAGTGATATTCTGAGACAATTTGCAATTGGTTTTCATTTTTTATTATTTGTGGTTTTTGAGTTATTTAGGTTTTTATTCAGCAGCTTTTCAGTTTGCAATTTCAGAAATCTGGTTGCTAGGGTCCAAATAACCCCAGCAACCATTCTTTGGTGTGAATAAGAGACTAGACTATGAATAGGAGAGGGTCTGAATAGAAACATGAGAAATAAAAAGTAGCAATAACAATACATTTGTAGCCTTTACAGAGCATTTGTTTTTTAGATGGGGTCAGTGACCCCCCCATCTGAAAGCTGGAAAGAGTCAGAAGAAGACGGCAAATAATTAAAAAAATATAGAAAAAATAAATAATGATGACCAATTAACAAGTTGCTTAGAATTGACCATTCTATAACAAACGAAAAGTTAATTTAAAGGCACCCCACCCCATTAGGCATGAAACTACTTTATTAAATTTCCGATTTTTTTTTACTATAAAAAATTTTTAGTGGGGAAAAAAACGTTGAATTTTTCAGGATTTATTATACCCCGAGGGTGGAAAAATTTTGAATCCGAAAATCCAGCATCTCAGACCTGCTAAGGTTGCATATAAGTCAATCGGAGAAGTCCGAAAGATCTGCGTTGGTTTTCGTGCAATAATCTAAATATTTTGTGGTTTTCAGGTGGAAAATCCGAAAGATTTGTACGATTCGTTTTTTTCCCCGAAAAATTTTTTTTCTGGAAAGTTTATTGATAAATAAGGAGAAAAAAACCTGTGCAGATTTGGTCGGAATAGTTTTCAGAAAATATTGAGATAAATTCGGACTTTGATAAATGGGCCTCTTAGTGTCTTGCTGTTATTTTCTGTTTGTGTACAGGTATGGGACTTGTTATCCAGAATGCTCGGGACCTGGGGTTTTCAGGATAATAGATGTTCTGTAATTTGGATCTTTATACCTTAAGTCTACGAGTAAAATCATGTAAATGTAAAATAAACCCAATGGCTGGTTTAGCTTCCAATAAGGATTAATTATATCTTAGCTGGGATCAAGTACAAGCAACTGTTTTATTATTACACAGAAAAAGGAAATTCAAATTTTAGAAATTTGGATTATTTGATTATAATGGAGTCTATGGGAGCAGCCTTTCTATAATTCTGGATAATGGGTTTCCGGAAAATGGATCCCATACCTGTATAAAGGATTTGAGGGCTCTGCAGTGTCATTGATTTTACAAATCAATCTTGTAGATCCATTTAGTGTTGTGTATTACAAAGTAGCGAGCAGATCTTGGGTGCGTGTTTGAAGTATAGAAGGGAAGCCCAGCCTATGGCCTCCAGTTGCTTCTGACCTACAATATTCAGCATCATTAGCAGCTGATGTGGATTAAGGGTCAGTTACTAAAATGTGATTTTAGTGGACAGATTATTAGTCTAGTTTGTGAAGGGAACATTATTTATCCAAAGCTGTTTTTTCTGAGTGAGTTTTCATGAATTAGCACAAATAATTTGCACATTTCTTTACCCAAAATGTTTATTTTCTCTGATTCACTGTATACCATCATAACCATCACGATTTCCTACAAGCATGTTTTATATCATACTAGCAAAATATCAATTTGAAACTTAACCGAAATGTTCTTTTGTGCTAGAGAAGAATTTCCTATAGATTGATTTTTGTGTAATTTGAGGCAGAAAATACTACATGCTACGCTAACAGAACTAGAAAAGCATTGGGAGGGTTACCGTATATACTCGAGTATAAGCCGTTCCGAGTATAAACCGAGGTACCTAATTTTACCTCCAAAAACTGGGAAAGCTTATTGACTCGAGTATAAGCCGAGTATAAGCCGAGGGTGAGAAATGCAGCAGCTTCTGGTAAGTTTCAATCAAAAAATTTAGGGTTTCTGCTCCCATTGGAGGTGCCGGCGTCTAGTTTTTGGACGCCGACGACCATTCTTGGATGCCGGCGACTATTCTTGGCGACCGTTTTTGCTCTTGACCCAAGTATAAAGTATAAGTCGAGGTACAGTTTTTCAGCAGATTTTGGGGGTTGAAAAACTAGGCTTATACTCGAGTATATACGGTATGTAGAAAAATGATAGTGAACGAGACATAACGACAGTGACTCTCCAAGGGAGAATGAGAGGTTTGTGGCACAGGCGTGACACAAGGAGGACAAGCTTAGGGAAGAAAGCGTTGGATACAAGGAAAATAAATATATAATGGGAGAGGAAGAAAAAGCTAGACGGAGTGAGCACAATAGGTGACACCTGGAGCAAAGATGAGTAGATAAGACCCAGCCAACAAGTGATGAGAAGGAGACACAGAATTAGTAACAGAATTAGTAACACCCACCCAAGGAAGCTCCATTTGCTAGAGAGGAAACAAGGGCTTATATTTCATGCTGGTGATAATGCAGTACATTACATTTTATGATGAAAACCTCCTTAAACATAAATCATACATACAAAGGTTCTCCGAGCAGTTCATTTTATCCTTCGCACAGACTTCAGTGGTTGTAAAGTTTAATCCAATTAATAGATCTACGTTTAGGATGTTAAAGCTGCACCGCTGCAAATAATCGAGAACAGCAACAGTCACAACAGTAACACTTCAGGCACTGCATTGTTCATTGATAACTATGGGAAATGGTGGCAGACAGAGAGCTGCTGGCTTTAGCCACATGGCAGAATGACCACTTGAAACAAAAGATATCCTCTTTCTTCCAGCCTCCTATGCACAAACGCCCAGTGCACCTCTCCAAATGTTACTCCAACAAATAGTACCAAGTACACAAAGGCAATTCAAGCGGGGTGAAACCCCTGCACGTTTATTGCATCAAATGTAACATTTTGGGGGCAGACCCCTTCCTCAGACATGCACAACTGCACTTAGATGAGGGATATGTACCCCAAAAAAATTGACATACTAGTGAAACTCCACCCACCAGTACAATCAATTGAGCACAACAAGCGTTCAAAGAACAAGTGTACAAAAACGTGTGCAAGAATGACCATAACACCCAGTGTGACATTAGCCTACAACTTCAGTTTATAGTCAATGTCATTTTGATTCTGTTTGCCAACAGTATTTTACAGTAAGAGAAATAGACTACGGTCCCTGCACTTCAGGTGTGCCCAGAGGGATGATATTCTCATTGTTACTCCAGGAACAACCATGTTGGTAAAAGATAACCTTCCAGAATTTGTGATGCCTGCCTATTTAACGCAACCTGTTTAAGGATGACTGTTCACTTGTTCTCATTTAGACCTAGCTTAGAAGGCATCCTATTGTGTGTTGAGCCTGCAAGTGATAACCCATGTTGCAATTTGTCACTTCATTCTTGTTTAGCAGCTAAGGAACTTATACATTCCAAGTTTGGATAGGTAGTTTGTCTGATCTTGACCATAATGCTTGGCCATCTGAGCACGAAGGGCACCTTCTTGGGGTCTGCAGCTCAACCAACAAGTTTATAGCATTGGCCCTAAGAAACAGAACCCTTCAATTTGTCCCCTTCATAGGTCACCCTGATTATGCCCACTTTGAAATCATGACCTTTAACTAAATATCCATGATACTGTTACTTGGAGGAAATGAGATCGATATTAAATCTATTAAATTTTAGAATTGGGATCTGGGGTTGGTTTGTTAAAGTGGCCCCTAAGGTGCCCACCCAACATACCCCCAGTCAAGCGAAATTAATTCAACAGAACTGCCCAACTAAATCGGGTTGAGTATGGCCACCTTAAGTATGTGTGCTGGCATTTCAAAGCTACTACTAATGGTGGCTCAGGCATAGAAAACAACTGGCTCAAGAGGAAAAGAAACAGATTTAATGAAATTTCAGATGCAGTTAAATAATAAATCTGACACAAGAGGCAGAAAAAAAGTGTCAGCAGGTGCAGGAAAAGTCTTAGCTGTCATTTGTGCCCTTTAAAAGGGAACTATTGCAAAAAAATGAAAATTTTATATAAGCTTCAGCATACTAAAATCAGAAGTTATCTAAGTATAATCAGTTAAAAATCCTGTGCCTTTTCTGAAATATTCGTAACTCTTCACTCTCCTCCTCTCAGCATCTGCCTCTCTTCATTCTCTCTTCATGCAGGAGTTGGGAGTCTGATTTTGAGCGACAGTTAAATCCAATAAATCTTTTAGGGGGGGTTGTTTTTGCCTACAAGATTTTATTATAGACAGAGACATCCTGTCCCTCTACATGTAGAATTTGTGCCAAAGGCAGTTATTTTGGCAGTCGTTTTGTTTGTACTGGAATCCGTTATTAGGCAATAGTCCAAATTCTATTCGAATTTGAAAAAAATTAAAAAAAATCGAACATTCAAATATCGAAATTTATCATGTACTGATTCTACTTCGGCCATTCGCCATCTAAAACCTGCCAAATTGCTGTTTTAGCCTATGGGGGACCTCCTAGAACTTATTTGGAGTCACCAGTTATTTTGGATTCAAAGGTTTTTTTGGGGAATTTCAATGTTTTTTCAATTCAAAATTCGACCCTTGATAAATATGCCCATAAGTGTTTTTAACAGTTTTGTTTTATATCTTTTTGAATAAAATAATATGACGGAGCAGATGGAGAGTTGCTGGCATCAGCCTCTTGGTGGAATGACCTTACCTCCCATTGTGACATTAGCTTTGAAGTTAAGTTTATAGTGAATGTACTCAATTGTTTTTGCCAACAATATTTTAAAGCCTTTTTTTTTTGTGAACTTTACTTTAGGCGGACTTTGACAAAGCTGCAGAGGATGTAAAGAAATTGAAAACAAGACCAACTGATGATGAACTGAAGGAATTATATGGGCTTTACAAACAATCAACAGTCGGAGATATAAATACAGGTATGCCTTGCCTTTGCTCTGATTGAAGTTTTCTATTCCATCTCTCTTCCCACCCTCCATTCCAAATAATAAAATAAAGATATGACTCACACAAACACACAAGAGCTGGCTCCAGTGACTAATATATATCAGCTCGTCCTCCAGACAGTCGCATCGTGAATACAGTATTTTGGGATTCGACTGAATCATTCATGGAAAATTCGACTGAATCAAACTCTAATTTTCATATGCTAATTAGGATCAGTCATATACTTTTAACTTCCTTTTTTGTTGGACAAAAAGTCACATGATTTTAATAATTCGGATTCAGTTTGGCCAGGAACTTGAATTTTCCAGAATCTGAATCCTGCTGAAATGGTGAAATCCTGGCCGAATTTCAAACCAAATCCTGGATTGAACCCCTCTTAGTGGATGTCTGTCTGCCATGTGTGCGTTAGGTAACTCTTTTCCCATTGATTGTTATGGGAATCAGTAACAGGTGGGGCATTTTGATACTGTAGTATGCCAGCTGATTAAAGTGGCAGTTTTTTTGTTAGAGGCCTAATAAATCTTGAAATGTATTGGCATTTGTTTGGGTATTTTAATCTAAGAAATTACTATTTTGTTTCTGTTGCAGATTGCCCTGGAATGCTAGATCTCAAGGCAAAAGCAAAATGGGATGCATGGAATTTAAAAAAAGGTAAATATGTTCCTGTTTTCTGTCTCTACTTTTGGAAACAGCAAAGGTTTGTGTATTGGGAATGCCCGTAAAGGTGGAAAACCAGCCCTCGCACTGTGTGGTACACAAAAGGGCTGTTTCAAGGGCATGTTAATGCTCTGATTGCATTAGTCTCAATGGCATATCTGCTGCTAAAGGAACAGTTCAGTGTACAAATAAAAACTGGGTAAAAATGTGCAAAATAAAAAATGTATATAGTTCATTAACCAAAAATGTAATGTATAAAGGCTGGAGTGACTGGGTGTGTAACAGAACAGAACACTACTTCCTGCATTTCAGCTCTCTAACTCTGAGTTAGTCAGCGAATTGAAGGGGGGCCACATGGGACATAACTGTTCAGTGAGTTTGCAATTGATCCTCAGCATTCAGCTCAGCCCATGTGCCCCCCCATCAAGTCACTTATTGGTTACTGCCTGGTAACCAATCAGTGGAAACCAAGAGAGCTGAAAAGCAGGAAGTAGTTTCTGTTCTGTTCTGTTACACATCCATTCACTCCAGCCTTTATACATTACATTTTTGGCTAACTAACTATATTAGAAACATTTTTTTTTTTTTGCACAGTCTATTTATCCAGTTTTTATTTTTTATACTGAACAATTCCTTTAAAGAGGGGGTTACATTACAATTAACTTTTAGTATAATGTAGATATTGATATTCTGAGACAATTTGCATTTGGACTTCAATTTTTTTAAACATTCTTTTGTGGTTTTTCAGTTATTTAGTTTTTCGTTTGCTCTCTCCAGTTTTGTATTTCAGCAGCTATCTGGTTGATATGGTCTTACTTACCCTAGCAACCAGGCAGTCATTTGAATGAGAGACTGGAATATGAATAAACGAAGGACTGAATGTAAAGATAATTGATAAAAAGTAACAATAACATGAAATTGTAAGCTCACAGAACAATCTTTTTTTTTATCTGTTGAGGTCACAACCCCAATCTGAAAGCTAGAAAGAGGCAGAAAAGTTAAAGGAAAACTATACCCCCAAAATGAACACTTAAGCAACAGATAATTCACATCATATTAAGTGACATATTAAAGAATCTAACCAAACTGGTCTAAATATTTAAGTAAATCTTGCCCTTTTACATATCTTGCCTTGAACCAACATTTTGTGATGGTCTGTGTGGTGCCTCAGAGATCACCTGACCAGAAATACTACAACTCTACAACTGTAACAGGAAGAAGTGTGGAAGCAAAATACAGAACTCTATCTGTTAATTGGCTCATGTGACCTAACAAGTATGGTTTGTTGGTATGTTTGTGTGCACCGTGAATCGTACAATCCCAAGGGGCGGCCCTTGTTTTTTTAAAACGGCAGTTTTCTATTTATGATTACCCAATGGCACATACTACTAAAAAAGTATATTATTATGAAAATGGTTTATTTACATGAATCAGGGTTTAACATATGAGCTGTTTTATTTATTATATTTTTATAGAGACCTACATTGTTTGGGGAGGTACAGTTTTCCTGCACATCCTGACCTGCTAAAAAAGTGCTTCCTGTTGCTTCAATTCACATAGATAAAGGGGAACAACGGAAACCTAAGGTACAGGCACGCTTTAGCCCAAAAATAATCAGAGGGCAGCGTTATTCATTTTTATTCCCTCGGAAACTGTTAAAACGTGGTAAAAAATGCAAATGAGTTCTTATATTTTTTGCTTCAGTGTGTTTTCGTCTGTTGTTTTTTTTTTACCTCGTTTTATTCAGCTCCTGATTACAATGAATAAATCAGCCCCATAGTTTTTTGGGCTCAGAAGCACCTGTGCTGGAGGTTTGGGGGGTTTCCAACTGACCTGCAACAAGCTGTGGGTCTCTGTTGACTTTCATATACAGTAGGTTTTTATATGTGTTTTTAGCGTTTGGATTTGGTTGGGCTGAACACGGGATTGAACTGAATCTGAATTGGCAGAAATCCAGTCAAATCTTGGGCTGGCTGCATCCGAATCGGAATAATTGAGATACACCTTGTATGTTTACTTTGCTTAACTGCACTTAATTGATTTCAGGTCTCTGGTGAAAACAGAAACTGAGACCCTAACTCTAAGAAAAAAAACCGATGTTTTGTTATTGCAGGTTTGTCAAATGAAGACGCAATGCAAGCCTACATCTCTAAGGCGAATGAACTGATTGAGAAATATGGGATGTAACGTTTCTTCCACATTGTGAACAGAATGTTCTATAGTTTTCTGCTGATTCTACTATAATCAACTTTAGGTTTGTACAAGGTTGGGGGGTCCAGTAAACCTTAGACACGTTTGTCCAGGCTATAGAACTGTTTTTTTTCCTGTTTCCTGCACTCACCTATTAAACAAATTTACAAATCAGGCTTTGGAGTCTCTTTGCTCAGCTGTCAAACAGCCGCACTCTACTACTCTGCTTCACTCTTCAGCTGCACTGCGGCTATTCTCTACACAGTGTAAGATTATCAAGAGCTGATCCTTCATTTCACTCTGTATATGTAGTACTGGAAGTAGAGTGAGCCATTAGGAAGTCATCTTGCTATCTGCCACTACTGTTGGATGTGCTGCCTCATCACAGCGGATTCATTTCCACATGCAACGTTTCCGTTGAGAATGCTTTAAAATTACAGACAGGCCATTATACAGGTAAATGAAAAATATTCAAAAATATCATTTGCTGTTGTGAGCATTCCAGTGTGCAGTAATGTGTTGTAAAAAGGATCATTTTGACACTTTATAAAACTATACTAAAGGGGTTATTTACTAAACTCTGAATACCCAAAACCTGAAAATTTTGTAGTATAAAGTCCGAATGTTTAGTAGAAGAAAAAATAATCACGAATTCTTCTAATTTATTAAACCCCGGGGATGGAAAAGTCCAAATCAGAAAATCCGGCATCTCAGATCTGTCGTTGTTGCATAAAAGTCAATGGGAGAAGTCTCAATGATTTTTTGATGTGCGCTGGGTTTTGTGCAATACCCCGGGCAAAAAACATAAGAAATCTGAGTTTTCGGTATAAAATCAGAAAAAATCATGAAAATCTGATTTTTCACAATTTTCTCCGATTTTTTCGGGAAGGTGTATTAACAAATAAAAACCTGTGCGGATTTGGTCTGAGTTTTTTTCTGAAAATATTGAGATAAATTCGGATTTTGATAAATAACCCCCTAAGACTTGACCTGGAAAATGTACCACCATTCTAGTCACCACTGCACAAAATGAATATTAGGACTACAGTGTATGGGAATAGTTGGCACAACGGAATTGTTTATGGTTGCGAATAATGGCACTTTTCTAATATATAGTATTAGCATATTATGCAGAACCAATTGTTTATCATTCACATTAGTACATGCACTGATGGAGCTTACAATCTGTTGTATCCACATAACACACACACACACACACACACTGGCTGGTTTTATCAGGAGCCACTTGCCTGTACCAGAGTACCCAGAGGAAACCCTCACAGACATGGCATTTAAATACAATACCTACTCCTGCAGATTGGAATGGAGCTACGCAACTGCAGCTTCAGCATGTAATACGCATATGAGATCTTTTATCCTGGATGCCTGGGCAGGCCCACTATTAGGGTTGTACAGGGGGAGACCAGTCACAGAGAATAGGCTCTGAGATCTTGGTGTAATGGGACATGGCAAGTTGTGACATTTTGTCTATCGGCCACTAACTCTGCGGCCCTACTCTGAGTATTAGTAACAGGAACTAGCAATTGGGTAGTACAGGTATGGGAGCTCTTATCCAGAATGCTCAGGGACCTGGGTTTTTCCGGATAACAGGTCTTTCCGTAATTTTGATTCTTCATACCTTTAATACATACATTAAATAAACCCAATAGACTGGTTTTGCTTCCAATAAGGATTAATCTTAGTTTGGATCAAGTACAAGGTACTGTTTTATTATTACAGAGAAAAAGGAAATCATTTTTGAAAATTTGGATTATTTGGATAAAATGGAGTCTATGGGAGACGGCCTTTTCATAATTCGGAGCTTTCTGAATAAAAGGTTTCCCATACCTGTATTTTGGCACCAGTGTGATGATGTGGTTATAGGGCAAAGGGAGGCCTCCCAGGGGGATGTATTTAAAGGGCATGTCAAGTCTAAAATAGAATAAGAAATGCTGTATTTTGTATACTAAATATAAACATGAACTTACTGCACCACAAGCCTAATCAAACAAATGATTTATGCTTTCAAAGTTGGCTACAGGGGTCACCATCTTGTAACTTTGTTAAACATCTTTGCAAGACTAAGACTGTGCACATGCTCAGTGTGGTCTGGGCTGCTTAGGGATCGTCATAAACAAAGTTGCTTGAGTTCTGCATGGCTGGGAAGTAAGGCGGGGGCTCCACCTGCTGTTCATAAGTATGATTGTTTCCCTGCTCAGCAGTTAGGGACAGTCTCACAATTCCTATCCACAACAGTAAATGAAGGGAGAATTTCACTGCATACAGTCAGGTTTCTTATAAAAAAAAGTACACATTTTTTAATTAAAGTATATTGGAGATAAGTTTCTTTTTCATTAAAGAAAGTAAAAATGGGATTTTATTTTTTTGCCTTTACATGCCCTTTAAATGTCTTTTGTACTCCATGTGACATTACATATATTTGGAGCATTCTATATAACAATTCTCATACCCGTATAAACTCAAAAGGGGCTGTATAATAATTAGGGATGTAGCG
This sequence comes from Xenopus laevis, assembly GCF_017654675.1. Classification (NCBI taxonomy): domain Eukaryota; kingdom Metazoa; phylum Chordata; class Amphibia; order Anura; family Pipidae; genus Xenopus; species Xenopus laevis. The sequence goes on along the minus strand of NC_054381.1, from coordinate 29,193,726 downwards.
AACGTCGGAAAAAAAGTTCGCGAACATATTCGCGAACTTGCGCAAAAATGCGAGCGGTTCGCGAACGGTTCGCGAACCCCATAGACTTCAATGGGAAGGCGAACTTTAACATCTAGAAAAGACATTTCTGGCCAGAAAAATGATTTTAAAGTTGTTTAAAGGGTGCAACGACCTGGACAGTGGCATGCCAGAGGGGGATCAAGGGCAAAAATGTATCTGAAAAATCTGCCTGTGTGTGCTTGGAAGAGATAGTGTAGGGGGAGAGCTGTTAGTGATTTCAGGGACAGATGATAGTAAGCTTGCTGGCTAGTAATCTGCTTGATACTGCTCTGTATTGGAGGGACAGAAGTCTGCAGGGATTTGAGGGACATTTTAGCTTAGGTAGCTTTGCTGGCTAGTAATCTACTGTTCTCTTTAAACAACTGCCATACGTTGACCTTGTAGGCATTGTTTGCCCAGTTTTTTTGGACGCAGCCACTGAAGCACAGTTGCCAGAAAAAATATGCCATATAAATGCTGAAAATAGTAATTTTTCGCCATACGTTGACCTTGTAGACATTGTTTGCCCAGTTTTTTTGGACGCAGCCACTGAAGCACAGTTGCCAGAAAAATTATGCCATATAAATGCTGAAAATATAAATTTTTTTGGTTGCAGCCACTGAAGCACAGAGGCCAGAAAAATTATGCCATATAAATGCAGAAAATATGCATTTTTTTGGTCGCAGCCACTGAAGCACAGTTGCCAGAATAATTATGCCATATAAATGCTGAAAATATAAATTTTTTTGGTTGCAGCCACTGAAGCACAGAGGCCAGAAAAATTATGCCATATAAATGCAGAAAATATGCATTTTTTTGGTCGCAGCCACTGAAGCACAGTTGCCAGAAAAAATATGCCATATAAATGCTGAAAATAGTCATTTTTTGCCATATACGTTGAGTCAACGTATGGCAAAAAATTACTATTTTCAGCATTTATATGGCATATTTTTTCTGGCCTCTGTGCTTCAGTGGCTGCGGCCAAAAAAACTGGGCAAACAATGCCTACAAGGTCAACGTCGTTGACCTTGTAGGCATTGTTTGCCCAGTTTTTTTGGCCGCAGCCACTGAAGCACAGAGGCCAGAAAAAATATGCCATATAAATGCTGAAAATAGTAATTTTTTTGGTCGCAGCCACTGAAGCACAGTTGCCAGAAAAATTATGCCATATAAATGCTGAAAATATAAATTTTTTTGGTTGCAGCCACTGAAGCACAGAGGCCAGAAAAATTATGCCATATAAATGCTGAAAATATAAATTTTTTTGGTTGCAGCCACTGAAGCACAGAGGCCAGAAAAATTATGCCATATAAATGCAGAAAATATGCATTTTTTTGGTCGCAGCCACTGAAGCACAGTTGCCAGAAAAATTATGCCATATAAATGCAGAAAATATGCATTTTTTTGGACGCAGCCACTGAAGCACAGTTGCCAGAAAAAATATGCCATATAAATGCTGAAAATAGTCATTTTTTGCCATACGTTGACCTTGTAGACATTGTTTGCCCAGTTTTTTTGGTTGCAGCCACTGAAGCACAGAGGCCAGAAAAAATTAAACCAGTAGGGTTTGCACCCTAGTTTGTAACGGTGGCGGAGGGAGGAGGAGGACGCTAAAGGACAGCTGTGTGTGGAGTCATGAGGCTTGAAGAGAAGGACAGCTGCATAGAAGTCAGAACAAGTCTTCCGGCGTGCAGTAACCCTCCGAGATCCACCCCTCATTCATTTTAATAAAGGTCAGGTAATCGACACTTTTGTGACCTAGGCGAGTTCTCTTCTCAGTTACAATCCCTCCTGCTGCACTGAAGGTCCTTTCTGAGAGCACACTTGAGGCTGGGCAAGACAAGAGGTTCATGGCAAATTGTGACAGCTCTGGCCACAGATCAAGCCTGCGCACCCAGTAGTCCAGGGGTTCATCGCTCCTCAGAGTGTCGATATCTGCAGTTAATGCCAGGTAGTCCGCTACCTGCCGGTCGAGGCGTTCTTTGAGGGTGGATCCAGAAGGGTTGTGGCGCTGCCTTGGACAGAAAAACATTTGCATGTCTGACGTTACAGACTGGCCAAAGGGCTTTGTCCTTGCAGGTGTGCTCGTGGCAGGATTACTGGCACCTCTGCCCCTGGAATGTTGATGAGTTCCTGAAGTGACATCACCCTTAAAAGCATTGTACAACATGTTTTGCAGGCTGGTTTGTAAATGCCGCATCTTTTCGGACTTGTGGTATGTTGGTAACATTTCTGACACTTTATGCTTGTACCGAGGGTCTAGTAGCGTTGCGACCCAGTACAGGTCCTTCTCCTTAAGCCTCTTGATACGGGGGTCCTTCAACAGGCATGACAGCATGAAAGACCCCATTCTCACAAGGTTGGATGCAGAGCTATCCATCTCCGCTTCCTCATTATCAAGGACTGCATCATCCACGGTCTCCTCCCCCCAGCCACGTACAAGACCAGGGGTCCCCAAAAGGTCACCACTAGCCCCCTGGGAAGCCTGCTCCTGTTGGTCCTCCTCCTCCTCCTCCACAAAGCCACCTTCCTCCTCTGACTCCACTTCTGGCACCTCTCCCTGCGTTGCAGCAGGTGCCTGGGTTCGTTCTGGTGATTCCGACCAGAAATCGTGCGCTTCCAGCTCCTCGTCACGCTGGTCTACAGCCTCATCTGTCACTCGTCGCACGGCACGCTCCAGGAAGAAAGCGAAGGGTATTAGGTCGCTGATGGTGCCTTCGGTGCGACTGACCATATTTGTCACCTCTTCAAAAGGTCGCATGAGCCTGCAGGCATCGCGCATAAGCACCCAGTAACGGGGGAAAAAAATCCCCAGCTGTGCAGATCCAGTCCTACCACCCAGTTCAAAAAGGTACTCGTTGACGGCCCTTTGTTGTTGCAGCAGACGTTCCAACATAAGGAGCGTTGAATTCCAGCGAGTCTGGCTGTCAGAAATCAAACGCCTGACTGGCATGTTGTAGCGCTGCTGAATGTCAGCAAGGCGTGCCATGGCTGTGTAGGAACGTCTGAAATGGGCCGACACCTTTCTGGACTGGGTGAGAACGTCCTGGAATCCTGGGTACTTGGAGACAAAACGTTGGACTATTAAATTTAACACATGTGCCATGCAGGGCACATGTGTTAAATTGCCTAGTCTCAACGCTGCCAACAGATTGCTTCCATTGTCACACACCACTTTTCCGATCTGCAGTTGGTGTGGGGTCAGCCACCGATCGGCCTGTGACTGCAGAGATGACAGGAGTACAGATCCGGTATGGTTTTTGCTTTCCAGGCACGTCATCCCCAAGACAGCGTGACAACGGCGTACCTGGCACGTCGAATAGCCTAGGGGGAGCTGGGGGTGCACAGGTGTGGAGGAGGAGAAGGAGGACCCAGCAGCAGAGTAAGAAGAAGAAGAAGACGAGGTAGAGAGCGATGGAGGAGTAGAGGTGGTGGCAGAACCGCGTGCAATCCGTGGCGGTGACACCAACTCCACTGTTGTTGTTGAGCTACCCATTCCCTGCTTCCCAGCCATTACCAAGTTCACCCAGTGGGCAGTGTAGGTGACATACCTGCCCTGACCATGCTTGGAGGACCATGCGTCAGTAGTCATATGGACCTTTGGCCCAACACTAAGTGACAGAGATGCGGTAACTTGGCTCTGCACATGTTGGTACAGGTGTGGTATTCCCTTTTTAGAAAAAAAATTGCGGCTGGGTACCTTCCACTGCGGTGTCCCAATTGCTACAAATTTGCGGAAGGCCTCAGAGTCCACCAGCTGGTATGGTAAAAGCTGGCGGGCTAAGAGTGCAGACAAGCCAGCTGTCAGACGCCGGGCAAGGGGGTGACAGTCAGACATTGGCTTCTTACGCTCAAACATGGCCTTCACAGAAACTTGGCTGGTGGCAGATGACTGGGAATGGGAACAGGTGGTCAAGGTGGAAGGCGGAGTGGAGGGTGGTTCAGACGGGTCAAGGAGAGCAGAGGTAGAGCAGTAAGATGCTGGACCAGAAGGAGTGTGGCTTTTAGTTTGCCTGTTGCCTTTGAGGTGTTGCTCCCAAAGTGCTTTGTGCTTGCCGCTCATGTGCCTTCGCATAGAAGTTGTACCTATGTGGCTGTTGGGCTTACCAAGGCTCAGTTTCTGACTGCACTCATTGCAAATTACAATGCTTTTGTCAGAGGCACACACATTAAAAAAATCCCACACTGCTGACTTTTTGGAAGTGTGCGATCTGGCGGTAACAGTAGAAGTTGGCGGAGTTGGCGGTATTGGCGGCAATGGCGGGTGCGTTGGCCGGCTGAACACAGGTGCCGATACATGTTGTTGCCCTGCTGATCCCTGCGGGCTGTCCTCCCTGCTTCTTCTAAGTCTTATTCTCCTACTGCCTCTCTGACTCTCCGTCTCTCCATCTGAACTACCCTCCTCTTGCTCTCTTCTACTAGGCACCCACAAAACATCAATCTCCTCATCATCATTCTCCTCAGATGCATCAATTTCTTCTGACACATCACAGAAGGAAGCAGCAGCGGGGACCTCCTCCTCATCACTCATTATGTCCATCTCTATCGTGTTCTCTGCCAGAATTAAATCTGGTGTAAGGTCCTCATCTCCTTCATCTTCTTCTGGCAATAATGGTTGCGCATTACTCAGTTCAAGAAACTCATTGGAAAATAACTCCTCTGACCCCAGTGAAGAAGGGGCACCGGTGGTGGAGGAAGTGTTACGTGGGGTGGCCATAGCAGTGGAGGATGAGGAGGATGTTGTGGTAAAGTTAGAAACGGTAGAGGATGGGGTGTGCTGTGTAAGCCAGTCAACTACCTCTTCAGCATTTTGGGAGTTCAGGGTCATTGGCTTTTTAAAACTGGGAAATTTGCTAGGGCCACAGGATTGCATAGCAGCACGGCCCCTAGCACGGCCTCTGCGTGGCGGCCTGCCTTTGCCTGGCATTATTTTTAAAAAAACAACAACAACAACAAAAACTCAGTTGGTTTTTCTGGAAACGATAATACACACAGCTAGATGGCGGGTTGAAGAAAACACTGTGCAAATAATGCCTACAAAGTCAACGTATACACTACTACAGCGGTGGATACGGATTACGTAAAATATATGAATGCTGCTTGAAAAAAAGTAACTCAAGTGGTTTTTCTAGAGACGATAATATTATCAATATTTAGACAAAATGTGAACAAGCTCACACAGCTCGATGGCGGGTTGAAGAAAACAGTGTGCAAATAATGCCTACAAGGTCAACGTATACACTACTACAGCGGTGGATACGGATTACGTAAAATATATGAATGCTGCTTGAAAAAAGTAACTCAAGTGGTTTTTCTAGAGACGATAATATTATCAATATTTAGACAAAATGTGAACAAGCTCACACAGCTCGATGGCGGGTTGAAGAAAACAGTGTGCAAATAATGCCTACAAGGTCAACGTATACACTACTACAGCGGTGGATACGGATTACGTAAAATATATGAATGCTGCTTGAAAAAAAGTAACTCAAGTGGTTTTTCTAGAGACGATAATATTATCAATATTTAGACAAAATGTGAACAAGCTCACACAGCTCGATGGCGGGTTGAAGAAAACAGTGTGCAAATAATGCCTACAAGGTCAACGTATACACTACTACAGCGGTGGATACGGATTACGTAAAATATATGAATGCTGCTTGAAAAAAAGTAACTCAAGTGGTTTTTCTAGAGACGATAATATTATCAATATTTAGACAAAATGTGAACAAGCTCACACAGCTCGATGGCGGGTTGAAGAAAACACTGTGCAAATAATGCCTACAAGGCCAACGTATACACTACTACAGCGGTGGATACGGATTACGTAAAATATATGAATGCTGCTTGAAAAAAGTGACTCCGGTGTTTTTTCTGGAGACGGTAATATTATGGATATTTAGACAGAATGGGAACAAGGTCACACAGCTCGATGGCGGGTTGAAGAAAACAGTGTGCAAATAATGCCTACAAGGCCAACGTATACACTACTACAGCGGTGGATACGGATTACGTAAAATATATGAATGCTGCTTGAAAAAAAGTGACTCCGGTGTTTTTTCTGGAGACGGTAATATTATGGATATTTAGACAGAATGGGAACAAGGTCACACAGCTCGATGGCGGGTTGAAGAAAACAGTGTGCAAATAATGCCTACAAGGCCAACGTATACACTACTACAGCGGTGGATACGGATTACGTAAAATATATGAATGCTGCTTGAAAAAAGTGACTCCGGTGTTTTTTCTGGAGACGGTAATATTATGGATATTTAGACAGAATGGGAACAAGGTCACACAGCTCGATGGCGGGTTGAAGAAAACAGTGTGCAAATAATGCCTACAAGGCCAACGTATACACTACTACAGCGGTGGATACGGATTACGTAAAATATATTATGGCTGCTTGAAAAAAGTGACTCCGGTGTTTTTTCTGGAGACGGTAATATTATGGATATTTAGACAGAATGTGAACAAGGTCACACAGCTCGATGGCGGGTTGAAGAAAACAGTGTGCAAATAATGCCTACAGGGCAAATAATGCCTAAAAGGTCAACTTATACACTACTACAGCGGTAGTAAAATAAAAAAAAGTAAAATAAAAAAAAAATGAATATTAAAAAAAAAAAATTAAAGTTGGTGCTGCTGAACTACTAGGAGCAGCAGATTAGCACACCAGTCCCACTCCCCAACACTGCTAGACTAATAGCACTGGGCTCTTATAGTAGTAGTAGTAGTAGTAGTAGTAAAAACAAAAAAAATAAATAAAAGCAGTCCTTACAAGGACTACTGTTATTGCAGCAGTCAGCAGATGAGATCAGAAGCAGGACAGCTGCCCACTGCAGCTACATACAGAGCACTGCAGTAGAAGGTAGATTACTAGCCAGCAAAGCTACCTAAGCTTAAATGTCCCTCAAACCCCTGCAGACTTCTGTCCCTCCAATAACAGAGCAGTATCAAAACGATTACTAGCCAGCAAACTTTCAACTGTCCCTGAAATCACTAACAGGCAGCAGCTCTCTCCCTACACTATCTCTTCAGCACACACAGGCAGAGTGAAAAAACGCTGCAGGGCTTCGGTTTTTATAGGGAAGGGGAGTGGTCCAGGGGAGAGCTTCCTGATTGGCTGCCATGTACCTGCTGGTCTGGGGTGAGAGGGCAAAAAAAAGCGCCAACAATGGCGAACCCAAAATGGCGAACGTCGCGCGACGTTCGCGAACTTCCGGCGAGCGCGAACACCCGATGTTCGCGCGAACAAGTTCGCCGGCGAACAGTTCGCGACATCTCTAATAATAATAGCTCTCTTTACTAGTCAGTAGATGATCTCTAAAAAAAAGTATTTTGAAAAGTTGCTTATAATATTTTTCCCTCATTAAGCAAAAAAAAAGAAATATTTTGTGTAGATCCCCTTTTAATAATGCTAAAAAAATGTACACCAATTGTCCTACTTTGTTTTGTTACAGATGTGTGTGATTATAAAACGCCCCAAATCCTGCTGCCCAGAAGGAAAACTGATCACCCAAACTTATAAAAGGCCATATTCATGAAACCAGAGTAGTTAAAAGAAATTACATTACAGGCCCCATAGACATTGTGCTTTGACACAGCGTTTCTTTCCTTCTATTGTGTACACATGGTCTTCTGTATCAGACTTCCTGTTTTCATCTTAAACCTCTAGGGCTTGAGCATGCTCAGTTTGCTCCTCTCCCCCTCCCTCCTCCCCTCCTTGCTGTAATCTGAGCCCAGAGCTATGAGTGAGCAGGGAGAGACTCAGTCAGGAAGTGATGTCATACCAAGCTAATATGGCAGCTGCTATCCTAAACAAACAGAGAGCTCCTACGTATTCTCAGGTACGGTAAAGCATTCTGCAGAATAAATATAGTGTTATAGCTTGCACTATTGTGGCTAATTTATTGGCAATAAACTGCTTAGTTAGCTTTCCTTCTTCTTTAATAGTTGCGTCCATCTGGCTGTTGGCTTTACAGACAATGGGACAACAATGCATTTATTAGACGCTACAACAATGCTTTATTGAATACTTAGCAAAAACAAAAGTCATTCTAAACCCTACTTAGAAAAAGAGTTGCAATTACCTTTTAAAGTACTGTATAGGCCCAAATTCTGCATGGACACTATATGGTCAGAAGTATCCAGACACCTGCCTGTCCAACATCTCTTTCCCAAACCAAGGCTATTAATATGATGATGCTACTGTTCTCAGAAGGCTTTCTGTCTGATTCTCTAATATTGCTGGTGAGATGTGATTCCATTTAACCACAAGAGCATGAGACTGGGCACTGATGATGGATGATCACTCTTGGCTTGCTTAGACTTTCCAATTCATCTAGCAGCTGTTCATTTGGGTTGAGGTCAGGGCTCTGTGCAGGTCAGTCAAGTTCCTCCACTCACATCTCAGCAAATCCATTCTGTACTGACCTCGCTTTGCACATTGGGGGCATTACTGTACCGAAACAGGAGAGGATCTTCTCCAAACCATTGCCATAAAGTGGGAAAGGCTGAACTGTCACAAATGTCAATATTCACCATGGCCTGTAAGGTTTGCTTTCTCCAGGAGCCCTAAATCAAACCAGCTTCTGTTCTCAATGGCTTATGAATGAGTGCATTGTAAATACTGTATGTTTATTAAAGGAGAACTAAAGCCTAACTAAAGAAGTAGCTAGAAATGTTGGGCATTATATTTTGTGCTTCTGTACCACCCCAAGGCAACCACAGCCCTTTAGCAGTAAAGATCTGTGTCTCCAAAGATGCCCCAGTAGCTCCCCATCTTTTCTGCTGATTCACTGCACATGCTCTGTGCTGCTGTTACTTACTGAGCTTAGGGACCCACTCACAATATACAGTAGAAATGTCACAATATAAGGCTGATTAGTAATTAATACAGATAATTACTACATGGCAGCACAGAAACCAGTGCAATTAGCATCAGAATTTAATAATCAGCCCTGTAGCATCAGCTTATATTACAGACCAACCTCATTTTCTGCTGGATAATTAGTGACGACCCCTAAGCTTAGCTTCTCAACAGCTGCTCAGAGCCCACTGAGCATGTGAGTGTCACAGACACTTTCCAAGATGGTGACCCCCTGTGACAGGTTTGAAGTCCTGGATCATTGTTGCTATTGACAAGCTGAAACTTTAGGCTGGTGACATTTTAGCCATATTCATTTTTAGGGTTTAGTCCTCCGTTAAATGTGCCCCACTTAAACCACTGCAAGATCTGTACAAGGACACCTGGCAAATCTGTGCTTTCCCCGGGGGAATGTTTTGCATTGCAAGTAAAGAAAAGTGGCTTCATGAGCTCACAGTTCACACACGGGGTACAGCTAATTTTATCCAACTCTCTAAAATAGCAAAGTACATTTTTCAGGAACCAAAGTGCCAGCCCCCCCCATGGATTTATTAGAAGGAATTTGTACAGGACAGCGGATACAGTTGAAATAAGGAATTTATTGTTTTTTTGTGTCCAGACCCTGAAAATAATTGTATTACTCTTACTCACTCCCCTTATTAAATTTAGATCTAAATAGCCTTTAGAATCATCTCAGGAGCTCCTAATATCCATGCCAGTTTAAAGCACTGTATTGATGGAAATCCAGCCTGATTGTAGCTGACAACATAAGCTGTTGGCTGCAAATGGCACCGCACTACAGAGGAAAGCTTTGTCTCCAGCAATGGAATATATTCTAGACGCCTTTCTCTGTATAACAGAGGCCTCATTTTCCCCCAAGAGGATGTCGGATGTGAGCAGCAGATAAATGGAGCCTTCAGTATGCAGAATCCATGGTTTTGCTTTGTGCCCTATGCTAATATTGCTTCTCGGAGCCAGAGTCTTTGTTTCCTTCTATCAGCATGTGCTTTGGAACATTTCTTTGGCTTTTCTTTCCCCACAATTAGTTTCTGTGGGCACTGCCCCTGTTTGGAAGCTGATTAATAGTGTCAGACAATGACAGTTACCTCACCAAAGAACTAAACGTCCTTGTCCTGTATCCAAATGCATTGCAATTCATTACAGAAGAAATAAAGCGAATTCCAATGAAACATTGTTCCTTATCATATATATATATATATATATATATATATATATATATATATATATATATATATATATATATATATATATATATATATATATATATATCTACAGATTTATCAGCACCTCACTATGGGACAAATTTACTAAAGGGCGAAGTAACTAACACGGACGAAAATTCGGTAGCATGATATAATTTCGGTACTTCGCCGTTTTACTAACAGTCACTGGCATAACTTCGCTAGCGCAACTTCGCCATAGTTCGGCGCCCTGGACGCAACTTTGGATTTTAGTGAATTAGCGCTGTCCTGGCGAATCTACGCCTGGTGCTGTGTTGCACTGTGAGCGCAGCCGTTGCTGGCGAATTTTCGAAGGTTAGTGAATTTGCCCCTATGTTCATTATAATGTATTGCTAATGCTTATGGTCATGGGCAATCATCTTGAACCCATGGACCCTTGCACTCGTGGATGCTCATTTTTTAACGGTAGGCAAATCAAAGCAACCAATCAGTGATTAGCGCTGCATGTAGAATAATGAAAGTAAAGATCTGATTGGTTGCCATGGGTTGCTGTACTGAGTCTGACCTGCATAATGTTATTAAATCCCTCTTGTGAAGGAAGAGCATAAATGGTGTACCTTATCCACCCTATGGCTATATGGAGCAGTAAAAATTATATTTTGAGAGAATGGAGAGTTCACACAATTTGCAGTGACCCCCTTAACAAATCGGCTCCTTTGCTAAAAAAACAGAAGGGGGTACAAACATAGAAATATATATCACCTGGGTGGCCCATGATGCGTGATGGTAAATGCCACTTGAGTATGGAAATATAAACCATAACTGAAAGTGGATATTTTCCTGCAGGTTGGATTCCCCAGCTAATTAACATCCCATTATCAATCTTATATTAGAGTTATGTATACAACAGGTGAGCAGGCCTAATTGGAATATTAGAGTAGTATATAAAAATGTGAGCAGACTTAAAGGGGTGGTTCAAAAAAATAAAATCCCATTTTTACTTTCTTTAATGAAAAAGAAACCTATCTCCAATATACTTTAATTAAAAAATGTGTATTGTTTTTATAAGAAACCTGACTGTATGCAGCGAAATTCTCCCTTCATTTACTGCTGTGGATAGGGATTGTCAGACGGTCCCTAACTGCTGAGCAGGGAAACAATCATACTTATGAACAGCAGGGGGAGCCCCTGCCTTACTTCCCAGCCATGCAGAACTCAAGCAGCTTTGTTTATGATCAGGCCCGGATTTGTGGAAAGGCCACCTAGGCCTGGGCCTAGGGCGGCAGGATTTTAGGGGGGCGGCATGCTGCCCAACCACACCCACATTGGTTCATAAACAGTGGGGGATGCGCTGTAGATACAATCATTTTTTTAAATTTCCCGTGCGCCAATCCCCATTGCTCCGGTCCAGATAATAAAAGGGGAGAGGATAGGGGCGATGAACGGCAGTGGGCCTAGGGGCTCCCACTATGTAAATCCGGCCCTGTTTATGATGATCCCTAAGCAGCCCAGACCACACTGAGCATGTGCACAGTCTTGGTCTTGCAAAGATGTTTAACAAAGTTACAAGATGGTGACCCCCTGTAGCCAACTTTGAAAGCATTAATCATTTGTTTGATCAGGCTTGTGGTGCAGTAAGTTCATGTTTATATTTAGTATACAAAATACAGCATTTACAGCCTTATTTTATTTTAGACTTTACATGCCCTTTAATCTGGGAGCTGTGGCTGAATGGTTGATTCAGCAGTGTTTTTCTGTAAACTTGTTATGAGCTAAAAGGGACCCTGACCAAAAGCTGGGCCTCCAAACAAATCTTGGACTGAAAACGTTTTTATGAGGCTGACGCCAGCATTGCAGATACGGTATGATAAAATAAACGTTTGATTAAAGACTAACACCATCTAGTGGTACCATGTATATTAGTCGCTATGAGCCAAAAAAATCAAGCAATAGATTTGCATAGGGCAAACCAAGGCCCTCTATAGTATTTCTGTAGCCTCCTGCCTGGCTATAGTGTCCATAGTATCACATCATCATCATCACATGAACATGCAGCAAATTCAGCAAATCATTCAAATAGTCCATGGCTTGGAAAGAGTTGGACTGTGGTCTGTGCGACTATCTGCTGGGTTAGATTCCAATTTTATATCACATAGGCATGTAATTCTTCATATATCAGCTGCATGGCCACTACACATCTCTTATATCAGCTGCATGATAATTTCTTATATCAGCTAGATGGGCATTTCCTAGCTCCCAGTGGGCCAGTTTTTTGCAAAACAGACCAGAATAATAGACTGGAAAAGGGTTCATATAGTGGTAGTGTTTTAACATGACGGATATCAGCAAATGCCTGCATAATAATTTACTCCACTTTCAACAAAAAAGTGGTATGTTTTTCATTTCCCAGGAACATCTGAGTACTGGGGTGTTTTTTTGAACAAAGATTTTTAGTTAAGTAGTATTCAGTTTTATGAAATTAAATCAAATGTGAAAAACTGGCTGTGCAAAAATTTGGGTACCCTTGTAATATTGCTAATTTGAATGCATGTAACTGCTCCATACTGATTACTGGCAACAACAACCAAATTAGTTAGATTAACTCATTAAGCCTTGAACCTCATAGGCAGGTGTATCCAATCATGCAAAAAGGTATTTAAGGTGGCCAATTGCAAGTTGTGCTTCTGTTTGACTCTCCTCTAAAGAGTGACAGCATGGGATCCTCAAAGCAACTCTCAAAAGATCTGAAAACAAAGATTGTTCAGTATCATGGTTTAGGGGGCTACAAAACAATATCTCAGAGGTTTAAACTGTCAGTTTCAACTGTAAGGAATGTAATCAGGAAATGGAAGGCCACAGGCACAGTTGCTGTAAAACCCAGGTCAGACAGGCCAAGAAAAAAAAATAGGATCGGCATATGCGGAGGATTGTGAGAATGAACTCAAAGATCACCTCCAAAGACTTGCAAGAACATCTTGCTGCAGATGGTGTATCTGTACATCGTTCTACAATTCAGTGCAATTTGCACAAAGAACATCTGTATGGCAGGGTGATGAGAAAGAAGCACTTTCTGCATTCAAGCCACAAACAGAGTCGCTTGTTGTATGCAAAAGCTCATTTAGACAAGCCACAATCATTTTGGAACAAAGTGCTTTGGACTGATGAGACAAAAATTAAGTTATTTGGTCATAACAAAAAGCGCTTTGTATGGCGGAAGAAGAAAACCGCATTCCAAAAAATAACACTTGCTGCCTACTGTCAAATTTGGTGGAGGTTCCATCATGCTGTGGGGCTGTGTGGCTAGTTCAGGGACTGGGGCGCTTGTTTAAGTTGAGGGTCGGATGAATTCAACCCAATATCAACAAATTCTTCAGGATAATGTTAAAGAATCAGTCACAAAGTTGAAGTTACGCAGGGGTGGGATATTCCAACAAGACAATGACCCTAAACACACTTGGAAATCTACAAAGGCATTTATGCAGAGGGAGAAGAACATATTCTGGAATGGCCGTCACAATCCCCCGATTTGAATATCATGGAAAATCTATGGGATGATTTAAAGCAAGCTGTCCATGCTCGGCAGCCATCAAATTTAACGGAACTGGAGAGATTGGACGAATGGTCAAAAATATCACCATCCAGAATCCAGACACTCATCAAAATCTATAGGAGGCGTCTAGAGGCTGTTACTAAGTATTGATGTAATATCTCTGTTGGGGTGCCCACATCTATGCACCTGTCTAATTTTGTTATGATGCATATTGCATATTTTCTGTTAATCCAATAAAATTAATGTCACTGCTGAAATACTACTGTTTCCATAAGGCATGTTATATATTAAAAGGAAGTTGCTACTTTGAAAGCTTAGCCAATAATAAACAAAACTCCAAAGAATTAAGAGGGGTTCCCAAACTTTTTCACATGACTGTAAGGCATAAAAATATAATAGCATTGTGCCTATCTGTGCCTGTTGTACATCTACTTGTTCATCCTATGTATTCTAACACATTAAAGCTAATTTCCATATATTTATATTTATTTATTTATTTGAATGCTTGTCAATTCTTTTCTGTATTGTAAAAATGTAGAGTGCTGTGTATATCCATACATACATATAGTACATTCATTGACTCACCACTAGATGGAGACAGAGAATGAGGAACAGCTTTATACTAATTTGTGTAATTGCAGTAAAGTGCAATTTGTGTGACTGTGAATGTAAAATCCTGCCAAGTAAAAACTGATCAAAGGTCCATAATAATCCCAGGTTTTTCTAAAGAATTGTTCTATATACAGAGAATGTCTGGGCTGGCATCTCTCATGGTATGGTATCTCTCATGGTATTTATCACAGCTGCATAAACTTCATTCTTTGGTTTCAAATCCATCCTGCGCGTGTGTGCCATAGTAGTGCAGAAAGGGGAGCATCCCATCAAAAAGCAACCCAATGCCTGGGTGCCAATAATACATAATTAATATACAAAGTACAGCAGTCTGCAAGTCTTTTCAACAACACCCAAGTGTGTTTATTGGTTTGTTATGCTTCATCGACAGTTTTGCTCTATAACTTGGTTCAGAAACGTGACTTTTCGTTCACTGACTGTGACCTTTACCAAGGGAACAATTTATATCTTTTGCACCACTTAATACTAGGGATGCACCAAATCCACTATTTTGGATTCGGCCGAACCCCTGAATCCTTTGCCAAAATACCAAACCAAATCCTAATTTGCAAATGCAAATTAGGAGTGGGAAGGGAAAAACAGTTTTTACTTCCTTGTTTTGTGACAAAAAGTCACACATTTCCCTCCCGCCCCTAATTTGCATATGCGAGTTAGGATTCGGATTAGGTTCGGCCAGGCACAAGGATTCCTGAACCAAATCCTGGATTCGGTGCATCCCTACTTAATACATAACAGGCCTTATTTATATCCACAAGTGCACTGAGCAAAGTGAATTTTCAAGTACAATCACCATGTTTTTTCCCCACAATGCAGCATTTTACAGTGCATCGTTGTGGGTGCAAAGGGGCGATACTCTTGATGCAGTTTTGTTGTGTCTACCGCTCTTGAGTACAACTGCCAAAATTAACGCAACTTCACTCATGCTTTGTTACAAATTGCCTGTAGTCTTGTACAGCTGTACAGCAGCCCCTCTGTTATTTGCCAGAATCTACAGACAGACGGTCTGCTCCAGCCTGCATGTCTTGTTATTGTGTATGGAAGTGTTCACGCACACAGGCAGGTTAGAACATGGTCACGGTTATGAAACACACTCCAAACTGAACCAACATTGGTGGAATTTCACTCAGACCGGTAGTGATGAGCTTTATCATAGGTGTATGTCCTTGAAACTGTGACCAAAAGGCACTGAGAGAAACCATTTTGCATGTGGCAGTGCTGAGCGAGCTGTGGAACACAAACAACCCACCGTGATACTTTGTGTTATAATATAATATTATATTCCCTGTAGAGAACATGTGTTAACCGAACTATCACCACTAGGGGTCAATGTGCGTCACTATATATCCAAATTACCTATAGAAAAATGTTTGTGAAGATTCTCATTCATCCAGGTCATGGTAAATATATAGAAATAAGTCAAATCAACTGGACTTGCTGGGTTTTATCATAATCCACAAGGATGTCATTAGGTTAGGTGTTGACAGAAAAAGCAAGAATAAAGCAAGAATAGTTCAAATGTTCATTGAGTCCCATCAGGGCCATGGTGTTTAATCTTTCAATCCACGTCGTTTCTTTCTGAAGTAATATATATATATGTAGTCACCCCCTGTAGGGGGAATATTCACCATAGGAAGTGAAGTGGAGACTCGGGACGAGTGGAACAGGAGGCAGCAAACCAGACCACGAGCGGGAGTGCCCGCTGATTAGGAGCTTATCCTTATACATAACCGGAGGATCCTGTGAGTATAAGGGTAAGGGCACACGGGCAGATTCAGGGAGATTAGTCGCTCCACTTCTTCTGGGCGTCAATCTCCCCGAACTGCCTTCCTCTGCCTTTCCGCTGTCTAGAATGAAAAATCGCCAGCATGATGGCACTTGTAGCGCTTCATTTTCCGAGGTCGCCCAAAGTTTCCTCTTGAGGAAACACTGCACACTTAGCAGCCACATCCATGTCTGGAGTAATTACAAAACAGAAATGCTACTGAGTTGTTGTAGACTACAACCAGATCTGGACTGAGAATCAAATGAGGCCCTGGCATTTCAGGTACACAGAGGCCCAAACAGCCCCCACCCGAATAGTGACTTTCTATGGCACCTTATAGCAGCCCCTCTGGCATTTGCCAGAACCCACCGATTGCCAGTCCTGGTCTGAATACAATGCAATGGTTGGTAGAATAAGGACTTAGGGCTCTTACTGACGAGCGGTTGAAGCTGCGCTCCCCTGCGTTCCGTTTTTCTGTGTTCAGCCACAGGGGAGCGCAGGAGTAGACGCATTAAGCTTTTTTCAATGGGGCTGTACTCACACAGGCGCGTGTAGGCGCAGAACGCATAAAAAATGCAGCATGTTGCGTCTCCACCTGCGTTCAGCGCCTACACGCGCCTGTGTGAGTACAGCCCCATTGAAAAAAGCTTAATGTGTCTATTCCTGCGCTCCCCTGGGGCTGAACGCAGAAAAACGTAACGCAGGGGAGCACAGCTTCAACCGCTCGTGAGTAAGAGCCCTTACAGATATAACCAGCTTTTAGTTGGTCAGCTTGTTTAATTAGATAAACACAGTTGCACTTCTGAACACTTCTCCATCATATCCAAGCTACAAGAATAAAAAAGCACAATATTGAAGAGTGCCATGGGTTTCTTAGCACAGTAAGAACAATTTCGTATAACACCACTGCTGCTGAAATGATATAAGATAGCCAGGTATTCTGTTAATGACAGTCAGGACTCCAAATTTATACCTGAGGTGCAAATTATCCCTTTATTGGTGAGCGCATGGCTTTCCCATGTCTCAAACAGCACAGACTTTATCTTTGCATTCAAAGGAAAACTATACCCCCAAAATGAATACTTAAGCAACAGAGATTTTATATCAAATTAAGTGGTATATTAAATTATCTTACCAAACTGGAATATATATTTAAGTAAATATTGCCTTTTTACATCTCTTGCCTTGAACCACCGTTTCGTGATGGTCTGTGTGCTGCCTCAGAGATCACCTGACCAGAAATACTGCAGCTCTAACTGTAACAGGAAGAAGTGTTGAAGCAAAAGACAGAACTCTGTGTGTTTATTGGCTCATGTGACCTAACATGTATGGTTTGTTTGGTTTGTTTGTGTGCACTGTGAATTTTAGGATCCCAGGGGGAAGTCCTTATTTTTTAAAATGGCAGTTTTCTATTTATGATTACCCAATGGCACATACTACTAAAAAAAAGTATATTATTATGAAAATAATTTATTTGCATGAAGCAGGGTTTTACACATGAGCTGTTTTATGCAATATAATTTTATAGACCTACATTGTTTGAGGGGTATAGTTTCCTTTAAGTACTACAACAACCCCCCCCTGCAAAAAAGTTACATTATCAATAACCTGGGTACATCCCACTTGTGATTGCACTGAATATTACAAACTTTACTGCTGCACCTTGTGGCTGTAAATGTATCAATACAGCACCAATGCAAAGTACCTATAGCTTTCCATGCATAAAACAATTCAGTATACCTAATGCAAATCCAATGCAAGTCCACTTTACAAAATGTATGTTCTATGTGTGCTACTTAAAGGGCATGTAAAGTCTAAAATAGAATAAGGCTAGAAATGCTGTATTTTGTATATTAAATATAAACATGAACTTACTGCACCACAAGCCTAATCAAACCTTGTAGCTTTGTAACTTTGTTAAACATCTTTACAAGACCAAGACTGTGCACATGCTCAGTGTGGTCTGGGCTGCTTAGGGATCATCATAAACAAAGCTGCTTGAGTTCTGCATGGCTGGGAAGTAAGGCGGGGGCTCCCCCTGCTGTTCATAAGTATAATTGTTTCCCTGCTCAGCAGTTAGGGACCGTCTGACAATTCCTATCCACAGCAGTAAATGAAGGGAGAATTTCACAGCATACAGTCAGGTTTCTTATAAAAACGGTACACATTTTTTAATTAAAGTATATTGGAGATAGGTTTCTTTTTCATTAAAGAAAGTAAAATGTGATTATTTTTTTTTGCCAATACATGCCCTTTAATTTAAAGGTGAACAACCCCTTTAAAGTGATCAGCAATCTTATTACTACAAGTTACTTTCTGCCCATTCAAAAACCCTGGAGGTCTTCTTGAACCTCTAAAGACTGATGGCAAGACGTTTGAAGGGCCTTATTCCAAAATTATGACATAGACATATATATATATATCTTGGGACCTGGGATTTTCCGGAAGGAATCTGTCCATAATTTAGTTCTTCATGTTTTAAGTCTACTAGAAAATCATATAAACATTAAATAAACCCAATAGGCTGGTTTTGCTTCCAATAAGGATTAATTATATCTTAGTTTGGATCAAGTACAAGGTACTGTTTTGTTATTACCGGAAAAAAGGAAATAAGATTTGAATTATTTGGCTAAAATGGCGTCTATGGGAGACGGGCTTTCTGTAATTCAGAGCTTTCTGGATAATGGGTTTACGGATAACAGATCCCATACCTGTGGTTTTAAGCAGATTTATTTATTTTTTTGTTGGTTTCAGTTTTTTTAGCAATGCCGAATTATTAGAATAAATTGGTGATTCATAGGGTCCGGTGATGGTCCGGATGTTTATTCACACTACACACATATGAAACACATACACACAAACTCACACACACACTGCCAATGAAAGCCGTGCTGACCATTATGCACATCTTTCACAGAAAGTTTTTTGGCGTGAATACGTTTGTATATACAGAACAAGTCATGACAAAAGAGCTAAGCAAACTTTAATCAAGGACTTGCCTGATTAATAAAAAGCAAGAAATACTTGGAACGTAAGGCAGGAGTGCTTGATGCGCATCACACAGAAATAATTATCAAATAATTGAGGTATTGTACATAGAAAAATATGAACGGTATATAAAAGTATTGATAAGGCAAATAATTAGTATACATTTCCTGAAATAACAAAAACATATGTTCCCCCCCCAACTGTGATCTTTCTCGTTCTTTTCAGGTTATACGGACTGACACTATCCGTAGTAGTCGGAGTCACAAGGAGTGACACGAGCAGTAGATTTCTCACTGTTTAGCAGCAACTGGACAGGAAACAGGATCCATCTTTGTGAGTGGCGTTTCCTGAGTGGCGGTGTCAGGTTGTAATCGGCTCTTCTCTCAGGAGTGGCCAAGCTGTATAGTCACTAAAGAAAAGTAAACGCCCTTGAGCTGAAGGAGCTGCTGATGTGTCCCTTGCTCTACCACCTTTCCATTCTGTATGACGGCTATTTTATCTGCATTCTGTATGGTCGATAGTCGATGAGCGATGACAATACACGTGCGGCCCATTCTGGCTTTGTCCAGTGCTTCTTGCACAACCTGTTGGTTTCAACAGAAACGAGTAGTTATTGTGAGTTGCTTGACGTGAAGGAACAGTTCAGTGTAAAAATAAAAACTGGGTAAATAGATTGACTGTGTAAAATAAAAAATGTGTCTAATATAGTTAGTTAGCCAAAAATGTAATGTATAATAAAGGCTGGAGTGACTGGATGTGTAACATAATAGCTAGAACACTACTTCCTGCTTTTCAGCTCTCTAACTCTGAGTTAGTCAGTGACTTGAAGGGGGGCCACATGGGACATAAATGTTCAGTGAGTTTGCAATTGATCCTCAGCATTCAGCTCAGATTCAAAAGCAACAGTTATGGCCCCCTCTCAAGTGAGTGATTGGTTACTGCCTGGTAACCAATCAGTGGAAACCAAGAGAGCTGCAAAGCAGGAAGTAGTGTTCTGGCTATTATGTTAGACATCCAGTCACTCCAGCCTTTATACATTACATTTCTGGCAAATTAACTATATTAGAAACGTTTTTTATTTTGCACAGCCTATTTACCCAGTTTTTATTTTTACACTGAACTGTTCCTTGAACAAAAAAGCTGCTCTAGTAGGGTCTCTGCCCTGTCCCCAGGCCTGACATCACAGCAGCAATAAGACATGACTGAATCAGACGCAGGAAAGTAACTGGGAGCCAGGGTGGGGTTATAGGCTTACATTTATAAAGTAAGACTATTGCAGGGTTTGAGGTGATACTGGCTCATTCCTGTAGATAAGATATGTGAGTATCGCATTAAGGGGGCTATTTATTAAAGTCCAAATGCCAAAAACTCAAAAAAATTTGATTTTTTTTGAGATTTATTATACCCTGTGGATGGAAAAGTCAGAATCTGAAAATCTTCGAATCTTAGACCTGGCGAGGTTGTATATAAGTCAATGGGAGAGGTCCCAGAGAGAGTTTCTGTGGTCTGCACTGGATTTAGCCCAAAAATCAGACTATTTTAGGCTTTTCAGGTAAACTTCGATTCGGAGGAAAAAAAAACCCCAAAAAAACCCCTACGATTTGGAGTTTTTACCTGATACAAAAAAAATTGTGCTTTTATTAATAATAAATGAGGTCCAATAGTGTATCCTAGTTTGGTTGGACATTTTAATCTTAAATACTCAGTCAAAATTCGGATTCTGATAAATGGGCCCTTAGTGGAATGGCACATATTACACTAGGGGGCAGATTCACTCGGTGCGAATTTTCACCTGTGAAGACTTCACCAGACTCCGTGCCACTTCACCAGGTGCAAATTCCTTACCACTATGTTAATTCACTAAAATGTGAAGTTAAGTCACGGTAGCCGAATGCTGGCGATGTTTCACTAGAGTTAATTTGTCAGTGTGAGCATTTCATCTCCCTGCGGATGTTATTTCTGCCAAATTTTCACTAGCGCCGACAACTTCGCCCTTTAGTAAATCTGATGGGGCTGACCCTACCATTACAACCATCGTGAGTTCCCTAATTGCCTATTCCTCCATTCTGTCAGCACAAGCTAAAGTTGAGCATGGGTTAAAACGCACCTGGTGCTATTGACGTAATGTGCTGAAAGGCTCTAGTTTTCTACTTGTCTTAGTGGTAGTTTCTATACAGTCTATGATTTCTTGTATAGGTACATAATATAGTGAATAAAGTACCCCCTATTGTAAAATATAAGGATATTATAAGTCAGCAAAGAGTTCCATGACCATATAAAGCACGAGGCCTTGGATCTCCGAGGTAACTTCTAATATCCTCATATTTTTCAACAAGGGGTACTTTATTTATTATAATACACAAATTTCAGTGAGTCATGTGACAAAAATGACATCACTACTCACCGTTTATAACTGATGATGTCACTAGTGACCGTTTATAAGGATACAATTTACAAGATATTCATGGCTTTCGTGTATTATATGTATATTATCAACTGAATAACATGAAAATAAAATTTAAGCTAATTGTTTTGTTATTACATGTTTTTATGGGTGGGGCTTCTCCAATCTGAGACAACCAATCAGAAAGTAAAAGGAACAGTAACAACAAAAAATGAAAGTCTTTTAAAGTAATGAAAATATAAAGTACTGTCATGCTGTTCTGTTAAACCTGATGTGTTTGCTTCAGAAACTCTATAATAGTTTATGTAAATAAGCTGCTGTGTAGCCATGGGGGCAGCCATTCAAAGCTGAAAAAGGAAAAAAGGATACACAGCAGATAACAGATATACTCTGTATTATACAATGGGATTCTTCAGAACTTATCTGTTATCTACTGTCTCCTGTGATTGAATGGCCACACCGCAGCCATATATAAACTATAGTTGTATTTCTGAAGCAAACCCACCATTTTTACCTATGCAAGGCAACACTGCATTGTATTGTCATTCCTTTAAAACACTTTATGGTGTTACTGTTGCATTAAAGGGCATGTAAAGTCTAAAATAGAATAAGGCTAGAAATGCTGTATTTTGTATACTAAATATAAACATGAACTTACTGCACCACAAGCCTAATCAAACAAATGATTTATGCTTTCAAAGTTGGCTACAGGGGGTCACCATCTTGTAACTTTGTTAAACATCTTTGCAAGACTAAGACTGTGCACATGCTCAGTGTGGTCTGGGCTGCTTAGGGATCGTCATAAACAAAGCTGCTTGAGTTCTGCATGGCTGGGAAGTAAGGCGGGGGCTCCCCCTGCTGTTCATAAGTATGATTGTTTCCCTGCTCAGCAGTTAGGGACCGTCTGACAATTCCTATCCACAGCAGTAAATGAAGGGAGAATTTCACTGAATACAGTCAGGTTTCTTATAAAAACGGTACACATTTTTTAATTTAAGTATATTGGAGATAGGTTTCTTTTTCATTAGAGAAAGTAAAAATGGGATTTTATTTTTTTGCCTTTACATGCCCTTTAATCAGTGAACTGCAGTTTCCCACTTGAATGGGTGCAGAAGTGTCTTCCTAGATCAGGAAATGTCTATTTCCTCATCTATATGTAAGTGTAAAATTCCCTTTATTTTAATTGTATTTACGCAGAGAATGTGAATGTGCCTGTGCCGACATTACCTTTTCACTTTCTGTGTCGAGCGCAGAGGTGGCCTCGTCCAGCAGAAGGATTTTGGGTTTCCGAATCAGAGCCCTTGCTATGGCTATACGCTGCTTCTGTCCCCCTGAGAGCTGGGTGCCTTTATCTCCCACGCGGGTGTTGTATTTCTAATATCAGACGGGAGAAATGAGAAAGTTAACAAAACTGTATGAAGGATATTCGCCAGGAAACGTCTGCTCAGTAAAGCAGCAGGAGGATGATGGATACATCTTGTTGGATAATTGAGTACCTGTTTAATGGCAGACAAATATTTAGGTTTCCGCCTCCGGCATGACGGCACCTAGAACACTGATCATGAAACCTTGCCCCAAAAACATGTAAATCGGCTCGTTATATATTTAAACTTTGTGTATGAATGAGGGATTGTAAGCTCCACTGGGGCAAGGATTGATGTGAATGATGTATAATTACAACAATTCAACAAAAAAGTCAATGTTTTGTTTCCAGTGTTCCAAGCAGCCCCGCAGGCAACTTACATCAGTAAGAGATTCGATGAAGCTGTGGATGTTGGCTTCCTTAGCTGCTGTTTCTATTTCTTCTTGCGTCACTTTTCTGTTGTTATCCCCGTAAGCGATATTGTCACCAATGCTGCAGTCAAACAAAATGGGCTCCTGGGAGACGATTCCCATCTGCGCCCTCACCCACTGGATGTTCAGATTCCTCACAGAAAGGCCGTCTACCAACTAGACACAAGCACGTGATTAGTATGGAGACAATCGGGCCCTGTTGATACTAATGCTGCAGATTTAGCCTTGGAAATGTTTCTCACGGGCAAATAAACTTACCACTTCTCCTTCAAACGGGTCATAGAATCTCTCCAGTAGTGACACGGTCGTACTCTTTCCACAGCCGCTGCTTCCAACCAGGGCCAGCGTCTCCCCTTGCTTTACGGAGATATCCAGTCCCTGCAGCACTGTTATGTCTGGCCGTGTAGGGTAGTTAAAATTAACCCCTTTGAATACCACGTTCCCACTGCAGTTTTTCTGAAATGAATGAGCACATGACAGTGTCAGTCAATCATCCTACTGGGTACTAAAGGGTTCACGTAAATGACAAATGGAGATATAAACACATTCAAAGGGAAATATACAATTTATAGGGTTTAATCCTCCATTGTGCCTATATCTTTATCCAGTATAAAGAGTCTTGGGGCCATTGCCTGGCTGTAATGTGATCACTCAGCTATTACTTACTGGTTTCTCGCCCTGGTCGCTGTAGCTGTCAATCTGTGGGACTCTCTCCAACAAGCTGAATATATGAGCCGCTGAAATCATGGCTTTAGTATAGTCAGGGGCAAAGGAGCTGGTCTGGCCTAAGGCCATGGCACCAAACACAATGGCTGAGAAGACCCTAAGAAAAAAACATGCTTTATATAACCACTTATCTTATTAAATGTCTAGGAGAATGATTATTTTATGTTGAATATATTTTATATTTTGAATATTATATTCAAATGATTCAAACATTTCAAACAGTACTTACAGCATTAGGTGGAAAATTTTGATTTTTTTTTTTTGCATTTATCAGTTCCCCCCATTAGTAAATTAGGCCTTTTGTATCTATGCATAGGGTCATAGGGCCACTTCCAAATCTCTAATTCACACATACATACACATATATAATGAAGAAATGACCAGCAACACTGAGATATCTCGTGAATCACTGAAGGGTGTATTAAAAATCACACGAAAAGGCTTTTCATGTGATTTTTAGTACGCCTTTCAGTAATTCACAAGATATCTCGGTGTTGCTGGTCATTTCTTCATTATCTAATTTATTTACATTGCACTCGAGGCAAACTTTAAAATTGGAGTGCTGCCCACACAAAGATATATATATATAGAGCAAAGAACCGGCACTCATGATACTGGGGTCATCGGTGCCTGGGTGCAGTCCTCAATCAGTAGAATCGATGGAAATGTTAGAGATCGCACTCAGGTCTTAAGTGTAGTAAGAAGATTTTTATTGTGGACAATCGCTGACGTTTCGGCTGATACAACAGCCTTTCTCAAGTCAGCGATTGTCCACAATAAAAATCTTCTTACTACACTTAAGACCTGCGAGTACGATCTCTAACATTTCCACACATATATATATATATATATATATACTGACTTTTCCCCCTCTTTGCTGCTCCATTCTATCTAACCCCTACTGCCAGTCTGTCTTCCTGTTCTACATTCTGGTCTGACACACTGGTCTAAGGGGCCAGACCCATTGGGAAAGGACTGCAGACTTAAGCATTCCTTGTCGGATGAGATTTTCCAGTCCCAGACCAAAAAGTGCTGCAAACCCGCCTGAGTATGGCCAGTTGCATTGACTGTTTCAAAGTGAGACCAAGTAGCTGCCCACTCATACTGTCTGCCTTACAATGTCTCTTGTGCTCCAGTGCTGTAACCCCTTTGTCCCTCTTTTGTAACCCCCCCTCTTTTTTCTGCTTAAGACCATCTACTATTTATTCTCCCCCATCTTCTGATCCTCTGCCTTCCTTCCCTATCTAATTTTCCACCCCATCTAAACCATCACACTTCAGCTCCACCTGTTACTATGAATCCTGCATGTGCTAGCATATGGACAAGAAGATGCAAACCTTGTACCCATTTAATGATTCCACATCAAAAGCAGCATCCACAGATTCTGCTGGAAAGAGAATCCGTGCAAAGGTACAGAGAACAGAAATACTTACAGAAAAACCTCATCAAACTGCATTAAGCCTTCAGCCACTAAATAGGCTCCAAAACGGAAACACCCAGCATAGGCAAAGTACATGATGGCTTGAGACAGACCGTAGGTCAATCCATGGAGATGGGCTTTCTTAATAGAATTCCTTGAAGAAAAACATATTTTAGGTAGGAATACATGCAGGAATAGTCCATTAGACCAAGGATTGATAGGGTGGGTGTACACTGTTACTTAAATACACAAAAAACAGCTATAGTAGAATACTTTCACACTCTTTGTACATCAGGGCCAACCTTGTGGCATGCTGACTGAAGGGCCACCATGCCTTTGTTTTAATATATGCCTTTCTACCTGAAATATTCAGCTGAATGTATAATTACTTGTCTTCTTCCCTTTGCTCGAGTAGGGGGCCATTGCTTCAGCTTGCTTCTTAAGCCTCCATTTTTCATAAACTAACTGGATACCTTCATTCCTACCTCCCCTATCCCCCCTGTAATGTTACAGCCTCCTTACAGGCAGTCAGCACTGGGTGGAGCTCTGTGTCAGGCAGCTAAAGATGGAATAGCTGCAATAGGAACCAACCTATGTTTGCTTGTAGCCTGGGCACAGAGATAACATTATGGTGGTACAGGCCTCCTGTGTGACTTGAAGCAAATTTAGAGTCTGGCCAACAAAAGCTACCAATAGCAACATTTTATAGCTATTTGTAGCCCGGTCTGGTCCAGCTATGTTGTAAACAAAAGACCAGACACCACTCCACAGATATAAGACTTATCTGGTGCAATGCCGCCATTGTGATTATACCATTACCTGTAAGGCCCTTCCAGACTTTTCTCATACATCGCTTCAAATTTCCTCTCTCGGGTCAGGGACACAACAGTTCTGATATTCAAAACAGCATCGGTTGAAATCTTGTAAGGAAAGAAATTCCAGGAATAAATACAGTGTTTCTCTGTTACATATCCGGGAGCGACTTTTTCCAAAGTGAAATTGTCACCGCGCAAACACAACCGTTTCATTACAAGTTCACATCAATGCAGGAAACCTTTCCCCCACTGTCATATATAAGGATATTAAGAGTAACCAAGGATATAGCTGACGTTATTAATGGTTTTTATTCAGGTTCTTTTTCTCTTCTATTTTCTAATACAGCAAAGGCTGCAACTGTCATTTTCTCTTCTATTCTCAAAAACAACAAAACCAGAGGCTGCTTTCACATTATATCCTGTTGCTTTTCATCTGTAGGTGCAGATTTCTAGTAACTCACCTTTCCTGCTTTTTCAAGTTCCTTTTTGTCCTTTTTTGCATGTCCAGCGAACATTTTCATTTCCACCAGGGCTGCAGCAGCGATGACTGGAACAATCGCCAAAATGAGAAGGGTCAATTGCCATCCGTAAATAAATGATATGATGATGGCTGTGCCCAGATTTGCTACATTCTGAGCAAGCAAAGCCAGTCTGGTTCCGGTTGCCTGGTGGAGGGAACATATTCAAAATTTTGTAACAATAATTTGTTCAGAGAAAGACCTGCTACCCTCACAAATGATTAAAGGTTTCATGCTTTCACAAAGGTTCAGGGGTCCATAAACCTGGCACTTTCTATGATGTACTTGTGTATGGCATTCAGCACGGGTCTATAAAAGGAACCTGGAAGTTGCGGGCAGGTTACATCACTAGGAGGCACTATTCTTAAGCTGGTTATAGACAGTTAAAAATTGTATGTCTGCTACCGATATGATCTTTCAATGTATTGCCTATCTGACGATATCAGTGGGTGACTGACTCACTACTATTTGTTGGACCTGACTTTCATACGATTGAAATGGCCAGAACATCCTCTTATTTGTTCCTTTAACTACTTATTTTAATCTGAATGGTTAATGGTAGATCGTCACACAAAGAATAAAATCTGCACATCTATGGCCATTTTAAGGGGCATATCTAATTAGATTATTTTATACCAAAAGCCTCTCTTTCTGGGTGGCAACCAAAGTAATAGAGGGAGTTTATTTGCACCACAAAATATTCAGTTCAGTCCAAAGATTCCTGGTTCCACTGATGGGACAAAGTGCAATGGCACTCAAAGCAAAGTTGGAAAATGCCCCTCTGTTCTTGCTGTTACTATTATTACCCACAGTGCACCTGCATTCAGTTCTTTTCCTATTTATCGCTAGTCTCGGTTCTGCCTGTATCTGATCTTCTGATATACATATATGCCATCCTAGTTGGTTCACACAGTGCAGTGTGCCAAGTGGAACACATTGGTGGGACCAGTACGGTTTTTGGAGAAACTTCTAATGAATCACCCCAAAGCTTTTTAAACCACATTCCTTTTGTATTTAAAATGCACTGGCACATTCTTGTTTCTTGCACAATATGTCTCCTTAGAGGCTAATGGCACACACTGCAGGTGGAGAAAGCACAGTGTGTGCCAATAACCTTTACTTGGTTCAGGAAAGCACTGGTTTTATAGTTACAAAGCTACATATAATTAGTAATTGAATTTAAGATTAGACTGCCTGAATTCTGTTTATAAAGATTGAAGTGAAATAGCTCTCGGAAACGTTTGCTTATAACCTTCTAAACCCAAATCTGTAGCCATTAACTGTAGTCCTGCTGCCATTAAATGCTCGACAGCTTAATTATTAATTGAGTGCCCAGCGGGGGTTTGTTAGGTTTCTACGTTTTGGATTAAAAACCAGCTGATTTGTCATGGGCATCAAATATTGGATTTTAATTCAATACAAAATGTGGTAATTATTATAAAACAGCTTTAATATTAATTTTGATGGGACAAAATAGAGAATTTTGTGTTGTAGAAAATTGGAAAATGTACACATATATACTGAATATATCAGTGGTATGAAACTCAGCAAGTGCATAGGACGTACCCCTTGAACTTGTGAAGCATCAGTGGCAAGCCTTGTCGTCAGTGCCCCCGTACTGTTCTTGGAGTCATCAAACCAGCCGATTTCCTTCAATGAAAAACAGACGTTACCAATAGAGATACTAGTGGTTCCCCATATCTATGCATGTTTGCCTTCAGCCATTCACCTATACGGCACATCCAAATAAACAAATATATAGGTGAGAGAAGCCTGTATATTTATTACAGGCACAGAGGCAATATTCACCATATCAAGTACAAGGTACTGTTTTATTATTACAGAGAAAAAGGGCATAATTAAAAAAAGAAAAATTAGAATCATTCACTTGAAATGGACTCTATGGAAGATGACCTTTCTGTAATTGCAAGCTTTCTGGATACTGAGTTTCAGGATTAGAGATCCCAAAGCTGTACTTAACGTCAGGGAAATTACTGCTCGCGATCATTTTTATTCAAGTCTGAGCCTTTAAGCAACACTGATATGTAACCTTTTACTTCCCAACACCTGCAGTGCTATATCATTCCAGTTATAGGCACTAGTGCAAGCCTCGGTTATGTTCTGGCTTTGCTTGGAAGCTCTCACTCAAGAGACACAGGGGCTCATTTATCAACACTGGGTAGATTTGCCCATGGACAGTAACTAGGGTTGTCACCTTTTCTGCAAATAAATACTGGCCTTCCTATATATTTGCATTTTTCCCCTATTAATAACATTGGGATCAACCATAATTTTTACCGGCCAGGCCGGTAAAGTACGGGCCAGGAGGCAACCCTAGCAGTAACCCATAACAACCAATCACATTGCTGAATTCATTGTTCTATTTGCAGCTGGCTTTAAAAAGCTATTCAAATGTGCCCAGTGTTGATAAATGAGCCCCACAGGGTTGCTAATTATAGGAAGCACCTAAGATGAAAAAACTGTACCATTTGTTGAGTGTGTAAATGTTCCTGTAGTCACATACCTGTCTTAACATGGATTTGAAACTCCCAAGTCGCAGTCTCATAGTAAGAATTTCTCCAGCTTTCCCAAAGGTGAATCCCTGTCAGAAGGAACAATATGGACAACATTTGTACAGATTAATTGTCCCTGGAAAGTGCATCAGGCTTTTCATGCTGAGTAAGACATGGTTAATGCTGTGAGTATAGCTGATTGTGGTGCTGCCTTGCCTATTATCTAACAGCTTTTCTAGGCACAAACAGTGGTATTTTATAATGTGATTATCATAAACAGCATCACACTACACACACACAAAGTAATAGACTGTTCCATGTGTTCTGCAGAGTGATATACAGTATAACTTACCTGCAGGAAGAATGTAATGAAGGATACCCCACCAAGTGCCAAAAACAGCAAAGAGTACATGGAGCTTTCAGATCTCATTTGTGAAACTGGACCAGCAAACACCTGCAAACAGGACAGATCTTAGATTTTTACAAAGAGATACATATAACACATGGGGCCTGTGTGGCTCATTGTGGGCACAACATTTTGATGTGGTGTAGCTAGATGTTAACCTTTCCTTCTCCTTTAAGGAAGTAGAGCTATTTTACTAATAATGTATTGAAATTGCTTATTTATTTAGGTCCCTTGCAACTGCAGAGTCTGCTTCCTCTTTAGTTACACCCCTGAAAACTTAAACGACCAAACAAAAATACTTGCCTCTAGTTATAACATCACCAATATTTCATTGTACTTATTGTTAGTGACCTAGATGCAGAGCATGGTGCGCTAATGCTCAAGGGAGACATGTACTTTACATATTCCTGTAATCAGTTTTCAGAAACAGGGTGCAATCCATTAATGGAAAGTACCAAAGTATACTTGATTAGGAACACTGACAGTATGCATTGTTTCATTGTTTATATGATGGTAAGAGTGTGTATACAATATATTCTAAGCATACTATAATGGGTTGTGCGCTAGGTCACTTGCTATTTGTAGATGCATGCAGAAGGAAGACTTAAAAGGATCCTGTCATCGGAAAACATGTTTTTTTTCAAAACGCATCAGTTAATAGTGCTACTCTAGCAGAATTTTGCACTGAAATTAATTTCTCAAAAGAGCAAACAGATTTTTTTATATTAAATTTTGAAATCTGACATGGGGCTAGACATTTTGTCAATTTCCCAGCTGCCCCCAGTCATGTGACTTGTGCCTGCACTTTAGGAGAGAAATGCTTTCTGGCAGGCTGCTGTTTTTCCTTCTCAATGTAACTGAATGTGTCTCAGTGGGACATGGGTTTTTACTATTGAGTGTTGTTCTTAGATCTATCAGGCAGCTGTTATCTTGTGTTAGGGAGCTGTTATCTGGTTACCTTCCCATTGTTCTTTTGTTTGGCTGCTGGGGGGGGGAGGGAGGGGGTGATATCACTCCAACTTGCAGTACAGCAGTAAAGAGTGATTGCAGTTTATCAGAGCACAAGTCACATGACTTGGGGCAGCTGGGAAATTGACAATATGTCTAGCTCCATGTCCGATATAAAAACTGAATATAAAAAAATCTGTTTGCTCTTTTGAGAAATGAATTTCAGTGCAGAATTCTGCTGGAGCAGCACTATTAACTGATTCATTTTGAAAAAAATTTTTTTTTCCCATGACAGTATCCCTTTTTATATCTGCCATTGTAAAGGTCACCAGCCCAAATACTAAATAGTGGAATATAACATATTTGAAAGTAGGCTGTGTTCTTATCTGTTCATACCCCAATAATCCTGGAGAAGATAATGGCAAATGCAGGCTGAGTGGCACCATTTATCATTGCACAGATCACTCCAACCACAAAATAAGGCCACTCTGGCTTGTTCAACTTCATAACTTTGAAGAATGAGACAGGTGGGGGACCCTCCTCCTATTAAATACAAAAAGCAAGAACATTAATACCCTTTTTCAATTCAAACACATGCCTGCAATCCAGCAGTGATAACCGCTAAACCACAGTGCTAAACCTAACAAACAAGATGGCGATGCCTGACCTGTAGAATAAAAATATCTAGAGCCGAAGCAGGATGGAAACAAGACAGTATAGGTTGGCACAATATCCAATGGATGAGCCACAAAATGTCAGTTACCTTTTTCTTCTCCTCTTCATCCACTTCTTTATCTTCTGTTTCTGGGACTTTGCTCTTTATTGTGTTTCGGCTGGATTTCCTCCTGACCAGGTTGGAATGGGTATGAGTAACAGGTATTTTCTTTTCATATATGTGGGTTTCTAAATCTTCTTCAGTGTCTTTACTTGTTTCCACGGTCTGATCATATAAAATAACACAAGGATGATAATATTTAGACATTGGACTGGCTTTTGGATGATCAATAATCCTTTACTGAGGCATTCTGCTAATAGTTCTCAGTGCTTTGCCCAATTTATATATTGTTCTGTTAAAAAAACTGCACATATTTTATGCGAGGCTGGTTTGATAGTAGCTGCAGTGCCATACCTGTGAAGGTGGAACTAGAGTGCCATAACTCTAAGGTAGAGATATAAGCAGTGAGCCAAGTGCATTTTCGGATCACCGTGTTTTTTCCAACACTGCACTGTTTCCTAGAAGTCGTGTCATTGGGTGAGCAATGCAGTGTTGAATCGATGCAATTGTGCTGTGTCTGACTCTTGTGAGCTGTGTTCGGTGAAACTGCATTCTATTCCACAAAAGTGATGCAACTGTGCATGCACTTCGTTGTAAATTGGGTGACATTGCCCCAGTCTGTTTGGTGTGAGAATGCCATTGCCGTCTCATTCGATTCTTAAACAGCAAATGTGCTGTGCCTATTCGCAGAGGTGGCTGAGGGAACCCTGCAGCTACAGCTTGGTCAGGAGCTGACGGTAGCACCAAGGTTTGCAAAGCACCATGCTTCAATAGATGCAACAGCGCTCAATTCCGAACTGAAGGACTGATTGACAGCTATGTGGAAGAGCACATTTAGATGCAAGTACCTTTAATGAAAGTGGTTTTAAACAAACGTGCAACGTTTCGGGATTGTGCCAGTGTTTACTCTGTTCTGAATTACTGTGGGGATGTCCCAGCATTCACAAGCAAGTGACATGGCTGATACAACTGGTTATGAATACTAAAAAGAGACCCAATACAAAATATACTTCCAATGCTCCAGTCTCAGGCAATAGAAGTTCCCACCTGCAGAGTGACCAGGTTGAAGTAAACTCCTCCTCTTTCCATTAGTTCCTTATGGCTTCCTTGTTCAACGATGACACCATTATCAAAGCCAGCGATTGCATTTGCATTTCGTATAGTGGACAAACGATGGGCAACTACAATTGTGGTACGGCCCTCTCTTGCCTGTAACCAATATAGGGAAGCAGAAAAAAAACAGATATATAACTGGTAACTTTCAGGGGTAGGGCTACTAGAGAAATTAATTAGGTACCAAAGTCCAACTTATTATCTATCCATCTACTGTTTCTATTCCTTTATCTATCTTATCTACCTATTGCATTTATCTTTATCTAGCTGACCTATCTAGCTGACAAGTATTTATCTCTCTATCATATACTTTATCTCATATGTTCTTCAGTGCTGCACAAGATCTCCTACATCAAGGGCCAGTTATACCCCTTATTTGATAAATTTAGGTGGCAAATTTATTATCGAACTATGATGCCAATCAAAGACACTGGAACTCTCAGACAGTGAGTCAAAATAATGTACCTTATCCAGAGCAGACTGAACCACAGCTTCACTCTCTGTATCCAGAGCAGATGTCGCCTCATCTAGAAGGAGGATTTTGGGATTGCGAACCAATGCCCTGGCAATGGCAATCCTTTGCTTTTGTCCCCCACTGAGCTGCGTGCCACGCTCTCCAACAAGAGTTTCCAATTTCTGTAATTGAGTAAAACACATATATTACAAGAGTACTTTGTAAGCAAAAGAACAGTGTAGGTAAAGCCGGGTTTTGTTTATTTATCATTAGACACTCTCAGGCATGCAGAGCTTCCCATACTCCCATTCATGTTTGGTAATATTTACTTTCCTGCCATGTTCCCCTTTAGTCGCCTTTGCTTACCTGGAAAACACGTGCCCTCTAAACTGTGTGCTCATGTGGTAGATATAGGAATTTCCATTTACACACACATAGGGGCCGATTCATTAACTTCGAGTGAAGGATTCAAAGGTAAAAAGCTTCTAATTTCGAAGTTTTTTTGGGCTACTTCGACCATCGAATGGGCTACTTCGACCTTCGACTACGACTATCGAAGGATTCGTAGTAAAAAACTTTTGACTATTCGACCATTCGATAGTCGAAGTACTGTCTCTTTAAAAAAAAATTCGACCCCCTAGTTCGGCAGCTAAAAGCTACCGAAGTCAATGTTAGCCTATGGGGAAGGTCCCCATAGGCTTTCCTAAGTTTTTTTGATCGAAGGGTATTCCTTCGATCGTTGGATTTAAATCCTTCGAATTGTTCGATTAGAAGGATTTAATCGTTCGATCGAAGGAATAATCCTTCGATCGTACGATCGTACTATCTGCGCTAAATCCTTCGACTTCGATATTCGAAGTCGAAGGATTTTAGTTCCTAGTCGAATATCGAGGGTTAATTAACCCTCGATATTCGACCCTTGATGAATCGGCCCCATAATGAAGTACTTATATCACCCACATACTGCTCTGTATACATAGAACCTCATTTGCAACAAGCAAACTATGAATGCAATAGGTCGCATTTTTTCCCCACAATGTAGTTTTTTTCAGAATCCAAGTGTAATTATAACACAATTTAGCGCAAGCGATCTTAGCAGATTCTGCATGATTGAGCAGGACATGGGCATACAGTCACACTTTACTCAATAGCATGCACTTTAAAGAGTGCAAATACTACTGAGCGCTGGAGCAATGTGCAAGGCAGGCAGTAAAGAGTTCTCTTGTGCTTCATATATGTCTATGCACTAGAAATCTAGGTACAACTGTTCAGTGTATGCCACATTTGTGCACTTTTGTTTCACCTAGTGCTTATGTCTATCATTATATACGAGCCCCTGTTTTTAAAGAGTACATTTTCTGTACACAGACTTCAAGAAATTAAAGGAAACTTTACTGAAGACTATTCATTTGTTTTATTTGTTAGCTTCACAGATCATCTCCCCATCACTTTTGGTCCCTTTGCTTTTACTAATAATCCAGTCTCCTGTTAGATTTCCTTTTTGCTTTGCCTGCTTCGGCCTGTGTTTAAATTCCCTTTACCTTGACATGCCAGACCAACTCTGAACATATCTCCCTATTAAGAAGCTTTTATATGAAAAATATTTAAAAAGAATACATGGTGTACATTACATTAATGGTAGCCCCATGGTGCCAACCTAATTAGATATCTCATTATCGGCGCTATTTGTTTTACACCTGTACTATTCTCCCTCCACTGATTTTGTAAAGTACTGGCAAACTACAGAAGCTTGGAGTGGACATAGCACACCATGTGGCTCAACATGAGCCTACCTGCAAAATATTGCACTTACATCTGGCAGTTTCATGATAAAGTCGTATGCATTTGCTTCTTTAGTTGCTCTTTCAATTTCCTCCTTTGTCACATCTTCCCGACCATAACGAATATTATCAGCAATTGTGGTGTCAAATAAGATTGGTTCCTGGCTTACCACTCCTATGATCTCCCTTAAGTACCTGATATTTAAAGAACGAATGTCTTGTCCATCAAGTGTGATCTGAGGAATAAAGAAGCATAATTACTTAAGACTGTGAAAGTTCACCAGGACATCCTTTACCCTGAAGGATAAGTAATGCCATTTATTTTACTGTTTATTAATGCACACAAGAATATGAGGAATCAGCAGAGAACAGCATTTTTGTGTAGGCAAACAAACTAAATACTTACAACGCCGTCTTCAGGGTCATAGAACCTCTGGATGAGCTGAACTGTTGTACTTTTTCCACAACCACTGCTTCCAACTAAAGCAACGGTTTTACCGCTTGGTATATTCAGGTTCAAGCCCTTCAGAACCTTTTAGAGATATAAAAGGGAAACATTATTAGTTTGCTAATGTACACACACACGCACACACATACACAATTTGAATTAAAGTAGAATTAATTAAAACGAAGGTCAATATAATACTAAAGCTGCCAGGTTTTTGTAGCTAAAACCTTTTTCACTAGAAGCTAGAAGGTCACTCACTCCAAACACTATCCCACGCTTTCCAACCTGAGCCCAAATTCTGCAGTGCAAATTGTGACCTGTCAAGGATGGTGAGGACCCACACACTAAAGACTAAGTGGGTTATTTACTAAACTTTGAATGCAAAAATCACGAAAAATTTGACTATTAAAAAATCTCAAAAGGGATACTGTCATGGGAAAAATTTTTTTTTCAAAATCAATCAGTTAATCGTGCTGCTCCAGCAGAATTCTGCACTGTAATCCATTTTTCAAAAGAGCAAACAGATTTTATTATATTCAATTTTGAAATCTGACATGGGGCTAGACATTTTGTCAATTTCCCAGCTGCCCCTGGTCATGTGACTTGTGCCTGCACGTTAGGAGAGAAATGCTTTCTGGCAGGCTGCTGTTTTTCCTTCTCAATGTAACTGAATGTGTCTCAGTGAGACATGGGTTTTTACTATTGAGTGTTGTTCTTAGATCTACCAGGCAGCTGTTATCTTGTGTTAGGGAGCGGTTATCTGGTTACCTTCCCATTGTTCTTTTGTTTGGCTGCTGGGGGGGAAAGGGAGGGGGGTGATATCACTCCAACTTGCAGTACAGCAGTAAAGAGTGATTGAAGTTTATCAGAGCACAAGTCACATGACTTGGGGCAGCTGGGAAATTGACAAAATGTCTAGCCCCATGTCAGATTTCAAAATTGAATATAAAAAAATTTGTTTGCGCTTTTGAGAAATGGATTTCAGTGCAGAATTCTGCTAGAGCAGCACTATTAACTGATTCATTTTGAACATTTTTTTTTCCCCATGACAGTATCCCTTTAAAGTAATTCCCCTATTGATCCTTTAATAATTTTTGAAATTCTCATTAGCTGGTTAGTCTTGTAAATTTTCCCGCACATTTTGATGACACGTGGTTACAGATGCTTGATCTGTAACCATAACGCATTACAGAATCCGGTATGGTAAACATATACAGTGAAAAGATAAGTATAAGAGCACAAACAAGTACTGATGATGTATGATCTCTCACCACTCACCTGAATATCCTTTCTAGATGGATAAGTGAATATAACATTTTTAAATTCAATGTCTCCTTTAATCTTGTCCGGTTTCAAGCCTTCTTTAGAAAAGCTGTCTATTTTGGGTTGCTGTAGAGGAAAAGATGAAAGAGAACCGCTGTATAAAAATGTGCAGCTGATTTATTATTATACAAGCAAAGATGGTGTCCATTGGGCAATGTATTATTTGTATAAATACATTCAAATACAATAATAACAATTATCCTTAAATAATTTTAAACTGAGAGATGGTGTGCAAGAATCCACTTATAACCCTCCATTGAGGCTGAAGGGGCACATGTGAGATAACTCAGATTAGGTTATGTTCAATATTCAATATAGTATATTGCTGGATTAGCTATCAGACATTACAAACATTTCGTGAGTTATTCTGAAACATGTTTATATGGATGGTGGATTTAATTACTCTTGTAAATGACTCCCTACGTAAATGACTGCAATTAGACTTACATTATCAATGATGTTGAATATTGTGTATGCTGCCCCCCTGGCATTGGCAAAAGCTTCAATATTTGGAGAGGTTTGTCCAACAGCAAAAGCACCAATGATGACTGCAAAGAATACCTAGATCAAAAGATATAGGACACAGCAAAACATTAGTTAATTGGGAGAGGTGCCTGTACGTGGGCAGACAGTGGTTGCCCGTTTGGTTATTCATAAACAAATGGACAGTCTAAAATGTCAAACAGTATCACTAGTATCCAGAGTGATTCAACTACTGATAGTAAGTAGCTGTAAGTGTGCATACGTCTGCTTTCGTGACCTGGCAAAACAAGCAGATTTTAAAGGTATGGCCCTTTAAAGGTTAATACATGAGGGCAGATTTACTAAAGGGCGAAGTGACTAACGCTGGTGACGATTCGCCAGCGTTACTGCTTTCAGGCACTTCTCCGATTTACTAACGGGCGCAAGCTAGCGAAAGCGACAGACGCCAGCACTCATTCGCACTATTTCCAGGTCAATTTTTGTTCCGGCGAATGGACATTACTCCGCAAATTCACTGAGATGCGGATTTTACTGAACGTTACCTCTTTGCCTTCACCAGCTCAGACCAGACGAAGTGCAATGGAGTGAATAGATCTTCCTCATTCTTCTGTTATTTACATCATATATTTAGTGGAAAAAGTTTCTAAGTCACAAAAAACGCTGGGCCTTTTACTTTTGTCAGAGTGATACCCTGCAAAGGTCCTTTTTTTGGGTAACTGGGTTCCCTTATATATTTTCTAACACATGGAACATAAATTATACAGTGGGCTCATGTGTAGGGCAATATAACAACTCTATTGTCTTTATTAAGGTTCCCTGGACTGTAGTGTAATGTATTTGCTGCAACATATACGTCCATGTAACTTTATAATTTCCCTCTGTATGCAAATTAGCCTGAGCGAAGACCTCTAATGAAGTTGCACTAGGCATAATTGAACGCTAGCGCATCTTAGCTTTGATTGCAGAAGTAACGTTAGCGAAAATTCATTTTCGTCTGGTGAAGTGTTGCGATGCTGCGAAGCCGTCGCTGGTGAATTTTCACCGCTTAGTAAATTTAGCCCTTAAAGGCAAAGCCATAACAATCAATCGTATGGCATTGGCTTTGTTTATCTGCAGACTAAAGATGGCCATACATATTAAAGATGCCAATATTGGTCCTTTAGATGGGTTCGGCAGCTTATCTGCCAATGTATGGGGGATTTTGACGGGTCTCCCCAATTGATATCTGGCCATAAATCAGCCAGATATCAATCAGGCAGGTTTGAATTTTCATTCTATTGAGGACCACATTGGCTAGTTGATGCGGTCCTACAACCCGTCGGCTCCCATTGCCATCATTATAATCCAATCAATAGGCCCTATTTAACCCAATATTTGTACACGTTAATCAGTCATTGTGCAGAGGGTATAACCCATTGGAAATGGGATATAATATGGGAAATGCACATAAATTGTATGCAGTGCTCCTTAGTACTTCTTTTAAAACATACACACATTGTCTTTGACATGAACAAATCTACACAAGTAAATATAGCATTTAAAGTACTGGCAGATTCTTAACAAAAACATTATTATTATTATTATTGTGAATATCTGACTTACTGTGAGAACAGAGCCAATGGTATAACCTCCATCAATAATCAGGGTGGTACCATACCAAAAGGCGAGTGAATAGGCTGCATATATCATTAGGAAAGCAAATCCAATGGACACATTGGCAGTTATAGCTTTTTTTATTCCTATTTTTTTTGCGTCCTCTAGATTTTTTTCATACCTGTGATGGGTATAGAAGAGTACAAATTCTTAACAGTTTTTCTAACAAATGTTTGATAAGATGGTTTGTAGCAAAGTAAAAAAAAAAACAACCTTCTAAGGTTATAAAAAGGAGAACGTGAAAAAAACACTAAAATGACAAATTTATACAGTAAAATGATTCCGTGCATGAATATTATATACCTCATCCTGTACTTCCCATGTGTGTTATACAATCCCAATCACAGGCTCAGATTAAAAGTTTAAAAGCATTCAGGACAAGAGAAACATATAGCTTTTGGA
Organism: Xenopus laevis; assembly: GCF_017654675.1. Lineage (NCBI taxonomy): Eukaryota > Metazoa > Chordata > Amphibia > Anura > Pipidae > Xenopus > Xenopus laevis. The sequence goes on along the minus strand of NC_054381.1, from coordinate 29,154,707 downwards.
TGGCCAGCAAAGACAGTGTTTGTTTATGGTTTTTTTGCATCACGTTTGTTCTGTGCTCTGTAAATGTTTTATTGTAGTGAAGATCATTCTATGTTACTTAACATAAAGTCTATGTTCCCTGGTAAATGTAACAGTACAACGTAACATCTAAATAAACAGAACGGAAAGAGAAACTATATCGTATAGCTGTTGCGTCCCTTCTATCCTGTTTCCAACAGTTTGACGAGATTATACAGAGAAAGAAAACCAGAAAGGCATAGCAAAGCCAGGGCCATATCATTTCTCACCTATGTATTTCTTTATTTTGACCACCAAAGGCAAACACAGTCCTAATAGACGAAAGAACCTCTTCAGCAACAGCCCCAGCTTTGGCGTAGGCTTTGAGCTCTTTGTTAGTGAATGCAGACAATACCTATTGATTAAAACATTTCAATGTTTTTGTTAAACATGATGAGAAAATGGTTTAAAGGAGAAGGAAGGTCTTCTTACACTTGGGGTGCCAAATGTTAGTAGACACCCCCAAGTGATTGTATATACTTACCTGAAACCCCGGGCCGGTGCTCCTATCGGCAGAAAACTGCACCGGCCCGGGGGTTATACCAGTGAGCACCACGGAGCGATCCTCTTCCGTCTTCTTCTTTCTTCAAATTTCCTGGGTCAGACGCATATAAGCTTGAATGAAATAGCCGAATTTTTAGTTAGAGTTCAGCTTTTCGTTCTACTGTGCATGCGCAGCCACGCGAAAAAGGAGGAAGCCGGAAGAGGATCGACCCATGGTGCTCGCTGGAATAACCCCGGGCCGGCGCAGTTTTCTGCTGATAGGGGCACCAGCCCAGGGTTTCAGGTAAGTCAATACAATCATTTGGGGGTGCCTAACATTTGGCACCCCGAAGTGCACAAAGAATTTCCTTCTCCTTTAAAGAATCTTTATAGATAATAGCAAGAAATCCCATGGATTTATGGTCAGAGATATTTTCCTTTTGTTTGAAACCACTCTATCTTTTATTTTTTGGTTAGAATGCATTTTATATTAAGTAAAATGTACAAATATGTTCGCTCAGGGTAGGCTGGCCCTATCAACAAAGTATCTGCTGTACAGTTCTGTGTACATAAGTACCAGGATATAAATAAATATATACATTCATACATTAGTGATGTTCAGCTGTCTTACACATACATTAAAGGAAACGCTAATCAATCAAACATCCCATCACATACCTTTGCCCAGATAGCAGCAGAGAGTCCCATAATTGGACTAATAGCCAAAATAACCAAAGTCAGCTTCCATCCTTTAATAAAGCCAATAATGAAGCCAGTCACAAATGTCGTTAATGACTGAAGCAGCATTGCAATTTTATCACCGATTCCTTCATTAATTTTGGAAACATCACTGAAAGAAAGAAAAAACGCAACATGTGGTCTAAGGGATAGAACAAATAATGAAAAGTCTAAAATAGAATAAGGCTAGAAATGCTGTATTTTGTATACTAAACATAAACATGAACTTACTGCACCACAAGCCTAATCAAACAAATAATTTATGCTTTCAAAGTTGGCTACAGGGGGTCATCATCTTGGAACTTTATTAAACATCTTTGCAAGACCAAGACTGTGCACATGCTCAGTGTGATCTGGGCTGCTTAGGGATCATCATAAATTATCTAAACAGCACAATTCAAATAATATCTGCTAGAAGCCGATACAGCAAAAATGATTAATAATAAGAATATTCAGACTGCACTGGGTCCTGTGTTGTCATGTAATCTAATGTGGATTTTAAAGTTTTTGTATTGTTTTATACAAACTTTCTCCAACTCTGCAGAACCAGTGGCTGCAGCAAAATAATCCACCAAATAGAATCCCAGTTTATCTGTTTAAATCTGGCTCCATGATCTTTGTCCCTGCAGCTGGAATTGGAAACAGTAAAGGGGATGTAAACGCAAAAATAAAATCCAATACAAATCTCTACATAGTCGCTGAATGCTCTACAGGGAAACAAACAAAGCTGCTTGAGTTCTGCATGGCTGGGAAGTAAGGTGGGGGCTCCCCCTGCTGTTCATAAGTATGATTGTTTCCCTGCTCAGCAGTTAGGGACCATCTGACAATTCCTATCCACAGCAGTAAATGAAGGGAGAATTTCACTGCATACAGTCAGGTTTCTTAATAAAACGGTACACATTTTTTAATTAAAGTATATTGGAGATAGGTTTCTTTTTCATTAAAAAAAGTAAAAATGGGATTTTATTTTTTTGCCTTTACATGCCCTTTAAGACTCACACATAATGCAACCCTGGAGGGCAGTACTGCATGAAGAATGTTTTTAACATGTAATGTAATATGTCTGGCCACATTGTGGAACTAGCATACTTGGTTTTGATTGGTGATAAATTGGAGATTTGGGTTATGCACTTTATGAACACTAGCACCTGAGGAAGGATCACTATGATCCGAAACATGTAGTGCAATTCAATAAAAGATGACCTGTTTGGAAAAAGCATTTGTTCTCCAGAGTGATATATTGTGACATAATGCAACCCTACCATTATTATGTTCCATAGTGAAGTGATGGAACTTGAAGCCCTTCTAATTTACATAGCTGGTGGTGCATGATTCTCTGCTTACCAGAATTCATCACTTCACAGTGGAACAAAATTAAGATTGGGTTGCATTACACTGTGTCTGGTTGCTAGGGTCGATTTTACCCTAGCAACTATGTATTGATTTGAATAAGAGACTGGAATGTGAACAGGAGAGGCCTGGACAGAACGAGGAGTAATAAAAAGTAGCAATAACAATAAATTTGTAGCCTTAGGATCAGGGCACGCCTGGCGACTAATCGCTTTATCTTTGCTGCGACGAATCTCCCCGAACGCCTTCCCTCTGTCTTGCGTCAGCTAAAATGAAAAATTTTAATTTTTTCGTTTTCCGAAGTTGACTCACGAGGAAACTTCGGGCGACTTCGGAATATGAAGCACCGTGTGTGCTTTAGCTCAGGCGATTTTTCATTTTAGCCGACGCAAGACAGAGGGAAGGCGTTCGGGGAGATTGGTTGCGCAAAGACGAGCCGATTAGTCGCCAGGCGACTAAATCTCCCCGAATCGCCCATGTGCCCCTACCCTAACAGAGCATTTGTTTTTAGTTGAGGTCAGTGAGCCCTGATGTGACAGCTGGAAAGAGTCAAAAGAAAAAGGCTGAAAATTCAAAAACTATAAAAAATGAAGACCAATTGAAAAGTTAATTAGAATAAGCCATTGTATAACATACTAAAAGTTAACTTAACGGTGAACCACCCCTTTAAGGTTGCTATGTATGAGGTTTCAAATTACTGGTACTAGTATTATGATTTCCTTTTAATCTGTTCATTTGTATTTACTTATGGAAGTTTGGATAGTGTTTCTGCACTGTTTCTACATAAACCCGATCGAATGAACTCATGTCAAAAAGGGAGGTATATTTTACCCAACCCTCTAAGAGTTTCATCATGGGCTGTCCTGCTCAGGTCCCTTCCCTCTCCATAACCGCATAATCTAGACGTCTACAAGTTGCCCCCATTTTTTCCTGTCTGAGTGGAGACTAAGAGGGCTGGTGGGATGGTTGACCCGTACTTACTCTGTGAGTCGTGTGTTCAGTTCTCCTGCATCATTTATATCAAACCATCCAATCTCCTGCCGCAGCACAGCGTGAAAAAAGTTGCTCCTGATTTTTTTAATCTGTCTACCTGCTGAGAGTGTCCAGAAGGAAATCTGAATGTAGGCACAAAGCATCACTCCAAATCCCAAGCCTGAGTAATAATAGGCATATCTGAGGAGAGAAATCATATACTGTATATGTCTATATGATCTGCAAATGGTTATTCAAAAACATGCATGTATAAACACAGTTACACACCTTCATCATAGTGAGCAATAGTTACTCCAAAAAGTCACAACCAGTAGCTACAGATAAACAGTCACAATGCAGTTTCAACAGTAATTACATATACAAATAACTTTATAACCAGTGTGCATTGTATGTATACTGGAAAGTTGCTTTTCTTTTACTAGGCAAAATGGTACTTTTGAATGGAGATTCCGTTGTTGTTCACCTTTATATTGAAAGAACAGTAACCAAAATATGAAAGGGTTTTAAAGTAGTGAAAATATAATGTACTTTTGAGCTGTGCTTGTATAACTGGTGAGCTTGCTTCACCAACACTACTATAGGGCAGCCATTCTACACTGAAAAGGCACAGGATACTCAACAGATAACAGATAAGCTCAGTAGTATACAATGGGATTCTTCAGAACTTATCTGTTATCTACTGTGTATCCTGTGCTTGCATGGCTGGCCCCATGGTTATACAGCAGTTTGTTTATATAAACTATAGTAGTGTTTCTGAAGCAAACACAGCAGTTTTACCAGTACAGGACAACACTACATTACAATGTCATTCCATTAGAACATTTTCATTTCTTGGTATTACTGTTCCTTTAACTATTAGTATGATGTAGAGAGTGATATTTTTAGACGATAAGCAATTGGTTTTTATATTTTATTATTTGTGGTTTTTGAGTTATTTAGCTTTTTATTCAGCAGCTCTCCAGATCTGGTTGCTAGGGTCCATTTTACCCTAGCAACCATGTATTGATTTGAATAAGAGACTGGAATGTGAACAGGAGAGGGCTTGGACAGAATGAGTAGTAATAAAAGTAGCAATAACAATAAATTTGTAGCCTTAGGGTAGGGGCGATGCTTCGTTTCCAAAGTTGACTCACAAGGAAACTTCGTGCGACTTCAGAATATGAAGCACCGTGTGTGCTTTAGCTCAGGCGATTTTTCATTTTAGCTGGCGCAAGACAGAGGGAAGGCGTTCCAGAGGGAGATTGGTCGCTGCAAAGACGAGGCGATTAGTGGCCAGGCAACTAAATCTCCCCGAATCGCCCATGTGCCCCTACCCTAACAGAGCATTTGTTTTTAGTTGAGGTCAGTGAGCCCTGATGTGACAGCTGAAAAGTGTCAAAAGAAAAAGGCAGAAAATTCAAAAACTATAAAAAATGAAGACCAATTGAAAAGTTAATTAGAATAAGCCATTGTATAACATACTAAAAGTTAACTTAAAGGTGAACCACCCCTTTAAGGTTGCTATGTATGAGGTTTCATATCTGCTGCATTTAATGTTACCCGAGTTTACTCTTTTCATCTAAGCACACATCAGATAAAAGAGATCAACCTGGCATATCATATATATACAGTTCTGGTTAATAGCTAATCTTGTGTTGAAATAAGACATGACCTTTGTCTTGGAGGGAGATAAAAACAAAGCTGTTCAGAGGGAAGGGCAATAAATAAATATAACACACAGGTCAATGGGAGTACTGTAGGCTATAGCGCATGCAGATGTGGGCACTGAATCCATTCTGCACCTCTAGTACAGTGGTGTAACCATGAGGGCCCGGCCCCCCTACAAGTTTTTTTTTCCCCGCACCCCCATCCTCTTGGCCAAAATCACCACTGTGTAGGAAATTGCAAGTCAATTGCATCGCCGCTGCTGCTTTGGCGCTTGAGAACTGCAATTGAGCAAAGTATTCTGCAGTTTTGGACACTCCACTTGCATTCTTCCACAGGAGAATCCATGATAAATATGATCATAGAAGATTGGAAAATTAAAGAGCTTGTTCACCTTTGAGATAACTTTTAGGGGCAGATTCCCTAAAGGGTGTAGTAGCTGACGCTAGTGTAAATTCGCTATCGTAAACACCCGCAGGGACTTTGCCAATTTCCTAACGGGCGCAGGCGTCACTTCACTAGCGAAAGAGATAGACACTAGCATTGCTTCGCACTCTAACGCCAGGTGAATTTTCGCTCTGGCGAATGGACGTAACTCCGCAAATTCACTAAGATTCGGATTTTACTGAACGTTACCTCATTCGCCAGACTTGCCTTCGCCAGCTCAGACCAGACGAAGTGCAATGGAGTGCATAGGAATTCCTCAATTTTTATTCCCAAAAAAACTCTAGCATCTTTTCCTTTTTTCAGATTGATAGCCTGCAAAGGTCTTTAAAAATCTTTTGGGTAACCGGCTCCCCCCTCCATTTTATAACATATGGAACATAAACTATACAGTGGGCTCATGTGTAGGGCATTATAGTAACTCTATTTTCTTTTATTTAGGTTCCCTGGACTTGTGTAGTGTAATGAATTTGCTGCAACATATACATCATTTCCCGCCGTAATGCAAATTAGGCAACGCTAGTGCATCTTCGTTTTGATGCTGAAGTAACGCTAGTGAAAATTCGCCAGCGTTCGGCTCCATGGACGCAACTACCTGTCCTAGCGAATTTATGCCTGGCGAAGTGTTTTGATGGTTGTGAAGCTATCGCTGGCGTATTTTCGCCAGTTAGGGAATTTTCCCCTTAGCATGATGTAGAGAGTGATGTTCTGAGATAATTTGCCATTTGTATTCATTTTTTATTATTGAAGGTTTTTGGGTTATTTAGCTTTTAATTCAGCAGCTCTTCAATTTGCATTTTAAGCAATCTGGTAACTAGGGTCCAAATGACCCTAGCAACCATGCATAGATTTGAATAAGAGGCTGGAATATGAATAGGAGAGGGCTCAGTAATAAAAAGTAGCAACAACAATAAATTTGTAGCCTTACAGAGCATTTGCTTTTTAGAAGGGGTCAGCGACGGCCCATTTCAAAGCTGCAAAGAGTCAGAAGAAAAAGGCAAATAGCTATAAATCTATAAAAAATAAATAATGAAAACCAATTGAAAATTTTCTTAAAATTGGCCGTTCTATAGCATAATAAAAGTGACCATAAAGGTGAACAACCCCATTAAGAGTGACAGGCTGCTATGTGTACTTTGCATGTTTTTGTCCCCCACTGTATCTTGTTTTTTTTTCTCCTGGAATTCCAGGATCATTTCGGCCACATGTTAGGCAACAAAATCTGTGTGCATAATATAGAAGAGAGTGCTGAAGAGGACAGGATAGCATTAAAAGCATAAACATAAATATAAATATCCAGTACTAGAACTTACGTGGTCATTTGGCCCTGCAGTTCTCTTGAGGCATTTATCATAGATTCCCATGTAAAGTTCCCTAAACATAAAGCAGTGCATTATTTAGCGTAAAAATGTTACCGACGTGCAATGTTAATGCAGTCTGTACATAAACCTGTTGCATATGAATACAGACATCATGTTTAATGCACAACATAAGCAATGCAGTTATACAGCAGCACTATGTAAGAGTCGAGCTATATGGCAGCTCTAAGTCATAAACATCAATAAAACAAAACAATCTGTGCACATTCATATTATATAATCAAACTGTGCTATTTAAAGAGAGCAACATGACAGTCCCTTCCTTCTTAAGAGATTTGCAACCAGACGTGATTTTATCTGCCTTTGCTTTACTGCAACTGAAAATCAACAACCAACTAGGTTGGCCCAATGCCTAATGATATAAATGCTTGACAGTCATCAATTACTGTACTTTGTTCATGCACATGTGTATGGCAGCACCTAACCGTAGGAATACATTCAGGAATGGATAGATATTGCTTTGTGCACATACTTAGCTGTGTTCTCAAATTATCCGCAGCACAAATACACGATACAATTACTTTTTTATTAAAGGGGATGTTCACCTTCCAAACACTTTTTTTCAGTTCAGTTGTTTTCAGATTGTTCACCAGAAATAAAGACTTTTTTTTCAATTACTTTTATTTATTTTTGACTGTTTTTCCAAAATCTAAGTTTAAAGTTGAATGTTCCTGTCTCCGGTGTTTGAGTCTGGCAGCTCAGTAATTCCGGTCGAGTCCTGCAGCGGGTACCCGCAGGTTATCCGCAAAAAAAGCAGGCACCCTGCGGAATGAGGGGAGGATTTTCAGGTGCGGGTATGGCCGCAGGTCGCTGCTCGGGTTGCGTGTCTCATCGAAATTTCTTCTCTTATATAATATTGTCTATATTTTACGCTTTATAAAGTTTTACAAAACTTGTTTCTGTCCCTGCCCACTTTTGATGACGTAACTTCCGGTTTGTAGCATCAGCACTTCCTGTTTGAAGTTGGGTTGCGGGTCGGGTTGCAGATAAGGCAGTTGTGGGTCTGGGTCGGGTAGCGGATCAAAGTGGGTTAATATGCGGGTTGCGGTTCGGGTCTTAGAAATTGGTTCCGCACAGGACTCTAAATTCAGGTGCAGACTCTAAACTGTTACAATTTTGCAACATTGAGTTGATACATTTCTCAGCAGCATCTCTGGAATATCAGCAACTATTGTATCAATTCTAACAGCTGCCTGTAATGAAATCCAGAGACTCTGCTCAGCAGGGACAAAGATAAGAAATGTAAAACTAAATGTACCAATTTAGAACAGTTTACAGGGTCGCGAACCCGCCATCCCAGAGCTGCTTTATAAGGTGCAAAATTACACTTTACACTTCAATATTGGAAAAACGATGACACATAGAAAATAGAAAGTAATTGGAAAAAGTCATTATTTCTGGTGATCTATCTGAAAACAGGGGGTGAACAACCCCTTCAACATTGTCCAACTGATTTGCTCACATTGTTGCTAAATTGAAGCTCCTCGTAACATCCAATCAGCAAATTAGTCCTGATCAGTTACAAGTTTAGAAAATTAAAGTGAGGAGTCAATGGGGGTCATTTATCAAAACTGGGCAAAATTGCCCATGGGCAGTTACCCATGGCAACAAATGGTTGCATTCATTGTTCTACCTGCAGCTGTCTGAAAAGAAGTCAAGCACTGATTGGTTGCTATGGGTTACTGCCCATGGGCAAATGTGCCCAGTGTTGATAAATGAGCCCAAATGAGTTGCTCTGGGTAACTGCACTTGTACAGTAAGATTTAGCAAATGACAGGGGGTGTCTAAACTAATTAAAGGGGTGTATCGCCTTTAAGTTAACCTTTAGTATATTAAGGAATGGCTAATCCTAAGTCACTTTTCAATTAGTCTTCATTATTAGTTTTTGAGTTATTTGCCTTCTTCTTTTGATTCTTTCCAGTTTCCAAATGGGGAGGTCACTGACCCCATCTAAAAAACAAATGCTCTGTACGGCTACCAATGTATTGTTATTGCTACTTTTTATTACTCTTCTTTCTATTCAGGCCCTCTCCTATTCATATTTCAGTCTCTTATTCAAATGTATGGTTGCTAGAGCAATTTGGACCCTAGCAACCAGATTGCTGAAATTGCAAACTGGAGAGCTGCTGAATAAAAATCTAAATAACTCAAAAACCACAAACAATAAAAAATTAAAACCAATTGCAAATTGTCTCAGAATATCACGCTCGACATCATACTAGTTAATTCAAAGGTGAACAACCCCGTTAAAGCATGAACGGCACCAGGCTAAGACAAATCAGTGAGCCACTATTAAGGCCAGTGTCGGACTGGCCCGGCGGGACACCGGGAAAATACCCGGTGGGCCCCGACCCTCATGGGCCCCCGCCGGGCCAGAACCCCTCTCTAAATATTTATATTTAAAAAAAAAAAAAAAATTATCGGCGCTGAGCAGCGCCGCCTGCGCATGCGCGCCAAGCGGCGCTGTTGCGCATGCGCACCGAGCGGCTTCCTTGCTCGTCCCCGGCGCGTCACAGTGGGAGGACGGGTGGCCGGAGGGGGGCCCTCGGCAACAGTCCCGGTGGGCCCCGGTCCCCCCAGTCCGACCCTGATTAAGGCAATAGTAAATATATTGAGGAGTGCTCTGCCCAGCAACATCAACTATGGTAGGATAAACTGAAGACCAGAGCTATACAGGAAATATGGTATTAGCCCATTGTGATGCAACACTGCTGCCCACACAAACAGCATGTGAGCCAATTAATGCATCAGATATGGGAATTAGTTTTATTCTAGACTTACCTGTATCAACCTGTCCAACATTAACAAAGCTGTCAGTCATCTCCCCAAACACAAGCATCATTAGCGGCAGGGCAGCTCCGTGGGCAAGCGATGCTATGGTACCAAACAGCATTAGCATCTTGTCCGATGTACTAGAATAGCGAAACTGAAACACAACAAATTTGCAGCATACATTATTTACCAAGCTAAAATCACATTCTATTATACTTTTGCCGCATGTCCCAAAATTCCCCATAAGATCACATAGATGACTTCTATTCTATATCCTATGTTGGATGACCCACTGCACTTATCTGGTGCAAACAGTAACATTTTGGTCACTGCCACAAGCTGCAGCAATCAAAACTGCAAATGTGCCATAACCCTCAATACTACTGGGTAGTGAAAAGAGCACATAACCCCTGCTGGGTGCTAAGATACAGTGGGGCTCATTTATCAACACTGGGCACATTTGCCAATTCACCAATCAGATTGCTGCATTCATTGTTCTATTTGCTGCTGGTTACAAAAAGCTAATCACTGATTGGTTGCTATAGGTAACTGCCCATGGGCATATTTGCCCAGTGTTGATAAATGAGCCCCAGTATGATATATGGACATTTTATCACTTAGGGGGTTATTTATCAAAGTCTGCATTTATCTCAATATTTTCTGCTACAAACACCGATCACATGCGCTTGTGTTTTTTTACGCTTATTTATTATTACATTTTCCCAAAAATGTGATTTGCAGGAAAAAAATCAGATTTTCAAGATTTTTTTGTTTTTTTGCATCTGATTTTCACGATTTTTTTCGGAATTTTCACCCGAAAACCTCAGGGTATTGCATAAAACCCAGCGCACATTAAAAAATCATTGGGACTTCTCCCATTGACTTATATGCAACCTCGACAGGTCTGAGATGCCGGATCTTCAGATTCTGACTTTTCCATCCTCAGGGTTTAATAAATTCCGAAAAATTTGTGATTTTTTTAAAAGTCTGATTTTATATAAAAAAAAATTATCACAAATGTTTCGTGATTTTTGCAGTAGGAGTTTAGTAAATAACTAAATTTTTTTCAGAATCAAGTTGTAGTGCTACAAACCAAGGGCTAGTCTCACAGCCTTTTTGTTTAGGGTCATTGGGTAAAACATCTTACAGGCACAATAGTTTTTACTGAATATGTATGAATTCATAAAAAAAGATACAAAATTAGCAACTTTAAAGGAAAACTATACCCCCAAACAATGTAGTCTCTATAAAAAGATATTGCATAAAACAGCTCATATGTAAAACCCTGCTTCATGTAAATAAACCATTTTCATAATAATATACTTTTTTAGTAGTATGTGCCATTGGGAAATCATAAATAGAAAATTGCCATTTTAAAAAATAAGGGCCGCCCCCTGGGATCCTGGGATTCACGATGCACACAAGCAATCCATACATGTAAGGTCACATGAGCCAATTAACAGACAGAGTTCTGTCTTTTGCTTCCACACTTCTTCCTGTTACAGTTAGGAGCAGATTTATCAAAGGTCAAATTTATAATTCATGTGAGTTTTTAAAAACTTCCGTACTCTCATGAACTCGAGAATTCGACCAATCGAAATTGATTTAGAAAAAAAATCTAATTTCCTAAACTTGGGTGAATAGGATCAACTCGAAAACTCGAATCAAGTTTGAATCAAATTCTATTCGAGTTTTAAAACCTCAATTCGAGTTTTTTCTCTGAAAAAACCTCGAATGTCAGGAAGGCTGCACACAACTCCAAACTGATCCCAGGACATCTCCGATTGACTAAAACAGCTATTAGGCAGGTTTAAGTGGCGAATAATCAAATTTGAGTTCTTAAAGGGCCAGTGTATGATAAATCTCGAAAATTGAATTCAAATTTTTTTTAAAAACTCGAATCGAATTTGACGGTTTTGGCCATAAAATAACTCGAAACCCCCTCAGTGTTGTAGCATTTCCTGTCAGGTGATCTCTGCGGCAACACACAGACCATCACAAAATGGTGGTTCAAGGCAAGAGATGTAAAAGGGCAATATTTACTTAAATATTTTATTGCAGTTTGGTAAGATTCTTTAATATGCTGCTTAATGATATAAACTATCTGTTGCTTAAATATTGATTTTGGGGGTAAAGTTTTCCTTTTTATAAACAGTGGTACACAAAATGTCCCTATTGGACACACTTAAGTTTTTCCTATGCCCAATCAGTGTGAGTCAGATGGGGCACTTTCTATTCAATCTTTGCCTCCCACAATCCTGCAGAGGAGCTCAAGTAAATGAAGAAAACAAGCAGGCATTTTAACCCTTTTATTGCAGAGAGAGAGATTGTGCTCAATAGCAATGTCTTATCCAAGGGGGGCGGCATCAATAAGGAAACTTTGGGTGGCACAGGGGCCAGGATCACACCTGGCTCTGCATAAACTGATACACCTACCACCCCCTACCCTATACAAATTGATCTTAGCTAACTTCTACGTACTAGGATGTAGTCACTTACCATAGTAAACACTCCAACCTTTGGGGGTTTCTCCGTTTTTTCTTTTTTCTTTTTGAATTTGGAGAAAAAGCCTTTCTTTTCTTTACTAAAAATAAATACAAAATAAAGTTTATACAGGTTTCTTGTCTGATTATAGTACATGTTAAAGGAATGCAATGAAGTCCGGCATAATAATGGAGGTGAAGAAGACAAGTGTTACTTGCTTGTGCTGCACCTCACAGAAGGAAAGATCTTTACTTTGGGATGCTATGGGGCAAAGGGAACAGAATATGCCTCATCTGAAAACCTGATTGGCCACCATTGTATAAGTGGCTACATCCTTGCATCTGCCGCCATATTGCTGCAAATCTGAATCTATTCCCATTTCTTACACATTAGGCTTATTCCTTAACAGTGTGCCTATATGTACTCATTGCAAAGAACTGTTCAATGAGAATTTGCAGTTTCAATAAATGTTCATTTTACATATGTGAGAATACAGGATAAAGAGCAAAGTTTAACCAAAATTATAGGTTGTTAATTCAGAAGATAGAACATTTTTTATAATCCCTGAAAAATGCCCCTTAGGCTCACAGAGTCCTTCAACCAAAATCACCAGCTCATGAGAGAAGTTTGCTTGCTGCAGAGATTAGGTAGAGGAGAAGGTAACAAAGCCCCCATGCATACAATTGGTGCAGGCTGGATGTGGCTTGCAGGATGCAAGTTGGACAGTCCTAATTTATGAGGTTAATAAAAATAGGGACGTTGATTCAGATGATAACGACTATAAAGAAGAAAGAAGTAGTGTGGGCTGAGGGCAATGGACACCACAGTAAGTACAGCTTTCAGCTCCATGCCCATAGCAATAAAATGATTCAGTCCTATTATTTTCCCAGATCTTATTACACTTTGATATAAGAGATAATGAAAATATTTTGAGCCAAAAAACAAGACTGGGTAAATATTTCACTGATGACATGGACTTTGTTGGATTAGGGTATGGCAGGCTCTGAATATTCTTTTTCAGGCAATGAACGTTGGCTACTTCCACCTATTTCCAAGTTACTTTTAGGGGGTTATAAACTAAACCTCAAATGTATCTTTTTTTTGGGCAAAAACTTTTTCGTGGGAAGAAAAATAGAATTTTTCTAGATTTATTATACCACAATGCTGCAAAAAGCCAGAATCCGAAATCAATGGGAGATGTCCCTATCCCACTTGGAAAATATTGTGGTCTGCGCTGAGTTTAGCCTGATAATCCGATAAATTTGGGGGTTTTCTGGCAAGCCCCCGAAAATCATACAATTCAGGTTTTTGCTCGATTTTATCTGTTTTTTTTACTGAACCGATGAAGTTTGGTCGAACTTTTTTAATTTAACTTTATTTTTAATTTACTTTAACAAATAACTCCCTTAGATTTCTATGTCACTATTTCTCTTGCCAATGTAAAACGCCATTTGGATCCTTATGCTTATTCTGCATTGTTAAATGCAAATTAAAAAGCAAAAAAGCGTCTCACCAAATAGTCTTATCGGCTTGTCCCATGGGTTATACTGTGCTTGATATCCTAATTGAGTCAATATGTAGAATTATGTTGTTGTGGGACAAATCCAAGGCAGCAAACTTGACTGCAATTTTCTTTATTGGGGAGTAGAGATACACAACATGTTTTGGGCAATAAGGGCATTGCCCGTAACATGTTGTGTATCTCTACTCCCCAATAAAGAAAATTGCAGTCAAGTTTGCTGCCTTGGATTTGTCCCACAACAACATAATTCTACATATTCTGCATGGTTTACAGCAGTGATCCCCAACCGGTAGCTCATGAGCAACATGTTGCTCTCCAAACCCTTGGATGTTGCTCCCAGTGACCTCAAAGCAGGTTCTTATTTTTTAATTCCTGGCTTGGAGACAAGTTTTGGTTGTATAAAAAACAGATGTTCTGCCAAACAGAGCCTCAATGTAGGTTGACAATCCACATAGGGGCTACCAAATGGCCAACCATAGCACTTATTTGGCAACTCAAGATCATTTGTTGTGCATGTGTTGCTCCCCAACTTCTTGTACTTCTGAATGTTGCTCACAGGTTCAAAAGGTTGGGGATCCCTGGTTTACAGTAACTCTATGTCCATGTGGGAAGCTGCCGCCTGGCGACATATCTCCTCTTCTTCCGGGCGACTAATCTCCTGAACTGCCTTCCCGCCGGCTAGAATGTAAATTGCCGGTATCTGTGAGACCGTGTAAGTTTCTGCTAGTGAAAAGATGTGTGATTGTGGTGTAAGTGCATTAGCATATGATCACATAACACACTGTAAACTTTCCTTTTATTAAGAATCTCTTTAGTAAAATAGTTATAGAGGAAGGACCTGGAGCTGCCATGTAAGATATTAATCTGACAGCTCTTTTAAACATAACAGCCCTTACAATATAAATCCTATAAACACGGGTCCAATTTTGTTTGGATTGTCTCCGACTCCCAAACAATTACGCCCAAGCAGTTCACAGAATGAAGAAGCAATTTCCTGTGGCTAAATAATTAAGTATACGGGGGAAATACAAACAATTTACAATATGATTCATGACGGCAGCACGGCCGATGTAATTTAATTTGACCTCAGACCCAGCTGCATATACAGGATGCAAACAGGCTAATTGGAAAATGTATATTAGAGAGATAACAGGAAGACGGTCATGTTCATAAAACCTCCCATAACAGTAAGTTTGGGATTTCATCTGAGAGTCTGTGGCTGTGAATACTCCCACAAGTACATTATGGCTAATAATGGCTAATAATCGGTGGATCATAATCGGTGCCTAGAGAAACCATTTGGGAGAAGGCAGTAGGGAAGTCCTTATACATAATAAAATAAGTCCAGCTAACTGCCTGATCATTTTCAAGATATACAGTATATAAGACTGCATCTCCTGAATCTCTTTAGCAAATGAAAAAGTCTATATAAATCCCTCCACAAGCCAGGAATTATAATCAGGAGCCACTCAAGGAGATGGCCTTCATACATTATTTAATGAGATAATGGATCTTTCTGTAATTTGGATCTTCATACATTAAGGGGCACATTTACTTAGGGTCGAATATCGAGGGTTAATTAACCTTCGATATTCGACTGTCGAAGTTAAATCTTTTGACTTCGAATATCGAAAGTCGAAGGATTTACCGCAATTCCTTTGATCGAAAAGAAGGAAAAAACGATTAAATCCTTCGAATCGAACGATTCGAAGGATTTTAATCCATCGCTCGAACGATTTTCCTTAGATCATAAAATTGTTAGGAAGCCTATGGGGACCTTCCCATAGGCTAACATTGTACCTCTGTAGGTTTTACTTGGCGAAGTAGGGGGTCGAATTTTTTTTTAAAGAGACAGTACTTCGGCTATCGAATCGTTGAATAGTTGAACTGTTTTAGTTCGAATCGTCCGATTCAAAGTCAAAGTCGCAGTCGAAGGTCGAAGTAGCCAATTCGATGGTCGAAGTAGCCAAAAAAACGTTCAAAATTCAAAGTATTTTTTCTTCTATTCCTTCACTCGAGCTAAGTAAATGTGCCCCTTAGTCTACTATAAAATCCTGTAAATAAACCCAATAGACGGGTTCTGCTTCCAATAAGGATTAAATACAGGTATATCTTAGTTTGGATCAAGTACAAGGTACTGGATTATTTGATTAAAACTGAGTTTATGGGAGACAGCCTTTACGTAATTCAGAGCTTTCTAGATAACGGGTTTCTGGATAACTGATCCCATACCTGTCATTTTAAGGGCTAGTCCACACGGGGAGATAGCGACGCGTTTGCGGTCGCGGCGACAAAGCGCCGCGACAGTCGCCGCGACCGGCGCAGGCGACAGTTTTGTATGGGCGCCTATGTAAAAACGCCTGTGCTAACCACACGAGGCGATGCGCTTTTCAACAGTCGCCTGAAAAAGCCTGGTGAGGCATTTTTCAGGCGACTGTTGAAAAGCGCATCGCCTCGTGTGGTTAGCACAGGCGTTTTTACATAGGCGCCCATACAAAACTGTCGCCTGCGCCGGTCACGGCGACTGTCGCGGCGCTTTGTCGCCGCGACCGCAAACGCGTCGCTATCTCCCCGTGTGGAATAGCCCTCAAACCACTGAAAATATGTAGTAAATGTATATTGAAAATTTGCTAACACTTACATTTACTTTCAGTGTGTCAAAAAAAGCATCATGTGCTTTGCTTCTTCCAGTTGGTACCCAGCATAGCTAGAAGGGGCTTGGAGGTGAATGGGGGCTTGCAGGGGGGGGGGGCTATATTTGAGACTACCCATTGGGTTGTTGTTAGCAAGTTGTTTGCCAGTATAGGCAATAAAGACATCTTCATGTTGAAGCCATACAAAGTGCAGTTCACTTGATTTGATCCAGCAAAAAGTGTCTGCTGTTGGATTTTCTCCTAAGCAGAGACAAGCAGGTGCTGAATACTTTAGCGATTATTATTATAATTATTTATAAAGCACTGACATACAGTTAGTGCTACGCCATAGCAATGTTTATCCATTAGAAAAACACTGACTGACTTATAAACAGGTAAAAAGGGCCCAGTCTATAAGAGCATCAAAAATTACAAGCTGTTCAGGACTGCCCCCCAAGCCCACCCTTAAATTTCATTTTATATCCCCTAACCCAGTGATCCCCAACCAGTAGCTCGTGAGCAATATGTTGCTCTCCAACCCCTTGGATGTTGCTCTCCGTGTCCTCAAAGCAGGTGCTTATTTTTGAATTTTAAGCTTGAAAGATAATTTTAATTGCATGAAAACTAAGTATAGTGCCAGGGAGAGCCTCTTGTAGGCTGCCAGTCCACATAGGGGCTACCAAATAGCCAATCCCAGCACTTATTTGGCACCCCAGGGGACTTTTTCATGCTTGTGTTGCTCCCCAACTCGTTTTACATTTGAATGTGGCTCACGGGTTAAAAAGGTTGGGGACCCCTGCCCTAACCCATAAGGCAGTTATATACAGTATCAGACTGAAGATCCAAGGGCCCACTGGAGGACCTGCCCACCCCTGCCCACCCCTCCCCACTGCAAATCACCCCTTAACACCCTTTTTCACCATTGCAAACCCCTGCCCAGAGCGCAAAAACGAATTGCATGGAGCTGGAGAGTCCCACTGGGATTTCTCCAAGTGTCCCAGTCTGACACTGGTTATATAAAGGCAAATATTTGGGTTGCAGCTCTCCCTGGCATAATCATAGCCATAGTTACATGAAACATATTTCCCCACTTAAAGCAGCATTTCCAGTAACACAAAAGACAAACAAGAGCAGAAGTTTAAATCCAACGTTTCCTTTCTGGAAATACAACTCCATTGTGCCCTGTCTGCTCATAATCCCAAATGTTCTCCATTAGAAGAATTGGTTTTGTTCTGTGTCTCTGCAGGAATCCTTTCCCCTTCCTCTCGCAGCAGCCAGACTCCTGTGGATCCAGCGCAAACTGGGCTTCTGGCATTTAGGATAACAGGTGATCAAAGAAAAAACTGTGTGTTATAATAATAGCAGCAAATAACTGAGCTACGGCAAGGCTTTAATTTCCCAGATACCCATGGGAAAAGTATGTGTATATATGAGACTGTATGAGACAATGCTTGGAATCCTACATCTACTAATGAAGGTTTCATTTATCATGTTACTGTATATATAGACTTGTTTTAAACTTAGAAAATTTTTCCACTAAAAATTTAGGAAGTCCTATGCATTCCATTGCACTTCCCTTGGTCTGAGCTGGTGAAGTCAAGTCTGGCGAAAGAGGTAACGTTCAGTAAAATCCGCATCTTGGTGAATTTGCTGAGTTACGTCCATTCACCAGAGCGAAAATTCGCCTGGCGATAGAGTGCGAATGATCGATCGCGTCTGTCTTTTTCGATACCAAAGTTATGCCTGTTCCCTTTAGTAAATTGGCAATGTGTCTGAATGGCGTCACGCTGGCGAATTTTCGCCAGCGTTAGTCACTTCGCCCTTTAGCAAATCTGCCCCATAGGATCAAGAACCAATATCGCCAACTGGGTTTTCTGCATGAACCAATAGATCTTTGAATGAGGGTTTTAGTACAGGTATGGGACCTGTTATCCAGAAAGCTCGGGACCTGGGGTTTTCAAGATAATGGATCTTTCTGTAGTATGGATCTTCATACCTTAAGTCTACTAGAAAACCATGCAGACATTAAATAACCCCAATAGGCTGGTTTTGCTTCCAATACGGATTAATTATATCTTAGTTTGGATCAAGTACAAGGTACTGTTTTATTACTACAGAGAAAAAGGAAATCATTTTTAAAAACCTTAATTATTTGAATAAAATGAAGTCTATTAGAGGTGGCCTTCCTATAATTCGGAGCTTTTTGGATAATGGGATAAAGGATCCCAGACCTGTACAAGGGCCAATGGATTACCCATTAATTCAAGATGCTGTATCAGTTGCCAATATCTCCAGTACCAACCGCAATATGACTGCAAATTGAATTGCTGTGAACCCTTTGCCCCCAATACAGTGTTTGGAGAAATAAGTGCCTCACCCATCATTTCTGTATCTATTTCTGGCTTTTTCTGTAAGGCACTTGACCTTGGGATGTCATGTGTTTCTGAGAAGATCTTATCACATTGACCCTTTGTCATGTCTGATGTAACCACTAGCAAAGTGTTATATAACACAGGTGTTATCACTCCTGCTATTTTACCTG
This sequence comes from Xenopus laevis, assembly GCF_017654675.1. Lineage (NCBI taxonomy): Eukaryota > Metazoa > Chordata > Amphibia > Anura > Pipidae > Xenopus > Xenopus laevis. Next base: position 29,135,666 of record NC_054381.1, on the reverse strand, counting down.
ATGTTCCTGTAATCATGTCTGTAAATATCAATAAAATTTCTAACAGCCTCAGATCACATGCTTAGCAGCAAGGCTAGGTGTCAGTTGTAGTTCAGCAACAGCCAAAGATTTACATTTTGCTTTCCCCACAGATTTAAGGGGGAGATCTCATTAATAGAATACAGGCTAAAGGATAAAATATTTTAATATTTATTAAATATTGGTTTATCATTCACGTAGGGGGTTATTTATTAAAATCCGAATGTTAAAATCTTGAAAAGTTTGAAATTTTTCGAGATTTATTATACCCTGTTGCTGCAAAAAGCCAGAATTCGAAAATCTGCCATCTCAGACCTGTCGAGGTCCTGTGTTAGTTAATGGCAGAGGCATCTCAATTTGAAGTATTCGTGGTCTGGGTTTAGGAAAAAACTATAGAGCAATTCGAGAAAAAATGCCTGAAAAAATAAGGTTGGGTCGGGTTTTCACTTTATTTTATCAGTTTTCCCATGATCCGATTAAATGGAGTTTTTTTTATTAATAAATAAGCTAAAATTGGCCATGGGAGTTTGGTTGTGGTTTTTTTTAAAATAAAATATGAGATAAGTGAAGATTTTAGTAAATAACCCCGTTAATGGTACAATAGAAACACGGGGTCCAAATGTAGAGACACTCATTGGGGCTCATTTATCAACACTGGGAAAATTTGCGCATGGGCAGTAACCGATGGCAACCAATCAGATTGCTGCATTCATTGTTCTACTTGTAGCTGGTTTCAAAAAGCTAAGCGCAGATTGGTTGCTATAGGTAACTGCCCATGTGCAAATGTGCCCAGTGTTGATAAATGAGCCCCAATGAGTCAAAAAAGTGGCACAAAACACATACTATAGGAATTATGGGGATGCCACTTCAAAGTAATTTATATAAAGTTTTTTTTACTTTTGTGACCCTTCGTGGTAATCCTTGAGTGCCTGAGTGCCATATTTTGATGCTTATGGTATCAGTCCAAGAACGCAGTATCCTTGGCAGCAAATATGTTTGTATCCCAAATCTTACCCTAAATGACCTTCAAGCTGGGCTTTCAGGTTTATTTAGTAAAGCAAAAAATCATTCTGACTGAGTTCCCTGCCCCTGCCAAATCCCTTTCAGTTTTGGAACCCCTCCACAGCAATTACTATAAGTAAATAAATGTAATTTCTGCCTGGAATTGGGCTACTTTGCCATTTGGCAAAACACAGCAGTCCTCTCTTGCTTTATGGCAGGAACTTGAGATAATTTGAAAAAGATAGACGCTAATACCTTGTCTGCTGCAAATGGGGGGTTCCCAATCTTTATTCCATGGTGCGTATGATACTTCACAGTGAACAAACGCTTCACTGAGGAAGGGCCATGCTGTCCCGAAGCGTTTGATCACTGTGTGTCATGAGCACCATGAAATAAAGATTGGGAACCCCCCATTTGCAGCAGACAAGGTATTGGCGTCTATCTTTTTCAAATTGTATATTACTGGCGAGTGGCTAGGCCAGGGCCTCTACCTAATCCCCTAATAGGACTTTCATTTGCAAGGAACTGGAGATACACCGTCAAGATTTTAGCAATAATCTAACAAGTCGATCTTCCTGCCAGATTCAGTCTAACACATATCTCCCAATTACTGAATTACTGAAAGGTGTTCTGTCTGTTACCAATATTTTTGCCAGGCAGATATAACTGAATATATATTTTCTGCTGGTTCCAAAGTCCAAAATCATCACAGCAGTTTATGACACACGGGTAACATATTAATTAGCAATGTATATGTGCTGTTTTTCTTTTAATATTTGTACTGAACTCCTTTTTCTTTGGCCTTAGTTAAGGCTACGGCAGGATGGGGCTGATTCTGGGCCTGCATTAATCAGTCAATCCGCTGCTAATGCCAACAAATGGGGCAGATTGAGGCACTAACATGTATTATACTCATGTGTTTCCATCCCAAAATCTGCTCTGCACGTCTCTCGTTCCTCAAAGGGCTCTTACACACGGGCGTTCTTTTTCCTGCGCTCATCTGCATTGCGCTTTCTTCCGTTCAGCTGCAGGGGAACATGAGACACACTCAATTATTGCGAAGGGGGCTGTACTCACACAGACGCATGTATGTGCCGAATGCAGGTGAAATGAAACATGCTGCTTCCCAACCTGTGTTTGGCGCTTACATGCGTCTGTGTGAGTACATCCCCCTTCACAATAATTGAGCGCGTCTACTCCTGCGCTCCCCTGAGGCTGAACAGAAGAAATCGCAACTTAGGGGAGCGCAGGAAAAAACCGCCCATGTGTAAGAACCCTAATACAGGAGAAAGCTGGGGGGCATTGGACCGGTGGATTCTCAGCCTGAGTTTATATGCAGCCCCTTTAAGCAGTAGCCTAAAACTCAGCCATCTCACAATTTGATAAATCTCATATTCACATTACAAAGCAGCTTAGAAACCAGCATAACGAGCATTAGTAAATAATTAATAATTAGCCCTGTAGCATCAGCTTATATGACAGATGAACCTCATTTTCTGCTTAAAGGGATACCATCATGGGAAAAATTATTTTTTTTTCAAAACGCATCAGTTAAAGGAACAGTAACATCAAAAAATAAAAGTTTTAAAGTAATGAAAATATAATGCAGTGTTGCCCTGCACTGGTAAAACTGCTGTGTTTGCTTCAGAAACACTACTATTATTTATATAAATAAGCTGCTGTGTAGCAATGGGGGCAGCCATTCAAAGGAGAAAAAGCTCAAGTTACACAGCAGATAAGCTCTGTCTGTCTAATGGTGTTATCTGTTATCCATTCGTTAACCTGTGCCATATAGCCATTTTTCAATTTTCGCCATTGCTCACAGCAGCTTCTTTATATGAACTATCGTAGTGTTTCTGAAGCAAACACATCAGTTTTACCAGTGCAGGGCAACAGTACATGATATTTTCATTACTTTAAAACACTTAAATTATATTGGTGTTACTGTTCCTTTAATAGTGCTGCTCCAGCAAAATTCTGCACTGAAATCCATTTCTCAAAAGAGCAAACAGATTTTTTTTATATTTAATTTTGAAATCTGGGTTGGGGCTAGACATATTGTCAGTTTCCCAGAAGCCCCAGTCATGTGACTTGTGCTCTGATAATTTTCAGTCACTCTTTACTGCTGTACTGCAAGTAGGAGTGCTATCAAGGGAATTTAAAGAAAATAATAATAGTTATAATTTTAATCATTTGTTAATGGATTGCTGAGGATCAGTGTTAGAAAAAATAATTGGTACAGACCACCTCTGGCACCTTGAATCTTGGTACCGTATATATTATACTAAAATATTGATTAGAAAGACACAAAAAAACAACATTAGGGGGCACATATACTTAGCTTGAGTGAAGGATTAGAAGGAAAAAAACTTTGAATTTCTAATGTTTTTATGGCTACTTCGACCATCGAATTGGCTACTTCGACCTTCGACTACGACTTCGAATCGAACGATTGAAACTAAAAATCGTTCGACTATTCGACCATTCGATAGTCGAAGTACTGTCTCTTTAAAAAAAACTTCCACCACCTACTTCGCCACCTAAAACCTACCAAGGTACAATTTCTGATCGAAGGAAAATCGCTCAATCGATGGATTAAAACCCTTCAATCGATGGATTTAATTGATCGAACGATTTTTCCTACGATCGTTCGAACGAATTGCGGTAAATCCTTCAACTTCGATATTCGAAGTCAAAGAATTTTACTTCGACGGCCGAATATCGAGGGTTAATTAACCCTCGATATTCGACCAATAGTAAATGTGCCCCAAAATGTCCACTTTAGAGATGCACTGAATTTACTATTTTGGGATTTGGGCAAATCCCAAGTCTTTCATTAAGGATTTGGCTGCATCCCGAACCGAATCTGACCCTTAATTTGCATATACATATGCAAATTAGGGCAAGGAAAGGTTTCCATTATTTCCTGTGAGTAAAGTCACATCATTTTAAGGATTTACATACTGTTGGCCCAGGCACTTGGATTCAGCCTAATTCGAATCCTGCTGAAAAATCCAGAATCCTGGCAGAATGACAAGATAAATTCTGGATTTGGTCCACCTCCATCTGTAGCAGCACTTAGGATAAATTCAGCAGTAGTCAAAGCCTGGTTTATGTCAGAAACCTCAGTCAGTGTATTCAACTACTAACAAGTAATACGAATATATAGTAATATATGTGCTGTGTATGGCAGATTCCTGTACTGTTACTCAATAAAGTAAACTTTCCCGTCACGACACCAACAGCAGGAATTCAGTTACTGGCAGTACACAAAGGGTTTGTGAGAGTATTAAAGCTTATCGCTATCACACAGAAAGAGAAATCACCTGTTTGAATTGGGGTCTGAAATGGCGACAGCGATGTCGGCTGAACCGTTCTGCGCAGTCTTCTGCTCTGGCTCCATGTTTAGAATCTATAGAAAATACAATTACGAATAAATTAAAATCATTGTAAGATCATTCAGAAAAAGTCAGGAAAGGTTTTGATTGCCTGACTAATGTTTAGTTCACAGACTTAATGAAATAAATGTAAACACTATGTTCTCTGTTGCACTTTCCAGAGCCAGCACTACATCTATTACAGGGCTACCTGGTACTACAAAACCATTTGCCCGGTAAAGAATTCCAATAATGTACAATAACAGCCGGATAGAAGCCAAATACAGGCAGGACCAGAGATACAGATTACAGGACACACACACATTAACTGGAATCACCAGAGAAAGTCATGTAGCAAGAACAATGACAGTAAATGAGTAGCAATAGAGTAATAAGTACCCAGTAGTCTCTGTTTACCTGGAATAACCTCTTTCACCAACGGGTAGGTTTATCCTGGAGTTACTGTTGCACTTGATACACTTGTTAAAGTCCGATTTAAGGCAGCAAGGTGGGATGCTGCTGAACCAAAAGGCTGGAGGCAGAACAATGAAGGTATAAAAACAACGGGCTCCTCCTTCCGCTCAATAAATGAGGAATGATTTGACAGGTTTTATATCCCTCAGGCAGATCCATTGGAACCCCAATGCGGCCAGCCCAGTCACATTGTTAATGTTTAACAGTGATAAGGATGTGTTCTATAAGAGAACAGTGAGAGCTTGGGACAGGCACCTCCCAGCAGCAGCTTTTATTGTACTTACATCATCCTCTGCCTGCTCCCGCCTCCCTCCTCATCTTCCTGCTGCTGCCTTTCTGCTGCCTAGGAACCTACTGACCTGGAGCTTGTTACATAACTCCTCATTTTAATTAGATGCAATGCTCATATGCTCCCCAAAGTTCTCTATTTGGAACCTATAAACCATTTACATTGCCAAATGCCTCTAAATACCAGAGGCAGTGATTGGATTTGATACCCTGTTCTTGGAAACACATCTAGGGGTGGTAATTTTTAGTGTATGGACTATTCTTAGCAACCTTTCAGTTGGTCTTCGCGTTTCTTAATTTTTGTATCATTTTGGAATTATTTGCCACCCTCTTTTGACTCTACCCAGCTTTCAAATGGGGGTCACTGACCCTAGCAGCAAAACACTCCGGTTCCGGCACAAAACTGCATTTAAAGAGACATATTGCTAAGGGGGGATAGTGAATACACTTGATTATTCAGAAACAGCCATACATTGTGAGCTCTGTGAAGCTACAATTGTATTGTTATTCTTACTTTGTATTAAAGCAATAAATCCAGCAGCACTCCGATATGTGATTCAATTATTTATTCATGCCATTAGCAAAGCGACGTTTCAGGCTATTCAGTGTAAGTGTGGCACCTTTACTGATTTGACTTACTTTGTATTACTTAAACAGGTATAGGATCGATTTTTCGGAAACCCGTTATCCAGAAAGCTCCGAATTACGGAAAGGCCGTCTCCCACAGACTCCATTTAATCCAAATAATCCAATTTTTTAAAAAATGATTTCCTTTTTCTCTATAATAGTAAAACAGTACCTTGTACTTGATCCAGACTAAGGGACAAATTCGCTAAAGGGCGAATTTTCCTCTGCGAAGGCTTTGTCACACTCTGCTCCACCTCGACAGGCACAAATTCGCTACCAATACGCTAATTCACTAAAATGCGAAGTTGTGCTTCTGCAGCTTAGGTCAATTTGAATAGGGCAGGTACACTAAAGGTTGTATAGATGCCTTTATTATAGATGTTGGTGCAAATGCTTGAAGTGGCCACTTATTCTTTAAAATGTCCAAGGAAGCAAAATAAAGACAAAAGAGATCTTTAAACAAATGTGGCCTGACCTTCAAATGGTAAAAAAAATGGTAAAATAAAGATTTTTAATAAATAAAACTTGTAAAAGAGGTAACATTCTTTAAAATTCGCACTTGCGGAGTAACGATCATTCGCCTGAGCAAAAATGTGCCTGGTAAAAAGGGAGCAAAAACTCTTGATTGCTAGAAAATTGTCCTCTATGCCTGTTAGTAAATTGGCGATGTCCCTGGAGATGGGATTTCTGAAGAATTTCCAGTAGCGACGGCCAGTTGACTATTTAGTAAATCTGCCCCTAAGATATAATTAATCCTTATTGGAAGCAAAACCAGCCTATTGGGTTTATTTCATGTTTGAATGATTTTCTAGTAAACTTAAGGTACAAAGATCCAAATAATGGAAAACGTTTGTTATCGGGAAAACCCCAGGTCCCAAGCATTCGGGATAACAGGTCTCATAACTGGTATTTCTATTTCAGTCATCCTCTATTCATATTGCTGTTTCTCTATTAAACAAATGCGTGGTTGCTAGGTTAAATTGGACCCTAGCAACTGCTGCTGAAAAAAGGCTAAATATGCAAATGGCTACAGTTTAGCAGGGCCAAAACACTTCCTTATGCCTGACGTGTCCTGGCACACAGTACATTTTGTTGGACTGCTGGGGGGGCCCAAACGGTTCATATCAGAGGGGCTGCTGTAAGATGCCATAGACAATTATATTTGAGTGGGTTTTTTGGGAGGTGTTTGGCAACTGTGCTCTTGAAATACCAGGGTCTATTTTGAATCTCAATCCAGATCTAGACTGGTAGGACTGAAGAAGATATTTTTCTAAGCAGACTTATTGTGTACCTGTGTAGATGCTGACTTGCAAGGAATGGCTTCAAAGATGGAGCATCGGGACGGGGTTTCCACCATAACCAGGGACGGATTGGGCCAGCGGGACACCAGTAAAAAACCTGGTGACCCCCCAGCTCTTGTGGGCCCCGTCGACCCAGATCCACGATCTGCCGGCACCTTCCTGCCGCAAACACCACCAGAAAAACATAGTGTGCGCCTGCGTACAAGTGGCGGTGTTTCAGGGGGGCGGGGGTTCCGGAAGGGGACCATGGACAGCGATCCTAGGGGGCCCCCAGTCGGAGCCTGACTATAACCAGTGCAGTGGTTCTTGAGCATACAAACACCACAGAGATCAGAATCAAACACAAGAAGGGTCATTTACAGCTGAAAGTGCAGTGTGCAAATCGCTTTGTTTTTACCTACTATGCAGTGTTTTCCCTATAATTCTATCACATTTTCACACAACAAATGCATTGGCATCATGAATGTGCGTGATGCAAGTGCATTTTTGCATCAAAATGTTCACAATCACATTCAGACACAATTGTGCTATGCTGAATTGCATCATTTCCCATCCTTGGCTGCAAAATTACATTTGTGTGTGATTCGTTAGGTGCAATAACCTAATGCTGCTGTTATCAAGGTGCGGCTGAATAATATGGAGCCCACTTAAAGGAGAACTAAACCCTAAAAATCAATAGGGCTAAAAATGCCATGTTTTATATACTGGACGTATTGCACCAGCCTAAAGTTTCAGCTTCTCAATAGCAGCAATTATCCAGGACTTCAAACTTTTCACAGGGGTCACCATCTTGGAAAGTGTATCTGACACTCACATGCTCAGTGGGCTCTGAGCAGCTGTTGAGAAACTAAGCTTAGGGGTCATTGCAAATTATCCAGGAGAAAATGAGGTTGGTCTGTTATAAAAGCTGATGATATGGGGCGGAATATTAAATTCTGATGCTAGTTGCACTGGTTTCTGTGCTGCCATGTAGTAATTATCTGTATTAATTACTTAATTAATCAGCCTTATATTGTGACATTTCTATTCTATGTGTACTGTATATTGTGAGATGGTCCCTAAGCTCAGTAAGTGACAGCAGCACAGAGCATGTGCAGTGAATCAATAGAAAAAAAAGATGGGGAGCTACTGGGGCATCTTTGGAGACACAGATCTTTACTGCTAAAGGGCTGTGGTTGCCTTGGGCTGGTACAGAAGCCCAAAACATAATGTACAACATTTCTAGCTACTTCATTAGTTTAACTTTCCTTGTCCTTTAAAGAGGATAGAAACAGAGTGAATATAGTTCAGAACTGAAGTTGGGGGGCTCCGTTTTTAGTGACGCCTCTTACCTCCTTTGCTGCGTTTAAAGCAGACAAATCTATGCCACATGGGGACAATCTGAGCGTTTTGTGGGCAGAGCAATTTCAGCACAGATATGCTCCTTTATGTTAACTCTGTTTATAAAACACAGAAATTGCTTCATGAGGCAACACAGGGTAAGATCACTTCTCTCACGTGACAATGACTGGCCAAAAGCTAGCTCAGAGCGCTGGGAAAGTTTTCACTACACACTGTGCTGAATGACTGGAATACCTTTTAAGGCAATGACACATTTCCGTGAGAGATCCGAACCTTGTGCTCTGCTGTTATTCTCTGAACACAGAGATTAAGCAACGCTCATAAACCAGCAGGATGCTGTGTAATTCTACTAAGAATTATTAGGTAATGATTAACATTTGGAAGTTTATAAAGGCAGATTTATTTAAAAAGATATAATAAAATATGTTATTAATAATAATAATAATAATATAAAAAGCACTCTATACTATCAGAGGTTGAGAGGACAAGTAGCGTCTCTATGGAATCTAATTAGTATTATTCGCACAGACATCATTTGACTGCTGACTAATCACAACAGGAACAGATACTCTCCTTCTCACGCAATGCTCAATATACACTCACTATCCAAAGATCTTGCTGCTCATTTTTGTTACAGGGGTTGTTCACCTTTCAATTCACTTTTAGTATGACATAGAGATCAGACCATCTGCAAGTTTTTTTTTTATTATTTTTCATAATTTCAGCAATCTGGCTGCTAGGATCCAAATTACCCTAGCAACCATGCATTGATTTAAATAAGAAGCAGGAATATGAACAGAAGAGGATCTGGATTGTATGACGAGTAATGAAAAGTTGCAATAACAATACATGCCTTACAGAGCATTTGTTTTTAGATGGGGTCAGTGACCCCCATTTGAAAGCTAGAAAGAATAAGAATTCAAAAACTATAAAAAAATAAATAAAATAAAGGCCTATAGAAAAGTTGCTTAGAATTGGCCATTCTATATGTTAACTTAAAGGCGAACCACCCCTTTAAGCTAACGTTATTCTTACTAGCTGCAAACATGTTTTAATTAGCATTATATACAGTATCATAATTATTACTTGAAATTTGCAAAACGGGAGAGATGATTACACAAAAATATACAATACAGTATATTTCTCCACCCACGCATCACTACCGTACTTGGTGTGTGGATTTACACCATCATAAAGGCCATAAGACTGAGAGATGACTTCTTTCCTTGAGTATGAGTAATTCCACTGGAGCTAACAGAGATAAGAGATACCAATAACTGATGTCTTAAAGGAGAAGGAAAGTCTTCTTCCACTTGGGGGTGTAATGTTAGGCACCCCCAAGTGAATGTATTTACTTACCTGAAACCCCCGGGCCGGTGCTACTTTTAGCAGAAAACTTCCCCAGCCCGGGAGCACCACGGAGCGATCCTCTTCTGTCTTCTTCTTTCTGCACGTGGCTGCGCATGCACAGTAGAGCGAAAAGCCATAGTTTAATTTAAAAGTTGCTATTTCGTTCTACTGCGCATGAGTCTGCCCTGGGAAATTTGAAGCAAGAAGAAGCCGGAAGAGGATCACTCCATGGTGCTCACCTGAAGAACCCCAGGCCAGTGCAGTTTTCTGCTGATAGGAGCACCGGCCTGGGGTTTCAGGTAACTAAATACATTCACTTGGGGTGCCTAACATTTGGCACCACCAATTGGAAGAAGACTTTCCCTCTCCTTTAAAGGAATTTGGAGTTTAGTGATCTCTATAAAGGTACATGTATGGGACCTGTTATCCAGAATGCTTTGGGCCTGGGGTTTTCTGGATAAGGGGTCTTTCCATAATTTGGATCACCATACCTAAAGTCTTCTAAAAAAATGTTTAAGTCAATAGGATTGTTTTGCCTCTGATAAGGAGTAATGATATTTTCATTTGGATCACATAGAAGGTACGGTTTTATTATTGCAGGGAAAAAGAAAATCATTTAGAAAAATCTGAATTATGGAGATTATGGATTGTATGGGAGATGGCCTTCCTGTAATTTCAAGCTTTTTGTATAACAGGTTTGTGGATAACAGATCCCATACCTGTACTTAAGTACACTCGTACAAAATATTCCGGCCGCAGATGCAGGTGCAAACTAACCTTTTCCTACCGCCCTTCCCCGCCCAGGACCCCAACAGTTCCCCAACTTCCGTCTCGAGTTGCGTCTAGATATAGAAGCACGCCGTCCTGCCCCCTCGATGACATCAGAGTCAGGGATGGGACGGACGCGGGTATATAAGGAAGTGTGGAACCGCGGGCCAGCTGCGGGTCTTGATGAGTTGGGTAAGGGTCGGGTCTGGGTCGGCAATTTCTTGACCCACACATCACTACAGTACTTGGTGTGTGGATTTACACCATCATGAAGGCCACAAGACTGAGAGATGACTTCTGTCCTTGAGCTATACCTTGGCAACATCAGGTAGATAAACATATAACAATTATATTTTACATGATGTTAGAATAATATAAAGCAAAAGTAAATATAATGCAGCTATCATGCCATGTAGATAACAGCAGTAACACCATCATAAATTACAGATAGAAATTTTTGAAATTTGAATATACAGTAGAACCCCCATTTTACATTTTTCAGGGGACCAGAAAAAAATGGTGTAAAATTTAGGAAAATGTCAGGGAAACGTATTCTGCATAATGTATAAGTTGGACAACAAAACAACAATGTAAAATGAGGGAAAACTGAAAATCAGGGGATGTAAAAGTTCCACTGTACTCAAATTTGAATGGCTAATATTTGATAGAATGGTTCCGACCCGAAAATTCAAATCGCATTCGATTCGTATTCGTACGAGTTTTTCTCCAGAAAAAAATCTTGAATGTCAGGGAGGCTATTAACATCTCCAAATGGCTCAACGGACCTCTGCCATTGACTTGTACATAAACTTGGGAGGTTTTAGGTGGCAAATTAGGACTGTTTCCATGGTCAAGTTATGATAAATCTCACATTCTAATTTACATTTGAACAGGGGGATTAAAATTCGAATGTGTGAATTTTGAAACTCAAAAAATTTAATTTACTATTCGACCCTTGATAAATCTGCCCCTTAGGGTAAGTCCACATTGGGCGTTTTGGGGAGATTTGGTCGCCTGGCGACTAATCGCCTCGTTTTTGCGGCGACCAATCTCCCCAAACACCTTCCCCGACTCTGCGCCAGCTAAAATGGAAAAACACCGGCACTAATCACACGCGGCGGTTCGTTTTTCGAATTTGCACAAAGTTGCCTCGAAAACTTCGGGCAACTTTCGGTTTACCTTTAAAGTAACTTTTAGTATGATATAGAATGGCCAATTCTAAGCAACTTTTCAATGGGTCTTCATTATTTAATTTTTTATAGTTTTATAGTTATTTGCCTTTTTCTTCTGACTCTTTGCAGCTTTCAAATGGGCGTTGCTGACCCCATCTACAAAGCAAATACTCTGTAAGGCTAAAAATGCATTGTTATTGCTACTATTTATTACTCGTCGTCCTATTCAGGCCTCTCCTATTCATATTCCAGTCTCTTATTCAAATCAGTGCCTGGTAGCTATGGGAATTTGGACCCAGATTACTGAAACTGCAAACTGGAGAGCTGCTGATTAAAAAGCAAAATAACTCAAAAACCTTTAATGATAAAAAATCAAAACCAAATGCAAATTGTCTCAGAATATCACTCACATAATATTAAAAATTAATTTAAAGGCGAACAATCCCTTTAATGTATAGATTATATAAATTGCAAAATACTCATCTTTGGGAAATCTAAAGTAAGTTCCCAAAGAAAGACAATACAATGTATTTTACAAACTAAACTTTACTTTATTCTTTGGTTTCCTCTGCTTTATATTGAACTAAGGTCATGGAACTAAAGATAAAAGTCTTTCTTTGCACAGAATGTCAAGCAAAAATATGCAGAAAAATATATTCATAACCCAGTGTGTTTAGGTAGTAACACCCAAACAAATGGAAAAACACAGTACAGACAGATCTAGTTTTTACTTGTGCAACTTGTAGCGCTTTTAATGTTATTACACAACAGCATCACAGTCTAAGCCAATTGTGTTGGTAAGTGTTGACAACCCCATAAAACAGTCAGGCTTCTGCAAATGTTGCCCCAGTTCATTTTAATGGACAATAACATTGATTCAGAATAATTTCAGAATATATACATTTCGTTGAACCAGTGGGAAGTGCCAGGTACAATATGGGATGTAAGCAAAAGGTCAGCACTCGACAGAGGGATATAATTAACATTTTTATGAGTAATTTCACTGGAGCAAACAGAGATAAGAGATACCAATAACTGATGAACAGTTCAGTGTTAAAAATGAAACTGGGTAAAGCTGTGCAAAATGAAAAAGTTTTCAGTAAAGTTATGTAGCCAAAAATGTAATCTATAAAGGCTTACCAGTCAGTCACTTGAAGATAGCTTGCTTTTAGAATAGGACCTGCGTGCTAAGGATCAAAAGCTGATTAAGTAAAAAGTTATGTTCCCTATGACCCGCTCAAGTCGCTGACTGACTAGCAGGTTAGAGAGTTGTAAAAGAGGAAGCTGTATTCTGACTATTGCGTTAGCAATCCGTTCACCACAACCTTTATGGATGACATTTTTGGCTAACCATATTGAAAACATTTTTTTATTTTGTAATATATTGCAAATATTTTGTATTTTGCAAAATTGTATCCAAAGAGTGGAAAAAGCAGAGTTAGTATTACATTAAACACGACAGCCTGCCCTATGCTCCCTCTTTCTATATTCCATATTCCATATTCTGCCTACCCTATGCTCAGTATGGGGGAAATTTACTAAAGGGCAAAGTGGCTAACGCTGGCGAAAATTCGCCAGCATGACGTCATTTTGGCACTTCGCTGATTTAATAACGGTAGCTGTCGTTACCGTTAGTAAATCCCCAAACGCCTTCCCTGTTCCTGCACCGGCTAAAATGAAAAAACGCCGGCGTTAATCACACGCCGCTGCGGTTCGTTTTCCGAAGTTGCCTGAAGTTGCCTCACGAGGAATCTTTGGGGCGACTTCGGAAAACGAATCTCCACGTGTGATTAGCGCCAGCGTTTTTTTCATTTCAGCCAGCGCATATTCAGGGAAGGCGTTTGGGGAGATTGGTCACCGCAAAAACGAGGCGATTAGTCACCAGGCAACCAAATCTCCCCAAAATGCCCTGTGTGGCCTGACCCTTAAAAGGTGATAGACTGAAAAAGATCGTAATTTTTTTTTGGGGGTACCCTCCTTCCCCCCTACATTTGCTTACATATGGCACCTAAACTATACTGTGGACACATGTGTAGGGCATTATAACAACTTATAATTTATTAAGGTTCCCTGGCCTTGTGTAGTGTAATGTATTTGCTATAGCATATACGGCCATTGTACTTTAACTGCACGCCGTATGCTAATTAGCCAACGCTAGTAACTTCGAACTGCTGATCATAATTTCGCTGGCGTAATCTCGCCAGCGTTCGGTACCCTCCTTCCCAACTTCGGATCTTCGCGAATTAGCGTTGTCCAGGTGAATTTTCGCCTGGCGAAGTGTTGTGATGTGCACGAAGCCAGCCCTGGCGAATTTTCGCTTGTTTGTGAATTTGCCCCTATGTCTCATACTCTGCCTTCCCTATGCTCCCTTTGTGTATCATACTCTTGAATTATTTAATTTAGGGGAGACAACCTTATCATAATCTGAAGCTTTCTGGATAACTTGTTTCCACATAACAGTCCTATACCTGTATATATACAGGTATGGGACCTGTTATCAAGAATGCTTGGGATCTGGGGATTTCATATTTCATATCTTCATACCTTAAGTCTACTAGAAAATCATTCAAACATTAAATAAACCCAATAGGCTGGTTTTGCTTCCAATAAGGATTAATTATATCTTAGTTGGATCAAGTACAAACTACTGGATAACGGATCCCATACCTGTATAAAAATTTCAATCAGGATGACATTAAAATATACACAGTAAGTAGGCTGGCAAGTGAAAACAAATATGTATACAGTACATGGGATGTCACCGTGTCCATACTATTTATAGGAGCCTCACCTTTGCTGAAGCTACTTCTCTATTCTCTCAGCCTGAACTGCTCGGAGCAGCCTTACATTGAGTGAGAGAAACTTGCTGTGTGAGCTGTCCTCTCTGCCTGCGTACACTTATTCAATTTAGTGCTCTTTTTTGAGGGCAGAGAAGTGACATTTTGTCAAAGTCCCCTTTACTTTAAAGTGCTGCCCTTCATTATAATTGAATCCAGGCTTATTTGTCCACGTTTGGTGGGCAAACCAACACTTTATTTAAAGGGCATGTAAAGGCAAAAAAAAAAAAAAATCCCATTTTTACTTTCTTTAATGAAAAAGAAACCTATCTCCAATATACTTTAAATAAAAAATGTGTACCGTTTTTATAAGAAACCTGACTGTATGCAGTGAAATTCTCCCTTCATTTACTGCTGTGGATAGGAATTGTCAGATGGTCCCTAACTGCTGAGCAGGGAAACAATCATACTTATGAACAGCAGGGGGAGCCCCCGCCTTACTTCCCAGCCATGCAGAACTTAAGCAGCTTTGTTTATGACGATCCCTAAGCAGCCCAGACCACACTGAGCATGTGCACAGTCTTAGTCTTGCAAAGATGTTTAACAAAGTTACAAGATGGTGACCCCCTGTAGCCAACTTTGAAAGCATAAATTATTTGTTTGATTAGGCTTGTAGTGCAGTAAGTTCATGTTTATATTTAGTATACAAAATACAGCATTTCTAGCCTTATTCTATTTTAGACTTTACATGCCCTTTAACCAATATATGGGCGAGGACCACCAGGATAATATATGGCAGGTTTAAAAATCCTGTTGTGATCCCGTGAGAGGAACAAAAATCTTATAAGTACATGGCAGTGTATGTTTCTGAGCCAAAAAATTTTTATTACCTCTTTAAAGGAAAACTATACCCCCTCAAACAATGTTGGTCTCTATAAAAAGATATTGCATTAAACAGCTCATATGTAAAATCCTGCTTCATGTAAATAAACCATTTTCATAATAATATACTTTTTTAGTAGTATGTGCCATTGGGTAATCACAAATAGAAAACTGCCATTTTAAAAAACAAGGGCCGCCCCCTGGGATCGTATGATTCACAGTACACACAGACATAACAAACAAAATATACTTGTTAGGGCACATGAGCCAATT
Source organism: Xenopus laevis (assembly GCF_017654675.1). NCBI lineage: Eukaryota > Metazoa > Chordata > Amphibia > Anura > Pipidae > Xenopus > Xenopus laevis. The sequence continues at coordinate 29,120,016 of NC_054381.1, read as the reverse complement.
AACAGGCAGAGTCTTTTGCTTCCTCACTTCTTCCTGTAAAGCTCCCCATAGATGCGACGATTCTTCTTGCCGAATGACTGATTTTAGGGAAGTCCGACCAATCCTTCGAAATTATCGTGCAGTTAGTGGGATTTGAACGATCATATCTGTCAGGAAATTGATCGGCCAGGTCAAAAAATCTTTGTCGGCCCCAGTGCAATCTATCTATGTTTGCAGGGCCAAGCAGGCAGCTCCCCTTTGTTTTCCTGTCAAATTGGTCTTTTAGTTGATGGTCAATTCGTACGTTCGTTCAGAGAAAATCGTGGTCTCACGATGAGGATCGGATCTTAAAAATCTCAACATCTATGGCCAGCTTTACAGTTAGAAGCTACAGTATTTCTGGTCAGGTGATCTCTGAGGCAGCACAAAGACCATCACGAAATGGTGGTTCAAAGCAAGAGATGTAAAAGGGTGGTATTTACTTAAACATATATTCCGGTTTGATAAAATTCTTTAATTAATTTGATATAAAAAAATCTGTTGCTTAAATATTAATTTTGGGGGTATAGTTTTCCATTAACAAAGAAAATAACTGCCATCCACACGGCGTTACTTTCAGGCGTAGTTTCAGTTTAAAGGGCAAATGTCACACCAAGAAATCATTTGAAATTCTATTATATCGTGTTTGTTCTCTATGCAATTTTTTATTTTGTAATATTCGTCTCCTTTAAAGAGAACCTGTAACCTGAGAGCATTTTGCGCAGCCATAAAGCTTTTTGCAAGCTGACTAAATGTGCTGTTAGATTTTTTTCTTGTTTGGGGCCTTTGAAGGTTTTATTCTACCTTTTTGCTGAGTTATGCCTTGTTTCAGCCAGGTGATGCCACAGGGGAGGGCAGAATGAAAAGGAATTATGGTGAATGTGTTTTGCATAGGATTGCCACCTGTTTGGTTTTGACCCGAACAGTTCAGTTTTTCCAAGGCCTGTTCGGGTCTCAACTTTCTGTTCGGTTTTCAGCTTTATGAAACCTGAACAATAATCTGGGCAATAACTAAAAACATTTAACTACTAAGATACTCAATTTAGAACAACACAGGAATGAGGAAGACCATCACTCTGCCTAGTGACCAGGCACTGCGTCTGATGGTGGCTGACGTGAGGATGACTCTAGAAAGAGTAAACCCACGGAAGGCTGCAGGACCAGACAATATCCCTGGCAGAGTGCTAAGAGAATGTGCAGATCAGCTGGCAGATGTTTTCACTGACATCATAACATCTCCCTGATCACCTCCACTGTCCCGAAGTGCATCAAAACCACCACCATTGTTCCCGTGCTGAAGAAGTCATCAGTGTCCTGCCTCAACTACTACCGTCCTGTGGCACTCACCCCCACCATCATGAAGCTTGTCAAGAAACACATCAAAACCCTGCTGACACCAGCACTGGACCCCCTACAGTTCGCATACCGTCAAAATCGCTCAACAGACGATGCAATAGCCACCACCCTCCATCTGGCCCTTTTTCATCTGGACAAAAAAGACACCTATGTTCAAATTCAGTTCATAGACTTCAGTTCAGCATTCAACAATATCATTCCTCAGCATCTGATAGAAAAGCTGAGCCTGCTTGGACTGAACACCTCCCTCTGCAGTTGGGTTCTGGACTTCCTGACCGACAGACCGTAAAGCCACCAGCATTGTAGCTGATCCAACACACCCCTCACACTCACTGTTCACACGCCTGCCATCTGGAAAAAGGTACCGAAGTATTAGGGCCCTCACTACCAGACTGTGTAACAGTTTCTTCCCCCATGACCAGACAGATCTCTCTCAAACACACACTCCATCTGACCTTATTATATGCCACAACGTTACACAGCCACTGTACACCACTGTACGCCATGCTGTCCTGTCTTGCAGGAGTTGCATATTTTTGCACTTTTACTTTTTGTCTGTTGTCCGGTACGTGTATGTTGTGTGTAGCACTATGGTCCTAGAGGAACATTGTTTTGTTTCACTGTGTACTGTACAAATGTATATGTATGAAATGACAATAAACCCTCTCATTACTCTCTTGACTCTAACAATAGACTTTGATATTTTGCTTGTACAATAAAATATCCAAGCTACTCTATGATCACACTCTGATGGGTAAAAATGCATTCATTGTGATTCACCTTGGGAGGACTGTGAAGAAACACTTCAGGAGGAAGAATATCACAGGGCGGTGGGCACATAAAACCCTTTTATATTTTTCTATTGTGTGATGCAACTGCTGTATTGAAGATTTTAGCAGGTGTTGGCATAGGATTTGCTTTAACTAATATACATCATTCTCCTAAAATTTATTTTAGAGAAAAACATTGGGTTCATAATATAAAGCAGTCTCTTTATGCCTGGATGAAAGAGCACAAAAAGCTCCTCACCATATACTGCAAGTGTTGGATTCCTTATCTAGAAACCCTGTATTCAGAAAGCTCAGAATTTTGGGAAGAGCATCTCCCATAGAGTACATTTTAAACTTTTAAATATTTTTTTATAAAATATTTTCCCCTTTCTCTGTAATAAAACTGTAGCTTGTACTTTACAGTAACTAAGCTCCATAAATCCATATTGGTGGCAAAACAGTCCTACTGGGTTTATTTAATGTTAAAATAATTATTAGCAGACTAAGGGCAGTGACACACGCTAAGATTCGGGGAGATTAGTCGCCCCCCAGTGACAAATCTCTTCTTCTGACTAATCTCACCGAACTGCCTTCCCGCCGGCTAGAATGTAAATTGCCAGGCAAGTTCGGAAAATGAAGCATTCCGAGTGCCATCCCGCTGGCGATTTACATTCTAGCCGGACGGTATGGAGTTCTAAATTACAAAAAGACTCTCTATCTGGAAAACTGCTTTTGTTTTTAAATTTTATTATGTAAACTGGCATAATGAAACCCGATATTGTCCCTGGCTACCCCCCAGTAGATTAGATCTCCTTGCTATGTGTAAAACTTTCCCTCTCATTGTAATAAAATGATGTTGTCCCTTCTACTCTGTGTTGATTCTGGCAGCTAATTCAAGAAGGGATGTTCACACCACAAAATAAGCAATGTAGCTATTGTCTGGCAAAGTCAAAACTTCAAGTGGAATGTGTAATATGAGGGGAAATAAATGGTGTGCTTTTAACTTTATTTTGTTCAAAAGGGAAACTGCTGGAAATTTCCTGAAGTTGCTTCTAAAATTATCACAGCTTGTGTCTTATAACTGAGGGGTGGGGACACATAGCAACTAAAATGTCATTGGTTTAGTTATTATATACTGTATAACTCTATTTCACTCTCATACAGAAATAAAACAGAGAAGAGACCAGCAAACATTTACTTCCATATATTCTTTACATCTCAATTTGTGGTATATATAAAGATGTGACATTATTTCACACCACCTCAGATTGCACATAACCCTTTAAAGTCAATGGAACAATACATTTTTTGTTAAAAAGCTTTTATAATAGGCCCTTATTCTCTTGCACATTCTCACACTCTTTTTCTTTCTATGTTCCCCAATTCTGTTTACATCTTGTCATTCCTTTGTCTCTCACTGTACACTGTAATCCCTTATATTTTTCTACCACCCCCGGAATCTCCCCCATTTAAAGAAGCCAAATCCTACCTTTCTGTAAACTAAAATTAATCTCAACCTCTCTTTTTCCTATACCTAACTTTTCTAGTAACACTACAAAACCACTTTTCCTTCTGATATGATTGCAAATTCTGAGTGACAGGTTTTGAGCCTTTCACATCAGATGTTGATCACTCTGAATTATTTTTATGTGGTGGAATAGGGTACAGTAAATTTAAATTGCATGGCAAAATCCACTAGATTACTTTAAATGATATGCACTGTCCAAAATGTTGTGGTGTATTGTATTTTTGGTTCAAATCATTTAATTTGAACCAATGTAAAATATAAAAATAGTAGAAGTCACCAACATATTCTGTGACCATTAAAAAAACACCAGGCTGAATTCATTTTTTTTTAAATTATACAATAGGGGGTACATTATTTCTTATTTATTCCATGTTTAGAATGGCAGCATAAGCAGCACAAAGTGCGCCAAAAGACAGACACAGTGGCCCTGTCATTTCATGACTAGGGATGTTGCGGACTGTTCGCCGGCGAACTTGTTCGCGCGAACATCGACTGTTCGCGCTCGCCAAATGTTCGCGAACGTCGCGCGACGTTCGCCATTTTGGGTTCGCCTTACCTGGCGCTTTTTTTTGACCTCTCACCCCAGACCAGCAGATACATGGCAGCCAATCAGGAAGCTCTCCCTCCTGGACCACCCCCACACCCCCTGGACCACTCCTCTTCCATATATAAACTGAAGCCCTGCAGCGTTTTTTCATTCTGCCTGTGTGTGCTTGCAAGAGCTAGTGTAGGGAGAGAGCTGTTTAGTGATTTGAGGGACAGTTGATAGTAACTTTGCTGGCTAGTAATCTACTTGATACTGCTCTGTATTGTAGGGACAGAACTCTGCAGGGATTTGAGGGACAGTGAGTTTAGTTTAGGTAGCTTTGCTGACTAGTAATCTACCTTCTACTGCAGTGCTCTGTATGTAGCTGCTGTGGGCACTGCTTCTGATCTCATCTGCTGACTGCTGTAATAACCCAATAGTCCTTGTAAGGACTGCTTTTATTTTCTTTTTTGTTTTTTTACTTTGCTACTATAAGAGCCCAGTGCTATTAGTCTAGCTGTGTTGGGCAGTGGGACTGGTGTGCTGCTCCTCCTAGTAGTTCACCACTACCAGCACCAACCAGAGTCAAAATTGTTACAAAGTATCTTATTTGCACCTGTTAGCTGTTCTGAGCTCTCTGCCAAAAGCTAATTAAGTTAGAAACTGGTTTTTTTCTGGCTGTTCAGTTCAGAGAAAAGAGGGACTGGTGTGCTGCTCCTCCTAGTAGTTCACCACTACCAGCACCAACCAGAGTCAAAATTGTTACAAAATATCTTATTTGCACCTGTTAGCTGTTCTGAGCTCTCTGACAAAAGCTAATTAAGTTAGAAACTGTTTTTTTTCTGGCTGTTCAGTTCAGAGAAAAGAGGGACTTTCCAGTACAAAAGAGGGACAGGGGGTTGAGTGGTCAAAAGAGGGACAGTTGGGAGGTATGCAAGTGCCACCTAGCTGTGTGAGCTTTTTCACATTCTGTCTAAATAACAATAATAATTCCGTGTCCGTAAACATCACCTGAGTGATGTTTTTACAGCAGCAATAATATATTCCGTACCCACTACTGTATACGTTGCCCTTGCAGGCATTGTTTGCCCAGTCTTTAACCAAGTGCCACCTAGCTGTGTGAGCTTTTTCACATTCCGTGTCCAGAAACATCACCTGAGTGACGTAGTGTGATTTCTGCCCATTACAGCACAAAACGCAGCGCTGTGTCAACAATGTATTTTTCAGATACATTTTTGCCCTTGATCCCCCTCTGGCATGCCACTGTCCAGGTCGTTGCACCCTTTAAACAACTTTAAAATCATTTTTCTGGCCAGAAATGTCTTTTCTAGCTTTTAAAATTCGCCTTCCCATTGAAGTCTATGGGGTTCGCGACGTTCGCGAACCGTTCGCATTTTTGACGCAAGTTCGCGAATATGTTCGCGAACTTTTTTTCCGACGTTCGCTACATCCCTATTCATGACATATTGGGGCCCAAAGAATTTTGTGACACACTGTGGCACCTGCATTTCATGACAGTAGGATCACTGCAGAAATTGCCAATGAGCTCTCCATTTACTCCAGACTTGCCAGTACGATAACTGTAAAAATTGGCAATAATATGGCGATAATGATATCCCAAAAAAAAAATTAGCTACATTTATCATGTCCTACATTAGTTCATGGCAGCAATTGTTTGCTCATTTCCTTTTAATTATTTGAAACTGCAGTAAAATGTAGGATTAGGTATATTTCTTAATTATTTCCCCTCCCATTAAAGGGGTGGCTCATCTTTAAGTTAACTTTTAGTATGTTATAGAATGCCTCATTCTAAACAACTTTTCAACTGGCTTATATAGTTTTTGAATGATTTGCCTTCTTTCCAGCTTTCAAACGGGGGTCTAAAAAGAAAATTCTTTATGAAGCTACACATTTAGGCGCTTATTTACTAAACTCCGAATGCAAAAATTACGGAAAATTAGTGTGTTTTGTTTTATTAAAAAAATCATACTTTTAAAAAATCATGAATTTTTCAGAATTTATTAAACCTGATCCGAATCTGAATCTGAAAATCCGGCATCTCAGACCTGTCAAGGTTGCATATAAGTCAATGGAAGAAGTCACAACAATTTTTTGATGTGCGCTGGGTTTCGGGCGATACCCCAAAGTTTTTGGAGTTTTCTGGTGAAAATTATGAAAAAATAGTGAAAATCGGATGAAAAAGCCAGAAAAATCTGCGAAAATCGTATTTTTACCTGGAAAGCAAATTTTCGGGAAAATGTAATAATAAATGAGCGTAAAATTTTGATTGGAGTTTGTAGCAGAAAATATTGAGATAAATTCAGACTTTGATAAATAACCCTCTTACTGTTATTGCTACTTTTTATCACTCATCTTTAAATTCAGGCCTATCCTATTCATATTCCAGTCTCTTATTCAAATTAGTGCATGGTTACTAAGGTCATTTGTACCCTAGCAACCAGATGTCTGAAATTGCAAACTGGAGAGCTGCTGAATAAAAAGCTAAATAACAAAAAAACATGAATAATAAAAAAAGAAAACCAATTGCAAATTGTCTCAGAATATCACTCTCTGCAGCATACTAAAAGTTCATTTAAAGGTAAACAACCCCTTTAAAGGGATACTGTCATGGGAAAAAAAAATTTTCTCAAAATGAATCAGTTTATAGTGTTGCTCCAGCAGAATTCTGCACTGAAATCCATTTCTCAAAAGAGCAAACAGATTTTTTTATATTCAATTTTAAAATCTGACATGGGGCTAGACATTTTGTCAATTTCCCAGCTGCCCCCAGTCATGTGACTTGTGCCTGCACTTTAGGAGAGAAATGCTTTCTGGCATGCTGCTGTTTTCCTTCTCAATGTAACTGAATGTGTCTCAGTGGGACATGGGTTTTCACTATTGAGTGCTGTTCTTAGATCTACCAGGCAGCTGTTATCTTGTGTTAGGGAGCTGCTATCTGGTTACCTTCCCATTGTTCTTTTGTTTGGCTGCTGGGGGGAAAAAGGGAGGGGGTGATATCACTCCAACTTGCAGTACAGCAGTAAAGAGTGATTGAAGTTTATCAGAGCACAAGTCACATGACTTGGGGCAGCTGGGAAATTGACAATATGTCTAGCCCCATGTCAGATTTCAAAATTGAATATAAAAAAATCTGTTTGCTCTTTTGAGAAATGAATTTCAGTGCAGAATTCTGCTGGAGTAGCCCTATTAACTGAATCATTTTGAAAAAATTTTTTTTTCCCATGATAGTATCCCTTTAAGTAAATATATCAGATAAATTACTTACTCAGAAATGATTTAGCAGCATCAATGTATGATGTAATGTAATGTGCTTATGACAATAGACTACACATAGAATATGATCCTGCAATATAAGGGGTGGGAGGAGGTCAGCCCGGAGCCATCACCACAATAATTTTGATTGCTGTCTCTGCCATCTATTAACCCTTATATTCTCCTAACACTTCCTATTAAAAAGTCAAATCTTATATTTCTGCTAGGTCTATGTTTAATCATCTCCTCCTTTGCAAAATAGGATAATAGAAACCACCAAGTTCAATAACCATTAAAAAACATGATACTGAATGATTTTTTACATCTAATTTACAATTAAATTTTTTTTATACAGAAGTATTATTGATTCATGTGACAAAACTAAGCACCAGTTATAACTGCACGGCTGCTTCTGGATCAGGAGCCGCCTGCAATGACGCTAGAATGAAGAGAGCTATTACACTCTCTCGCACTAGAAGAGCCGAATTTCCAGTTTAAAAAATGGAAATTCAACTCTGGTAACGCTGCTACTGGTAACGATCTCGCCTCATTAGTGCAGCACCCCTGTATGACATTATTATCCATTATTTATATAGTGCTGACATATTCTTTAGCACCTCATATCATTCCCTGTCCCAGTAGAGCTTACCATCAAAGTGTTTAAAACATTCACATACGCTATAGTCAGTTTTATCAGGAGCCAGTTTACCAATGTACCTGCCTATATGTTTTTGGAGCGTAGGAGGAAAGCCACAAACATGGGGAGAATATATCCTTGCAGATAGTTGCAAAGTTAGAAAAGCAATGTTGAGGTTACACAATTCATGGCACAGTCATTTCACAAATGACTTCCATGCATTAAAGGTACTTTCATCCAAAGTCCTTGCACTTCTGTATAGTTTCCCATGGTGCTGCTGCCTTCTTCCCAATTCCTGTTCCACATTCTATGCTAATGAGTATATTGATTCAGGAAAACCCTTTGAGGTAGCTCTAAGATCCCCACAGCAGCTTGCGTCAACAGATTCAGCACACTTTCTCTTAAATAATAATGCAAAGGCATCATATTGACAGAGAGTGCCCAACAAGATGAAAGCACAACAACAAACATTTTCACCCACATTTGCATAAGAAGCATCTTCCCCATGTGACCACAGTTACACTGAAATTATGGGGAGAACCCTGCATTGGGGGTAAAAAAAACATGGCACATGCAGTCAAAAATAGTCCCTTTATATTTTGATGGTTATTTATGGTTCTTATTAATTGTATGGAATCATTACATCACACACAAAAAAAATCCTTAAAGCCCATGGTTAAGCTATGGACTTTGCGATGCTTGTAAAACCAAATGTTGGCTTGGTTGTTATATGTGATTGGAGGTCACCCAAAAAAATGATTCCATATCCTATTTTATAATGTTAAGCTGGCCATAGACACAAAGATCCAATCATACGAATCATTGTACGATCGGACCTTCCCATCTCCCGACCTGCCACTAACCATTCCGATCAAATAAAGTAGAAAAGAACAGATAAGCCAATGTTCTGCCCCTGACAGCAGTCGTACAAAAGTTATGTCCGACCAAAGCTGGTGACAGTCTCCCTCTGAAAATCGTACGATCGGCAATACACACAGAGATATTATCGGCAGCCAACGGAAATTTTTTAACCTGTCCGATCGACCAAACGGCCGATCTCCGCCAGACGAAAAATGACGGGACTCTCCACACACAGTCCGAAAAATTCGATTTGTACGATCAGATCTTTGCGTCTATGGCCAGCTTAAGTCAAGCAAAATTAACTTTACTTACACTTTATAAATTCTTTGAATCTTGTTTCCTTCAGTCTGGGAATTCATAATTATAACAAGCAGGCAGTAGCCATTTTGTGGACACTGTTATTAAGACAAGCTTTGCATCATCTCAGAATATTGTTTGTGCACCAGAATGGGGGACCTGATGTCCATCCCCATGCCCTGACTACACAATTAAATGGTAAAGAGAATGGGGGAATGTGGGGAGGGTAGTGACATCTAGAAAGTGCTGAATGGAAAGTGAAAGTAATTGCTTGCCCCGCCTCTATGTTTAAAGCATAGAGGAATAACAGACAATATCTGATTGACAGCTGAGATTTTTAAATGAGTTTACAACAGCTATGAACACTTTAATAAAAAAAATAATTTGGATTCCATGTTTAATTTGAAAAGGGCTTTTATCATACAGATTTTTATGTCTGGCTGACAGGTCCCCTTTAATTATAGCTGGTTAACAATATTCCATTACTTTCCCTACAGTTATTTTGTTATAATGTCATACATCATTTAATTGCAGTCATTGTTTGGTCCTTACCTGACACTGATTTAAAACTCTAGTAAAACGTAGGATTAGGTCATTGAGTGAAATTCATTTTGCATCTTTATCTCACCATGCAGTAAGTAAACATTTCAGCTAGAAATGACTTAACATCGGTGTATGATGTAATGTAATGTGCTTCTCACAAAAGGCAGGAGCAGAAAATAGAAGGTGACCCTGCAATTTAATGGGCATAAGGAGGTCAGCTCTTAGTCATAATCACGATGAGAACATACAGATGAGTCATTACTAAGCAGCGATTAGTTCACAGTTCTGTATGGTAACCCAAGCTCAGCTTTGTCCTCACATTGTTCAACCACAGAGTCTGTCTCTGACCTTCATTTAGAATGTTTTCTCATGATTGCAAATTGCAACTGTAGACATGATAGAAATATAAGTTTGTGTCTAGCCAAAAAGCTGTTCCTCATTTTATTGCGGTGAAAATGCACTTTAAATTTTAATTGCATGGACTATTTAATACATTTAGGCTTGGTAAGAGCTCATATTTATCCTGTACCACTAATAAAATAAGATAAAATGCTTACATGCCTCCTGGAGTCCATCCCTCATAAATTTAGTGCTGGTGAACACTGTTTTTATGTAGGGAGACCAGGTTTGAAACCCAAAACAATTGCACATAATCTGAAAACATAATATTCCATGTAACTTCTACTTGCTGCCACTATGTAAGGTCTCTTGTGACTACTGTATATATAGATATAATTATTGCTTTAAAGCCATGAAGGTCACCAGTCTTTACTCTGTTTGCCAGAGGAGGTGGGAGTCCCACCTCCTCTACTACCAATCTTCAATTTAAAGGGGACCCATCACCCAAAAAAATTATTCAAAATCCTATTTTATCACATTAGTCAAGCAAAATGAACTTTAATTACACTGTATAAATTATTTGAATCTTGTTTCCTTCAGTCTGGGAATTCAAAATGATAGCAAGCAGGCAGCAGCCATTTTGTGGACACTGTTTTTAAGGAAAGCTTTGCATCATCTCAGAATCTTGTTTGTGCACCAGAATGGGGGACCCGATGTCCATTCCCATGCCCTGGCTACACAATTAAATGGTAAAGAGAAAGGGGGAATGTGTGGAGAGCAGTGACATCTAGGAAGTGCTGAATGGAAAGTGAAAGTAATTGTCTGCCCCGCCTCTATGCCCATGGCATAGAGGAGGGGCAGACAATATTTGATTGACATCTGAGATTTTTAAATGAGCTTACAGCAGCTATGAATGCTTTAATAAAAAATAGAAATTGGATTTCATGTTTAATTTGAAAAGGACTTTTATTATACAGATTTTTGTTTCTGGGTGACAGGTCCACTTTAACTTCCTGCCATAATTTCAAGTATTTTGTGACTATATATGGAGATAATAACTGCTTCAGATGCACACAGATCAGTTATTAACCTTGTTTGCCAATACAATGCAATCTTATTGCCTCCCTTCTTCTTTTTCTACCAGAAAAGAGATCCAAATGTGCAACACTCAGAGTGTACCTTCTACTTCCTCCCACCATTGCATGCCCCTTGTGACTATATGTAACCATTGCATCAGATGCACATAAGTAAGTTATTGACCTTGTTCCCCAATAAAATATAATCCTATTGACCCACTCCTTCTCTTCTTCCATTCTTCAAAGAGATCCGAAATGGTAACGTTCAATGTACATTTTACTTCCTGCCACCAGTTCATGTCTCTTGTGACTATATATGGATAGAAGTATTGCTTTAATGGCACAAAGATCATTGGTCTTGACCTTGTCGTCCAGTAATGTTATACACTCCTTTCATTTCTACTTTCAATTTTCAAAGAGATCGGAAAACACATCATTTAACCTACCTCTAACTTCTTGAAACAATTTGCGACTATCTTGTGACTATACATGTACTGTATATAATTGTTGCTTTAGAGTCAATGACTGGCCATAATAAAAAGCTGATATGATTCAGTTACTGAGCTCAAATAAAATGCAGTAAGAAGACAGGTGACATTGCTTAACTATGGACCCAATGAGAAGTTATTTCATGTATCCAAAAACTACCAACAAACACCTCTTTGGGGCTGAGGGTGAACAACAAATAGCACAATGCCATTGCATCCAGTTTGTTTAAGATACCAAAAATTAAATTGTAATAGAATCACTCATTAAGTACCAAATAAACACCAACATCCAGTAAATAATAATGCATGCCTTAGCACTTTTGAATTGCTAGCAGTGTCTCACACCATGGGCTATTTAACTCTCATCTACTCAGTATATGGCAGCATAAGTTAAGCATATATTTACCCTTTTTAGTTTAAACATGATAGCATGTGAGAGTTCCAGATCAGGAGAAGTTTAGGTGATTTAGCAGTAATGGAATTCTGAATATATATTTATCTTCTTCCATGAGGAACAAAGTGTAAACTGGAAGTAGTTTTCAGATCAATGTTGTATAATGTTAAAATTATAGGTACAATGCATATCCTACACAAGACTTTTAGTTGATGCACTTCAATATTGGCCTTTTAATATCTATTCTGTTTATATATATATATCTATATGTATACTATGAATAGAAAGAAGGATAGTAGCATCTTCTAAGTGTTCTGTTAACCATTTAAATGCCCTGATACTTATATCAAAAAGGGATTCTTGACTCAGTATATTGCAATACATTTTTAAGTTGACCATCTGCATTAAAGGTATGGCCACTCGTGGATCTATATTTGTGGTGCAGACAAATTAACTTTCTGGTTTGTTGGTTTTTTTTCTATGAGGGACTTTTTGATTACACACTCGTGAAAATATGTTGGAACTCACATAAACAACCAAGCACACCCACAAAGACTCAAAGATCAGACCTTGCCTTATAATATGATGTTATCTTACTGCCTTTTCTATTCTTCTACCATTCTTCAAACAGATCTGAAATCACAACACTCAATGACAGCTTCTGCCACCATTTCAAGTCTCACCATTCTTCAGAGATCCAAAAACATAACTTTTAATGCCACTTAGGGGCAAATTCACTAAGATTCATAGTTGAGCCAGGCGCAACTTCGCCGCACTTCGCCAGGCGTAGTTTCGCCAGCGCTCCGCAAATTCACTAAAATCCGAAGTTGCGCACAGGGGTAGCGTATGGTTGCGAAGTTGCGCTAGCGTTGATTCGCTAAGCGAAGCAAAGTTACGCTAGCGATGGTTAATTTGCATACGGCACCAAATTCAAATTTCAATGGAGGAATACGTAGAATCACTACAAATGACTGGGAAACCTTCAAAACATCAAATAACATTGTTTTTTTGCCCTACACATGTGCCCACTGTATAGTTAAGTTGCCATGAGTTAGGAAATGTAGGGGGGAAGGAGGGGAGCCCCAAAACATTTTTCGATCTTTTTCAGCCTATCACCCATAATATAGAAAAAACTGCAGCGTTTTTTGGGACTTAGAAAAAATTTGACCTTTTTTTGAAGCAATCCCTATCTACTCTATTGCGCTTCGCCTGGTCTGAGGTGGCGAAGGAAGTCTAGCGTAAAAGGTAGCGTTCAGTACACTGCGCGCGTTAGTGAATTTGCTTAGTTACGTCCGTAGCGAAAATTCGCCAGGCGTAAGGGTGCGAAGTAACACTAGCGAATTTACGCCAGCGTTCGTTAGTGAATATGCGAAGTAACGAAAATGCCCAACGCTAGCGAATTGACACTAGCGTTAGGCGCTTCGGCGCTTAGTGAATTTGGGTCTTTGTATTTCACGCAGATTCTCCACCTGCGGAGAATTTGCTTTGGTAAGGATCGTCTGGCCCTGGCCTTAGTGAGAGTGTCAAAACAAGTGTGTTATATTGAGATTGACTTGTGTCAACAGATTTTTTTACCATATCAATGTTTATTTACACTTTACACTAAATGTAATTATTTTATGCACATTTTCTATTTTCATTGATAGCAGCCAGTCTTCAGGAAAACTAGAGGCCTAACCCAGAGTGCCAGCAGTAATACACTAATCTATCTCCACTGCAAGCTTACTGTCACTTACTAGGGTGTCAACTGTTTAGAGTCAGAACAGATACATACAGCTTTTCTGCATTTAGAAATGTACTGATACATATGGGCGTTGTACACAGTGTTATGCATCCCTATGCAGGAAGCAGTGGCATAACTAGATATTACTGGGCCCCACAGTAAATTATTTTTCAGGCCTCCAAAATGTTTAGAGGTTGACTTGTTTTACCAATATTTATTGAGCCTGTACATGAATTAGGGCCTCATGGTGCCCCTATACCTCCTGACCCCCTGCAGTTGCAGGGGAAGCCCATCCATATTACGCCCCTGGCAGGAAGCCCATCCATATTGTAAGATACCTGTCATGGAGGCACCAATTTGTGAAAAATTTAAACAAAACAAGTATAATTAAATGCTAAACTGAGAACTGAATTTATAAAAATACATTTAGATTTAAATACCAATGTAGTAAAAACTATTGACGTACAATCAACATTTATTATGCTTATTATCATCCATTCTTTATATAGTGATATCAAATGGCATATTTACAAGACAGAATTAATAATTATTTTGTAGATAATCTATATTAAAAAAAAGGCACAGAGGTGCATTCAATGTAGAATTTAGTTGTAACTGTATTATATAATATAATGTATATATATTATATCCAGACATCTTGCAACACTCACCTTACTACGTTGGATTGCCTAGATCTTACAGGTAATATATGAATGTTCCTGAGAATGTTTAGATTGTGCCTCCTGAGCCCACCCCTCGTGAATATAGTGCTGGTGAACACTATTTTTATGTAGGGAGAGCAGGTCTGGAGCCCAACAGAACTGGTGCAACATAGGACGGAAACTATAGGCAGGACATATTTCAGATGCAAGCCTGATTTATTAGGTTAATGTTGAATAATGTTGAATGTGTATATTGCCTTTTAGCTATATTATGAGCTAAAGATGTTCTGGAATGCACTATGGGCCACTTTAACTTGGATCCTTAGCTCAGTATATTGAAGAAAATGCTAAGTTGACCACTTATGTGAAAGTAATTCTTGGTCTGGTCAACATGCATTTATATTTTATTTAGCCAGAAATTCAACACAATTATGAAAGAAGTGTAAACAGACAGAGGTGCACTTGAGATAATCATTTTCTAGTTTGCAGCTAGGATTTTTTGATTACTCACTCCTGAAAATATGTTGAAACTCGTATACACAAGCAAGCACACCCACAAAGATCATCGGTCCTTGACCTTATTTTCATTCATAATGTAATCTTATTTAGTACCTTATTGTCAAACTTCCTGCCATCATTCAAGTCTCTTGTGACTATATATGGATATATTCGTTAAGTGGAGACACAAAGATCATCCATTCTTGTACTTTTTTCTCCCTATATCTTGTCTCCTCCTACTCTTATATCATTCTTTAATGAGATCTGAAAACATAATATTCCATGTACCTTCTACTTCCTGCCATTATGTAAGGTCTCCTGTGACTATATATGGATATAATTATTGCTTTAAAGTCATGAAGATTGCCAGTCTTTACTCTGTTTGCCAGAGGAGATGAGAGTCAATAAGTAATCTTATTGACTTCCACCTCCTCTACTACCAATCTTCAATACAATGTGCCTCTAACTTCCTGCCACAGTTTCAAGTATCTTGTGACTATATAAGGAGATAATAATTGTTTCAGATGCACATAGATCAGTTATTAACCTTGTTTAATTTAATCTTATTGCCTCCCTGCTTCTTTTTGTACCAGTCTTCAAAGAGATCCGAAAATGTGACACTCAGAGTGTACCTTCTACTTCTTACCACCACTGCAGATGCATCAGATGCACATAAGTAAGTTATTGACCTTGTTCCCCAATAAAATGTAATCCTATTGACCCACTCCTTCTCTTCTTCCATTCTTCAAAGAGATCCGAAATGGTAACGTTCAATGTACATTTTACTTCCTGCCACCAGTTCATGTCTCTTGTGACTGTATATGGATATAATTATTGCTTTAATGGCACAAAGATCATTGGTCTTGGCCTTGTCTTCCAACTAAAGTAATGTTATTCACTCTAATCATCTCTACTTTGAATCTTCAAAGAGATCCGAAAACACATATTTAAAGTATCTCTAACGTCTTGCCATACTTTTGACTTTTTTGTGACTATACATGTACTGTATATAATTGTTGCTTCAGAGTCAAAGACTGGTCATAATAAAAAAAACTGATATGATTCAGATACTGAGATCAAATGAAATGCAGTAGACAGGTGACATTGCTATGGACCCAATGAAAAGCCATTTCTGTATCCAAAAACAACCATCAAACACCTTTTGCATTGTTATCAATGTCATACACCATAGGCTATTTAACTCCCATCTACACACAATTCAGTATAGTTTAAACATGATAGAATGTGAGAGATCCAGATCAGGAGGAGTTTAGGTGATTAAGCAGTAATGGAGTTCTTAAAGGGCATGTAAAGGCAAACAAAAAAATCCAATTTTTACTTTCTTTAATCAAAAAGAAACCTATCTCCAATATACTTTAATTAAAAAATGAGTACCGTTTTTATAAGAAACCTGACTGTATGCAGTGAAATTCTCCCTTCATTTACTGCTGTGGATAGGAATTGTCAGATGGTCCCTAACTGCTGAGCAGGGAAACAATCATACTTATGAACAGCAGGGGGAGCCCCCGCCTTACTTCCCAGCCATGCAGAACTCAAGCAGCTTTGTTTGTGATGAACATAAGCAGCCCAGACCACACTGAGCATGTGCACAGTCTTAGTCTTGCAAAGATGTTTAATAAAGTTACAAGACTTTGACCCCCTGTAGCCAACTTTGAAAGCGTAAATCATTTGTTTGATTAGGCGTGTGGAGCAGTAAGTTCATGTTTATGTTTAGTATACAAAATACAACATTTCTAGCCTTATTCTATTTTAGACTTTACATGCCCTTTAACCTTGTCTAGTCTAGCATAGTTTCAGGATACAATATATACTGCTAAATGTAATGCTCAATTTCACATCTCTCGCCAGATCTACTATCAACATGTGAAATGATAGCTCACTATTGTAAAACACCGTCACTTTTTATTAATTTCTACCGAATTTTTAAAGGCATTTGAGTCTCTCCTTCATGAAGGTAAACAAGTGCAAAGCAATTACAAACCTGTCCGGTTTCAGAGGGATTACTTGACAGAAGCAGGGAAGGAGGGGGGAGTTAAAATAAGAAAACTGGCCATTGACAATGGGGATATGACCAGTGACTAGGGCAGCATCAAAAAAACAGGGACAAATAACAACTCACCATACTTACAAAACCAACCCACCCGTCTCTTTAGGTATATCAAAGGACACAAAAATGAGAGAAAGAGACCAGTTTGGAATTAATGAAGGCCACATTTTTAATTAACAAATAACTATTTTTACAATATAAACATAATAAAAAACTGCACTCTAACTGCAACCTAACAATGCCAAGATACCAAAGAAATGCTTGCCACAAGTAACAGCACTACAAATAAAACCAAGCCTAATATTTCCATATACCAGCTTGCAAGTGGCATATTTATATATATATATATATATATATATATATATATATATATATATATATATATATATATATATATATATATGTATTTATTTAAACATTTAGGCCAGGGCCTGCTGCCCCCTGCGCTTCCATTCCTGCTTACACCCATTGCTTCCGCTTGGACGCAGACAGACACGGCATATTTTGGCACGGTAATACAACATTTTGCATTTCGCGCCGAAATCCACCCAAAGTTAGAAAGCCAAGGGGAATAGCAGGACAGCAGATTCTCCACCTGCGGAGAATCTGCTTTGGTAAGAATCTTCTGACCCTAGCTTTAGCAAGAGTGTCAAAACAAGTGTTTTTTTTACCATAGCAATGTTTATTTACACTTTAGGGTCTAAATGTAATTATTTTATGCACGTTTTCTATTTTCACTGATAGCAGCCAGTCTTCAGCAAAACTAGTGACCACACCCAGAGTGCCCATAACCTAAACTATCTACACTGCAAGCTTACTGGCACTTGCTTGTCAGCTGTTAAGAGTCAGAACCGATACATACAGCTTTTCTGCCTTTAGAAATGTTCTAGATATTCAGATATTCTTGGCGTTGTACACAGTGGCATGCATCCCTATGCAGGAAGCCCATCCATATTGTAAGATACCTGTCAAGGAGGCACCAATTTGTGAAAAATTTAAATAAAATAAATATAAATAAATTGTAAAATGAGAATTGAATTTATTTAAATACATTTACGGGCACATTTACTAAGCTCGAGTGAAGGATTCGAATGAAAAAACTTAGAATTTCGAAGGTTTTTTTGGCTACTTCGACCATCGAACTTGCTACTTCGACCTTCGACTACGACTTCGACTTCGAATCGAATGATTCAAACTAAAAATCGTTCGACTATTCGATAGTCGAAGTACTGTCTCTTTAAAAAAAAACTTTGACCACCTTCTTCGCCAACTAAAACCTACCAAGCACCAATGTTAGCCTATGGGGACCTTCCCCATAAGCTTTCCTAGCAATTTCTGATCGAAGGAAAATCGTTCGATCGATGGATTAAAATCCTTTGAATCGTTCGATTCGAACGATTTAATTGTTCGATTGAACGATTTTTCCTTTGATCGTTCGATCGAACTAAATGCGGTAAATCCTTCGACTTCGATATTCAAAGTCGAAGGATTTTACTTCGATGGTCGAATATCGATATTCGACCCTTAGTAAATGTGCCCCTTAGATTTAAATACTGATGTAGTAAAAACTTTTTATTAGATCCCTATTATGCTTATTATTATCCATTCTTTACATAGTTATATCATAACAAATGGCATATTTACAAAACAAATTAGTAATTATTTCGTAGACATATATTTTAATAAAAGGCACAGAGGTGCATTGTATATAGAATTTAGTTGTAACTGTATTAGACAGTATATATTATCTCCAGACATCTTGCAACACTTCTTACTACGTTGGGTTGCCTGGATCTTACTGGTAATATATGAGTGTTCCTATATTGTGCCTGTGCTCCCTGAAACATATTGACATTGGAAACCCTCCAGATGTGGGTTAGATCTACAGTAACTTCAGCACTTTGTACTCAACTTGGAAAGCAAACATTTAGAGGCACATTTACAAAGCTCGAGTGAAGGATTCGAATTGGGAAGGTCCGCATAGGCTTGCCTGAGTTTTTTTGATCGAAGGATATTCCTTCGATCGTTGGATTAAAATCCTTTGAATCGTTCGATTCGAAGGATTTAATTGTTCGATCGAACGAATAATCCTTCGATCGTTCGATCGTAGGATTTGCGCTAAATCGTTCGACTTCGATATTCGAAGTCGAACGATTTTAGTTCCTAGTCGAATATCGAGGGTTAATTAACCCTCGATATTCGACTCTTGATGAATCGGCCCCTTAATCTATAGGAAGGGTTCTGTGCATGTAGCTGAGGTGGCACAGTTCAGGAAATTATAACTGGACTTTAGTAGAATTACACAAATGTCTTATCTGCAAGAAATACTGCTAAACAATATCCAGCACTAGGATATTGTGGCTACAGTTATAAGACTCAACTTTCTAATTCCTGTTATTTAAGACATACAACATATATAAAAGATGGGGCACTGTAGTATAAAACATAAACACAAATATTTTGTGCAGTTTGTGTTTTGATAAATAAAACATCAGTCATCACAGTGATTCAGTTCCTCTTGCATTACTAACAGGACGGGGATTATGAACTGTCCTAGAGCAAAGAACTTGAACCATGTTTAAAAATTGTAGCTCAGCAGCAGATCTTTGAGTCCCCCTGACCTGCCAACGTCAATTTTTACGCCGGCGTTAAAGTCAATGGACGTACGAATATTGTTGACGAGCAGCTATTTTGACGTGATGGACTTCCGACAGGTGTCTAAATTTATTTCGACGCTTGTGAATATTTGTGGGAGTTTTGCAAATTTATTTGATATCCTTCTATTCAGGCCTCTCCAATTCATATTCCAGTCTCTTATTCAAACCAGCGCATGGTTGCTAGGGTAATTTGGACCCTAGTTACCAGATTGGTTAAGAAGCAAATTAAAGAGCTGCTGAATAAAAAGCTAAATAAATCAAAAACCTTCAATAATAAAAAATGAAAACAAATTGCAAATTGTCATAAAATATCACTCTCTCCATCATACTAAAAGTTATCTCAAAGGTGAACAACCCCTTTAAGCGTCACCAGTTACGTGTGTAAGTTGGGTATTATTGAGAAGGGTCTGGGGAGTCGTATGTTATGTTTACCTGACTGTGTTCAGGTTGTTTTAGTTAGCAGTGGCTGGGGCTTTGGGACAATTATGCAATATTGCTCTTCCCCGTACTGAATGTTACTGAATTAGTAGTGGAATAGTGGTGGACGGCCATGCAAGGTTTAAAGCAGTTTTTAGTTAATATACTAGAGGCGAATTGAAAAATCTAATTTTTAAATTTCAATCTGAGGTTATTTTAGTGTACTTTGACTAGGGATTAATCCAAATTCGAGTAGAATTTGAAAAAAATTCGAAAATTTGAATATCAAAATTTATCATGTACTGTCTCTTTAAAAATTCGACTACCAATATTAGCCATCTAAAACCTGCTGAATTGCTATTTTAGCCTATGGGGGACCTCCTAGATGGTGGAAAAACTTTGAATCTAATTCAATCAAATTCGATCAGAATTTGATGCGAATTATCGAATACAGCCTATTCACATGAAGTTAAAAAATTAGATTTTTTTAAATAAATTTTGGTTGGTTTTTTTTTATTTAAAGGGCATGTAAAGTCTAAAATAGAATAGGGCTAGAAATGCTGTATTTTGTATACTAAATATAAACATGAACTTACTGCACCACAAGCCTAATCAAACAAATCATTTATGCTTTCAAAGTTGGCTACAGGGGGTCACCATCTTGTAACTTTGTTAAACATCTTTGCAAGACTAAGACTGTGCACATGCTCAGTGTGGTCTGGGCTGCTTAGGGATCGTCATAAACAAAGCTGCTTGAGTTCTGCATGTCTGGGAAGTAAGGCGGGGGCTCCCCCTGCTGTTCATAAGTATGATTGTTTCCCTGCTCAGCAGTTAGGGACCGTCTGACAATTCCTATCCACAGCAGTAAATGAAGGGAGAATTTCACTGCATACAGTCAGGTTTCTTATAAAAACGGTACACATTTTTTAATTCAAGTATATTGGAGATAGGTTTCTTTTTCATCAAAGAAAGTAAAAGTGGGATTTTATTTTTTTGCCTTTACATGCCCTTTAACCTCTACACAAACAGAAAACACAGGTTTTGAGATCACTGTTGTAGAATATTGACCAGAGATGGCTTTTGGTCTAAAATTTAATAACCATACAAGATTGCAGTACAATACAGTGTGATTTTTTTTGTTGACAAACCAGAAATAAGAAATATTTATTGCTGCGGAGACTAATTTGTGCTTCACTGCTCATAATGTACTGAGCTGCCAATACTGGTAAATCATTACCAATCCTTTCACCGGGTTTGTAGCAAAGGTGAAAACCACAAAGTAAAATTCCAGAAAGTAACTTCCGGACCACTAGATAACACACCATATAGAACAATAAATGCCTTTGCTGACATTGAAAAACAAGCATTTAATCACTTCTGTAATGCTGACTTCTATACTATGACACACTGGCAAAGAGAGATAAGTGCAACCAAATAGAAATGTTTTTTCCTTCCAGTTTGTTCAATTTCCTCGGCCATTGATATTTAATAGGGGAAAGCAACTATTGTAGTTTCCTCTATCTTAAGAATTGTGCTTTTTGGGATGGGATCCATTACCCGGAAACCCATTATCCAGAAAGCTCCGAATTAAAGAATGGCCGTCTCCCATTATAATGAAATAATCCACATTTTTAAAAATGATTTCCTTTTTCTTTGTAATAATAAATCAGTACCTGCTACTTGATCCCAACTAAGGTATTTTGGGTTTATTTAATGTTTACATGATTTTCTAGTAGACTTAAGGTATGAAGATCCAAATCACAGAAAGATCCAGTATAAAACCCCAGGTCCTGGATAACAGGTCCCATACCTGTAATATAAATATTTGATTTCCCCCAAATAAGTAGGGATGTAGCGAACCGCCGTTTTGGTGTTCGCGAACGCCGTTCGCGAACACCGGCAAAAAATGCGAACGGTTCGCGAACCGTTCGCAAGCTTCGAACACCCGCAAAATCGTTCGATTCGAACGTTCGAAGGATTTTTCGTTCGATTCGAACGTTTGAAGGATTTTCATCGTTCGATCGAAGGATTTTCATTCGAATCGAACGGTCGAGGGATTTTAATCGTTCGAACGAATGGAAATCGTTCGAACGAATGGAAATCGTTCGATTTTAGCGGTCGAATGGTCGCGAACTCAAATTGCGAACGTTCCCAAACGTTCGCGAACATTAGGCGGACGCGAACGGTCGAAGTTCGCGCGAACAAGTTCGCAGGCGAACTGTTCGCTACATCCCTACAAATAAGTATGGGGAAATTAATGGGCTAAATCCACCTACATTTTTCAGAACTCACATTAAAGGTGCAACATATCTCTAGTAAATACAAAGTCTATAGTAAATAGACTGTCAGTGAGGCCTGGCTTATGTACACACATTTCAAACAAGTTGTATATTCCAACAAGTTGTGTTTTGTGCCATATGGGTTATTACAGGTATATGTACCTGTATGGTTATGAGGGCACTTATCTTATGTATGGATGTTGAAATGTCAGACCAAATGCTGAAATTGACCTTTTACAGTAATTTAGTTTGTCCTTAATACATATGTCATTTGAAAACATATTTTATACTGTACATTTATTTTATATGTGGTTTTAGTTTTACAATTATCAATGCTATGAATTATCGAATGAGATTCTTCAACTATGTGCCCAGTGGTGTAACTACCGGGGGGAGCAGGGGGTGCAACTGGGCCAGGGCCCGCAACCCCCACAGGACCCCCCGGCAGATTGTGCGGCTGCAGCCGGCTGGAGTCGGCTGCAGCTGCAAAGTAAATGTGCACGGAAGAGGGTGGGGGTGGTTTGGGCTGCACGGACCGCACCAGGGCCCGCCCCCACCTAGTTCCGTTACTGTATGTACCATTGTGACTAAAAATATCCTCTAAAATATCCCACTCTCAACACTAAGAATGATATCTGAACTATAATCTTGAAATACACTTTGACTGATACACCTCATTCGGGTTAAAGTCTCAGAATAGATGTGATGGGCAAATATATTCGGCAGACATGAATTCGCTGAGAATTTGCTTAGAATTTCCACGTTTTGCTGCCAGCAAATAAATTTGTGAACATTCACCTACTAAAAATCCACTGCGTCAAAAAAAAATACTGTCAGAATAGTGTCACGCATAAAAATTGTCATGCAGCAAAATTATTCAGATGCCCATTCACTTCAACGCGTTTTGCGAATTTTTTGCCGTTTCGCGAATTTCACGGTAAATACAAACATTTTTTTGGTGAAGCGAAATGGGACAACTGAGCCCATCACTAATGTTGTTTAAAATGAGTTCAGTAATTAGAAGTTGTGCTTAATATGTTTTTGGCTACTGTTTTAATGATAAAAAAATCTAAGTTTTGGCAAAACGAAACCTCGCAAATTCGCCCATCACTTATAAGGGTTAGAGCAAAAATAAGTGCCCTACTCACAAGAGTTCACAATTGAAAGGCGAGAGAGAATCAACTCCAGTTGTAGTTGAGAATTATGTGCACGGTCCCTAACTGCTGAGCAGGGAAACAATCATACTTATGAACAGCAGGGGGAGCCCCCACCTTACTTCCCAGCCATGCAGAACTCAAGCAGCTTTGTTTATGACGATCCCTAAGCAGCCCAGACCACACTGAGCATGTGCACAGTCTTAGTCTTGCAAAGATGTTTATCAAAGTTACAAGATGGTGACCCCCTATAGCCAACTTTGAAAGCATAAATCATTTGTTTGATTAGGCTTGTGGTGCAGTAAGTTCATGTTTATATTTAGTATACAAAATACAGCATTTCTAGCCTTATTCTATTTTAGACTTTACATGCCCTTTAAGTTTTTTTTTTGTTTTTTTTGCATGAGCTAATCCAGTTTAAAACTTGTTATTCACCTTGTTTAGATACTATTCTATTGTAAGCGCACATTGTACATTTCTAAGTGGGAACATGAAAACTAAACAAGCATGGGAATCACATTTTTCGGAGCTGACAAGTGTTAGGTTAAGAATTTCTGAAAATATTAAAAGTTAATTCCACCCAAAAACAGCTGTTTTTATATAATGAAAATTATATTAAATGCTCTTAATAGCGTTCAAAGATTTTTTCTCAATAAGAAACACAACCATGTCCATTCATGTAGCCATAGAACAGTATAGACAAGTGGTGCTTCTCGCTAAGCCTATTAATATTCATAATCAATACACTATGCTCATTAGCCACTAACGAAGTATTGATTTCATTTATAAAATAGTAATATTCCAATTCAAAAGTTCACTACATGCTTAATGTAGTACTGTAGATGTCTCTTCTTCTTTCCGATAAAATAAATAGATGATTGAAAAATATTTCTTATTGTATATAGTAGGGTCTTTTTTTTAACAAAATCTTCCATGTAACAAATGAGTCTCTATATAACAAATTGTTTAATCTCAGTGGGATCAATTATATCCTAAATCTGAATTGTATTCCCAAATGTATTTTCCATATTTTCCAATATTCCATTTCATTATATATATAGTATATGTGTACGAAATATTCCATTTTTTATTTTTCATTAATCCATGAATAAAATATACTGTTGGGATTAATGATTTGGATGGGTGACGTGTGCTGCTACAGAGCGTCTTGTACAGTAAAGGATTTAAATAGCTTTAACATTGAACCCGATAGTGATTCATCCTTTTTTCATACTACTGAGATCTGCTGGAGCTAAGCTTATGTTTTACCATTTACTTAGGTGCCTTTCATCTTGCTAAAAGTACTGATCTGGTGTAAAATATATAATCAGATATCTGATATCTTTCTTTACTTTGTACCTACTAAACTTTTGTTATTGCGCTCTATTGCGATGTTGCGTTATCAATGTAATAAAACTTCTTATCGCAAATTGCTTATATTGCGCTTGGTTTTTTAACGAGTCGTGTCTGTAGTCGCTGTTCAGTGCAAATGTTATTCGCAATCTAATCGCAATGTAATTGTGTTCACGTGACTTTGCTATCAGTGTTGTGAGAAGAAGGTGTATGTACAACTTTTGCAGAAAGATATTCGTGGAGCAATTCCACTGTTCGCATTGCGTAAGTTTTTTCGCTATTCTTCATGTAATTTAAAAATGTGGTCAAGTTATATGTGGTAAAGATATATGTCAGCATTTTTTTTTACATGTGGTAAAGGTATATGGTTATTAGTTTTTTTCCAGTGAAAACATCTTTCATTGCGACTCATCTTATTTTTGCGTTTGCTACTGTTTTGTGCTTATGTAAAATATCTGTGCGAAAAATATTGCATTCCGCTTAGCGCAAATATACTTGCAAAAGTGCGAATGCGTGCTGTGATAACGCCAAATATTACATTTGGGGGTAAGGCTTTTGGGATGTACTCTTGGTCCTTTGCCCAGTTTCAGCCTAAAATGCTTAGGGTTCCATAAAGCTACATCTCCAGGTTTGTGTTAAACTTTCTCTTCCTTGTGTCAGGAACTAGGTTCCTGAATGCGAATGCAGTTGAACCCGTATTTTACGTTTTTCAGGGGACCAGACAAAAATGGTGTAAAATTCAGGAAAATGTAAAATCAGTGAAATGTATTATACATAATATTTAGGTGGAACCACAAAATAACAATGTAAAATGAGGGAAAATTTAAAATCAGGGGATGCAAAATTGAGGTTTCACTATATCTTCATATATGGTTCGGCTGGTCCTCAATGGAACAAGCTCTCTTTCTCACAGAAGAGCTAGTACAGGTATAGGATCCCTTATCCGTAAACCCGATATCCAGAAAGCTCCGAATTACGGAATGGCTGTCTCCCATAGACTCCATTTTATCCAAATAATCCAAATTTTTAAAAATGATTTCCTTTTTCTCTGTAATAATAAAACAGTAGCTTGTACTTTTTCCCAACAAAGATATAATTAATCCTTATTGGAAGCAAAACCAGCCTATTGGGTTTATTTAATGTTTAAATTAATTTCTAGTAGACTTAAGGCATGAAGACCCGAAAGATACCTTATCCAGAAAACCCCAGGTCCCGAGCATTCTGGATAACAGGTCCCATACCTGTACGTGTAGTTGACTTTGAATTGCTGGCCAGGCTTGTAGATGGCTAGCATTTAATAGAAAAATGAAAACCCTTTAACCAGTAATAAAAACTGGTGTTTGCATAAGAATTCAATCCCCATAACACTCTGTAGAGCCAATAAAAACTGTAAAATATTTTGGGGTAGGTAATTAATAGCTTTGTACTTGGTTAGGAATGATTCTGGGAAAGCAGAGGTTTCCTTTGTACAAAAAAATAGGATTTGGAACAGCTATGAAGTCTGCCAGGTGTGTGATCAGAGTAATAGTCTGAGATTGATATATACCTATAACATAGGCTTTTACCCCTTATGTTATTTTCAGACAAACCCATATGAATATTAATACGTTAAGATTTTTGATTCACCGCTTTCTCAGTGCTAAAAGAGAAGTGTGTCCCCTTGTACTGTATATAACTGACACACTACCCATTGTTAAACAGACTGATAGACAGGTTAGTGACATAATCATCAAGTCACATAAGTAAGAAATTCTTGGGACATGTCATATCTCTGGCTCTTTGACTCTTCCATCTGCTGGTGGAAGGGAAGAGAAAGAAGGGAGGGAGGAGCAAACTGAGCATGCTCAAGCCCAAGCCCTGGAGGTTTATGCTGAAAACAGGAAGTCTGATACAGAAGCCCATGTGTACATAATAGAAGGAAAGAAATGCTGTGTTTCTTTTGACAGAGGACTCAGAGCAGCATTACTTTTGAGGGATTACTGGTGTATTTATATAGCCCTTTCTGATAAAGCTTACTTACTTTTAACCTTTACTTCTCTTTTAAGTAAAATTCACCTGCAAGTCATTCGTTATTTGATGTGTGCATTACATATTATTAATCAATGTGAATACTATATTTTATTTACCCCCTTTTAAAGCTGACCTGTCTGGTGTCAGAACTAAATCTGGATAAAAGAAATTACCAAACACACAAAGGCAAGTGTAGCGGGGCAAACCCCTGCGTGTTTATTTCACGTCAATAATGTAACGTTTCAGGGGCGCACCCCTAAGTGAGACAGTAATTTCTTTTATCCAGAATTATTGGAGAGGTGCCGACCTCTTATCCAAACACCGGGCTTAATCCCAGGAGAGGCTGGGGAAAATAGGAATCTTCTCTACTTGATGCCAGCACTAAATCTGCAGGACCATTTTTGGATTGATGTATATGTAGGCTTGAATACAGCAATTTATTAAACTGGAAATATATTAGTTTTGCAGTAGAGCAACTGAAGAACATGGGAATCATCTACTAATACATGTGATGGACTGCAGTCAAATTCATTGCTATTGATTACTATTGTCAACTGCCCTATTTTATTCTTATTTGTGTGAATAATACCAAAATATCATAGCATTGCACTTGCACTATATCATCTCCAGATGGAGACAGAGCTGACGGAATGGCCTTATAATAGAGTATTTCTAGTAACTGTTATAAAATATCTGTGGATGGAGAATGTTTGTATAAATATATACCGATAGAACACCCAACTAAAGGTATTTGCCATGGACAAAATGCATACTTCTAAGATAGTGATAGACCAATTGAAAAGTTGCTTAGAATTGTCCAGTCTTTGGGGCAAATTCACTAAGCGCCGAAGCGCCGAACGCTAGCGTCAATTCGCTAGCGTTGGGCATTTTCGTTACTTCGCAAATTCACTAACGAACGCTGGCGTAGATTCGCTAGTGTTACTTCGCACCCTTACGCCTGGTGAATTTTCGCTACGGACGTAACTACGCACGTAACTACGCAAATTCACTAACGCGCGCAGTGTACTGAACGCTACCTTTTACGCTAGACTTCCTTCGCCACCTCAGACCAGGTGAAGCGCAATAGAGTAGATAGGGATTGCTTCAAAAAAAGTCCCAAAAAAAGTCCCAAAAAACGCTGGCGTGTTTTCTACATTATGGGTGATAGGCTGAAAAAGATCGAAATTTTTTTTAGGGCTCCCCTCCTTCCCCCCTACATTTCCTGACTCATGGCAACTTACCTAGACAGTGGGCACATGTGTAGGGCAAAATAAAACTTTTATTTGATGATTTGAAGGTTTTCTAGGCATTTGTAGTGCTGATACGTATTCCTCCATTGAAATTTGAATTTGGCGCCGTATGCAAATGAACCATCGCTAGCGAAACTTCGCTTCGCTTGGCGAATAAACGCTAGCGCAACTTCGCAAACTTACGCTACCCCTGTGCGCAACTTCGGATTTTAGTGAATTTGACGAGCACTGGCGAAATTACGCCTGGCGAAGTGCGGCGAAGCCTGGCGCAACTTCGAATCTTAGTGAATTTGCCCCATACCTTTCATTCAGAGTAACAAAATATGGATTTTTGATACCAACTGCTTCATCACTGGCAAAATATGAACAATTTGGAACCAGTTAAGCTCCAAAACAAGTTGCAGATTTCTGATGGCAATGAGTCCAGAATTGGCAAGAAAAAAAATTAAATGTTTTGCAGATTTTTTTTTTTTTTTTTCAAACTGTCTAAGCTCCACCACGGATCACAGTTCCCCAGTAACAATGCCACCAGTCAGGGCAAGTTATAGGCACAGTAGAAAAGTTATTTTCACATAGAAATGATCCAAATGATTACAGGGTTGTATATGTTTCATGCTAAAACCTGGCCAGTCTGATGGGATTGTGGAACCCAAATGTTAGCAATATTCCACCATTAAAAGAAAAACAAAGACCTCCTTTATTACAAATTGCTTAATGTTTATTTACTAAGCACTTAACATATATTTACCAATCATTGCAAGCTACGTACAAGCCAATGGGTGTGACAAAAAGAAATGCCTTACATTCATCACGTATCATCTTCCAGTTTAAAGCAAAAAAAAATTTCTTCCAACAAATGTATTTACATTTCCATTCTAAGAACATTTTTTGGGATAAAGAAGAAAAACAATGGCACATTATCGGTGCTACCAAAGGGGCCCTAAAAATAAAGGACCACAAGAGCATGACATGAATTACATAATCATCTGAAATTTGTACTTTAACCATTTGTCGGGCCAAAGACCCCAAATATTATCTCTGCCCATTCTGTATATAAAGCAAATATTTAGGTTTTAAAAAAAAAAGCAAAGTCTTGAAAATAAGGAAAAAGTTGTAATACAATCAATGCGTCTTTATATTGAGTTTAGAGTAAAAGATTAATTATCCTCTTAATAAGGAAAGTGAATTTTCTAAATGAAGATATCCAGTGTTCCAATTTTGGCTGAAAAAATGGCTGAGGCTGGCCCCACCACTTGTTCCTGTCGTCTCACACAAATCTTGTAGTAAATAACCACAAAAGGTGAAGGAAGCCTCAAAAGCAGAGCTTTGCTGCAATTAAATTTATTGGTTTTTGTGCCACTACATGTTTCAGGCCACAGGCCACAAGCCTTTTATTAAGGGGCCGATTCACCAAGGGTCGAATATCGAGGGTTAATTAACCCTCGATATTCGACTGGGAATTAAAATCCTTCGACTTCGAATATCGAAGTCGAAGGATTTTAGCGCAAATAGTTTGATCGTTCGATCGAAGGAATAATCCTTCGATCGAACGATTCGAAGGATTTTAATCCAACGATCGAAGGATTATCCTTCGACCAAAAAAATTTAGGCAAGCCTATGGGGACCTTCTTTGAGTTTGGTAGGTTTTAGATGGCGAACTAGGGGGTCAAAGTTTTTTCTTAAAGAGACAGTACTTCGACTATCGAATGGTCGAATAGTCGAACGATTTTTAGTTTGAATCCTTCGATTCGAAGTCGTAGTCGAAGTCAAATGGTCAAAGTAGCCCATTCGATGGTCCAAAAACACTTCGAAATTCAAAGTTTTTTTACTTCGAATCCTTCACTCGAAGTTAGTGACTCGGCCCCTAAGTGTTACATGTAGTGGCACAAAAACCAATAAATTTAATTGCAGCAAAGCTCTGCTTTTGAGGCTTCCTTCACCTTTTTTGGTTATTTACTGAAAGTGAATTATTACTTTTGTGGTTATTATGTTATGCAAAGTAGTGTATAAAGCTTCCCACCCCAATGGTATATAGTATACGGTGTCTCAGTTGGTCTGTGCTTGGGGTCTATTTTGCTTGCTTTGGAGTAGTTCTGAAGCAAGATTACCTGGATGCAAGTCAGTAGCATAACAACAAGATCATCTATTCTTTTCCACAGATGATCTTGGCCAGTGAGAATAATGAAAAATAGAGATAATGGTAAAACTCCTGCTGGTTGTGAGTAGTATAACTTAATTCACTTTATGATATTTGATAACCATGTGTGTGAAAAATGCATTAAATCAATTTGGTTTAAAAGGGACAATATACTGTATAATCATGTTTGATCTGTGATGTGTAACTGGACTTTGGACATTTATACCAAAACATGGACTTTGAGTGTCAAGCCTCACTTTGGAACACCCTGGTGGACTATGGGTAATTGGGCGGGACTCGATGTATCTCTAGGCTTTAAATATGTTTGTTGCACTAATGTTTGGATCCTGACGAAGGGAGGGTTAATCCCCCTCGAATCGTTGATGCACAAGTGGTCACTAAAAAAGGGGTAAGATCCCCACCTTCGACATATACAGTGTTTTGTGCAATTCTCTCAAACATTCTACTTTGTACTGATGTGTGCCGACCGTCTTGAGAGAGCTGCACCACCAGGGCAGGAATATCATAGAAAAGGTGAGAGGTGCGGTTCATCTACATATTGGTACAAGTCCAGCATTATGTGTCACACCCCAATCTTGCCTGGATACATGCCATAGCAGAGAAGTTATCAAACGATTCCAATTGCACACAGCAACTTTAAGGAGAACTAAACCCCCTGTTAATCAAAAATCCCCATCCCCTTCCGTCCATTGCCCTCCCCCCCACTGCTTTCTCCCTCCGTAGTAACTCAGGGGAAAAACCGTCCCTGGCATTAACCTTGGCATATTCATGCAAAGTAGTGCAGCTGAGCTCTCCGGCGCCATCTTCTGTAGCTTCTGGTTTCTTGCGGAAGTTAGCGCCGGCAAGGAAATTTTTCCCGCATGCGCAGTTGGGACTATTCCGGTATTGGTGCTTACTCAGCGGAAAGCTCCGAAGATTGCCAAAGGAAAACAAGAAGATCCGAAGATAGAAAAGATGGCACTGAAGAGCTCCACTGCGCTATTCTGCATAATTATGCCAAGGTACATGACAGGGATACTTTTTCCACTGAGTTACTAAGGAGGGAGAAAGCATTGAGGGGGGCCAATGGATAGAAGGGGATAGGAATTTTTAATTAATGGTGGGTTTAGTTCACCTTAAACACATTACAAATAGGGAAGATACTCAGTAGGGATAAGCAAGTAAGTACAGCTATGGAACCTGTTATGCAGAATGCTCAGGACCAAGGGTTTTCCACATAACGGATCTTTCCATAATTTGGATTTGTATACCTTAAGTACTAGAAAATAATTTAAACATTAAATTAAGCCGGATCAAGCACAATATACGGTTTTATTTTTACAGTGAAAAAGGAAATTATTTTTAAAAATGTGGATTATTTGGATGAAATGGTGTCTATGGAATTTAGACATAATTTAGAGCTTCCTGGACAACAGGTTTCCAGGTAACAGGTCCCGTACCTGTACTTTAAATAATACACAACTTTTCCTTTGGAAAAAAAAAGTGAATGGTAATAAAGTACATATCAAAAATGTAATCCACCTAGATTGCTGTTTTTTTTTTTTTTACATCTTATTAAAACTCATTCTAAGGTGAATTAAATTAAAAAAAAAAAGATCAGGGGGATGTTAATTTGTTAAAAAACATTTTTTGTTAAAAAATTTGTGGATTAACATTTATTTCCCAGACAGTGTTTATGGAAGTGTGTTTTTTATAAAAATGCAAAAAAAAAGTTTAAGTTTAAAATGACGACAGATTCCCTTTAATTAAAATACCAGCGATATTAATAGAATACTAAAGATATTAATAGATTACGGGGCAGATTTATCAAGGGTCGAACAGTAAATTCTAATTTGGATTAGAATTTTCTAGTGTCAAAATTCTAATTTTAATCCCCCTATTCGAATGTAAATTCTTACGAATTGAATACGAATTTTCGGGTCAGAACCATTCGATCGAATATTAGACATTAGAATTTTTTCTTAAATAACCTCCCAGTCGAATTGTGAGTATATTCTAATTTAAAAAGATAAATTCACATGAATTCGGAATTTAACCTTTGATAAATGGGCCTCCAAGAAATACAGAAGTAGCTTTCTAACAATTAATTTTGGGAATTAGCCAATATTCATTTCGCAAATTTTTTTTTCATTTTCAGTTCAAATCATCGCTGAACACCGTTTCGCAACAAATTCAGATATGGAATGTAGAATGCACGCACAAAGCTGGTCCTTTATGGCTTTATGTTCAGGAAGGAGTTAAACCTGGACTGGTCATATCTGTCGTAGGGCTTGCCAGATATTCACTGGACTTCAGGCTTGTGAGGGACTTGTAACTTGCCACAGATGTGAGTGAGCCACAAAGGCCTAGTAAAGATGGCGTGTCTTCCTTGCCTGTGAAGAGAGGGACAAGAAAGTGTGGATATGAGAAACTTATTCTGCAGTCCTGCTGATTTCTTTGGACCAGGGGTGTTCACCCTAAAGGTGTTTTTACTATGACACTATGGGAGTTATTTATTAAAGTCCAGATGCCAAAAACTCTAAAAATTCGAGGTTTTTTTTTACTATAAAATCCAAATTTTTTGTGAAAAAAAACCTCACATTTTATGGGATATATTATACCCCGAGGATGGAAAAAGTCAGAATCTGAAAATCCTGCATGTCAGATTTTTTTTCGTTCAGAAGGCTCAGCGGGGGATTAAAACCTAGTGCTGTCCTAGGCAGTTCCTCTAGTGTGTTTCTTATCAGTTGGGTAGGAGATGGATTTAGAGGCAAGTGTCCAGCTGAGGGCTGGGGAATTTTGAAAAAAAAAAAAGATTTTTTTACATGTTGGTGCCCATATAAAATAAATACAGCCCTGAGAAAACGGCATTATATATTGGTGTGTAATGATTTTATAAAGAGAAAATTGAACCAAAGCTGCTATAACTATACAGAACAAGCGTATCCATGTACTAAAGCAGTAAATGCAGGATTTACCTTCACTTAAGTGGGAACCACCTTGTTTTCCATTTCCATCCTGAGACTGTCCAGGGTCAAATGATATCTGAGACAGACTGGCGTCAGCGGATAGGGGGCCCAAACTATGGAAACGTTTTCTGGAATAAACAAAGTGAGAAAATAGAGAAAAAGACGGACAATTAATGCACCAATATGGCATTTGAAAATGTAATAAATTTCAGACAAACGTCCTAAAATAAACACATTTCCCCTTTTAAGATAACAGGATTCATCGTTTTCGATATTCTTAAAAGTCATTTGTTCTGTGCTACAGTATAGTTGATAAAGCTGACCAAGAAAACAACATGGAATAATAATTTTGTAATAATCTTGGTTGGAATTGGAGTTTTGATTTCATCTGTGAAATGAAAAGCTGCTTTCTTGCCCTTACTTGCTGGAACATCACAATACCCTAAATATTCTAGAAAAATAAATAACTGCCAAATGTTACTCCAACCTCTCTACTTGCCGAGGATGGGGGACATAGAGATAAGGATTGATAGTAGCCATTTAAATAACATTAAAACAGCAAATATCAAGCTTTACTGTTAATCTGCCATGGTGCTCTTAGAAAAGCAGAAATGTGTTAGAATAGAGCATCCACCAGTGCTTGTAGCATTGCCCTGTAATTAGCAGTGAGATTAAATATTACTTGGTTTATTAGCTCAATTTAAGTTGAATCTTATTTTGTTCCCTATAGTGTTGAGCAGGGCATACATTTTTCAACCCAAACACAACCCTAACCAGCTATTATCCAACCCAAAGTCCTCTTCTACTTTACAGTCTTCACCAGGGTCAGATTGGGCTGGCACGACACCAAAAAAAAACCTTGTGGGCCCCATTGACTCTGACCTACTCCCCCTCTTAAAATCTTAACCTCTGCCCAACCCAGACTGGGGCCGTGAGAAGAGGAAATAAGGTATGTGCATGGGGAGGGAATTGGTGGAGGGAGGTTTCAGCTGGGGCAGGGGGCAGTTGTGGCTGTGGCCATGCTGATCTTCAACTAACAAATCACAATCCCATACTGTAAGTGATGGAATCTGGAAATGTTGTAATCTACAGTACTGGGATTCCAAAATCTACAGCAAGAAACAGTTTAGTTTGTGACCCACATGGGGTTGAACATAGGTTTCAAAGCAGTCACAGTTGTTAACCTTACTAGATAGTTGGAAGAAGTGAAGTATGTACTCTTTGTTGGCAATGCTGGCACGTAGACGGACACAACCTCAACTGGTGGCAGGTATCTGGTTGACAGTGGGGTGTCAGAGTACATCAGGGTTTATCCTTGTACCCCAGTGTGCCAATCTGACCCTACTTGTGTCTTTGGTGCACCTTTTATAACAGAGGAAGGGGCTTAAAAAAAGGACACTTTTGGGGGCCTTCAAGAATATGTTCTCCCATAATTGTTTTGTAGGAAATGGTATTGACTAAATTGGAGGCCTCAGAAAGAAAAAAGGTCATTGCGCAGAAGGACAGGACAGTGTAGGACTGATAAAAGCATGGAAGTTTGCTAATATCAAACTGTGTCCCATTTGATTTAGCCATGCTATGTCCACATTTCCATGTGTTCTGAGGAATGTATATTTTATCAAATAAATACATCAAAGCAGGAAAAGACAGGGGCACATACTGTCCTTAGCAGCCACCTGTTCAATATATCAATGTAACAAGCAGAGCAACAAGCACTAACATGTATTAGCAGAGGGGTAATTAGCTAACCTCAAAATTGTTGGTTTTTCTCCCAATAATTACTCAGGAAGCACTTGTTGTGCATTAGTGTGTAGGCAGCTAAAGCAATGCTGCTCTGTCTAATTACAGCATATGTCCTTGAAACATAATTGGAATCTATATAGCAAAAAAACAAAATGATTATTCATCCATGGACAATAGAGTCAGACAGAAGCAGTGCAGCTGCAATGGTTTGGGAACACAACTTGCACATTTCTGGCAATAGTGTGGGAATAGTCATAAATGTCCAGTTCGGTGAAAATCATGCAAACTAGGTTTATTTGAGGTATGGATGTGATGATCGCAACATATATCTTTGTATCATGGATAATGGGCAGTTTATCGAGCAGACAAGTTAGTACATTTTCATTTGCATCTCTTTACTTCCTTATCTCCCAGTGCTGCTTTATCAAAATGTGATATTTTTTCCATGATTCAAGAAAAAATGCAGAAAATAGAGCCGAGAAAGTTTTTGAATAGTCGTAATTTTTTTAAGAAAGAATGCTGAAAATATGCATGAAAAATATAAGAGGCAGAGTTTCGATAGAAGTCAATGCTTTAACCTTACAGAAAATGATTGGAACAATTTTCATATGCGTGTTCTGAGACAAAATGCAACCGTGGCCATTCTGTCTATATTTTTCTACAGATATGCTGGTACTCGAGAATAAAAAAAATGCAGTAGCAGAAAAAAAGTCTCCAGAGCTTTGTCATTTGTTGTCCTTTAATCAAATTTTTTGATAAATAAACCTTTCCATGTGTGTCATAATCAAAACAGCAGCATCTTTGACATGTTGCACTAAAATCAATAAAACAAATAGGGTTTCTTATAAAAGATGGGAGTTCCATACAGATGTATAATCAATCCTACATCTTCTGACAACTGGTAGTGGCTCATTGGCATCCAAAGAGCTATTTCACATTTCCCATGGGATGTTTTTTATGCCAGAAAATATTGAAATGTTCTAACTATGAAAAGTCTTGTCTTATATACCGTCACCCTCTGATACCACATATATAACCTAAAAACTCATGATTACTATCAGTCAATTTTACCTCTAGCTTCTCCTTAATTAGCCCTAGTTTTAACCCAAAAATTTTAAATATTTGGTCTTTGACCAAGGAACCTCTGAAACTGCAATAAAAGGGTCTTAAAGTGGACCTGTCACCCAGACATAAAAAGTTTTGTCACGTTTTTACATTAAACGTGAAACCAAAATTCTTTTTGTTATTAAAACATCCATACCTGTTATAAACTCATCTAAAATTCTCAACTGTCAATCATATATTACCTGCCCCTCCTCTATGCCTTAGGCATAGGGGCGAGGCAGGCAATTATTTTCACTTTCCATTCAGCGTTTTCTAGATTTCACTGCACTCCCACATTCCCCTGCCCTCCTAACCATCAAATTGTGTAGCCAGTGTATGGGCATGGGTATCAGGTGCCCCATTCTGGCACATAAACAAGATTTTGCAGAACTTGCCTTAATAACAGCATCTTCAAAATGACACCTGCCTGTCTGCTGCTATTGTGAATTCCAAGACTAAAAAACGCAAATCTGATGTTACGATTGGTATCCCAAAGCCAGAGCAATCCCCAAGGTCCCGGTCACAGCTCAGTCTTCTGCCGATAACAACCACCTTTCGCTTTGGGAGGAACCCTCTGCTACTCGGGCTCCGCCAGGTCTTAACGTGAGAGGACCAGGAAGAGAGTTCTAGGCAGGTAAGGGAAACGTACGTAGTATTGGAACGGAGAACAAGAAGCAGGGTTGTGGGACAGGCTGGGTCAATTCCAACGGCAGCAGCGGTACAGAATCAAAAGACGAGAGGATAGTTGAGGTCACAGGCCGAGTTCAAACACACAAATAACGCAGTACAAAGCAGGATCCAAAGAGTAGTCAATACACGAGCAATGGTCAGGACAGGCAGCGGACTAGACAGGGTCAGGCACAGGCAGGGTCAAGAACACTTAGAAAGAATTGCTCCCAGGAACTAAAGAATTAGACCTTACATTGGGCAATGCACAAAAGGCGCCTTTAAATATTAGAATTTTGCGACAATGATGATGTCACGTGCAGCCTGACCCAGAAGTGGCAAGCACAAGGGACGAAGACTGCGGGCGTCCCCGCCGCACCTCAGGTATACCCCTTACATCTAACCTGTTTCACTTCACCGAAACTTGAGAAATGGCAAAAACTTGCCAAACCCATTGTCTTGACATTTGCTCGTTATTGTGCCTAAATAATGAAGATTCTGGCCATAATTTGTACAATAAACAATGAGATCAAATTAAGCCGACTTCTATGAAAGTGTTTCTTTTGCTCCCTGTAACAAGTATGAGCTCCAGTCAGCAGAAGAAAATAAAAAATAATTTGCTTAAATATTTGGAGCGGAGGCTTCTCTGGAGCCAGGAACCCCAGCAAATTCATGTTTTCATCAAATATAGAAACCAATAAAATGTGAGGGAACCTGCGGCCTACCTTGCCCTGAGGTTACTATCTACATCCATCACTATAATGGCAGCTGTGTGCTGCGTTGCTGTGCTTATATAGTCTGTAGTCATGACGTCATTATCATCTAGCCAGAAAATCAGCAGTAAATCAATATACTGTAAGGAAATTTAAACAGCACATTTGGGCAATTTGCTGTAATATACATGTATGGGACCTGTTATCCAGAATGCTCAGGTCTTGGGTTTTTCTGCATAAGAGATATTTCCTTAATTTGGATCTCCATACTGTGCTAAAATAAGTCTAAACCCAACAGAATTGTTTTGCTACAATAAGGATTAATTATTTCTCCCTTTAAGTACAATAAACTGTTTTTTTTTTTTTTAATTATTCCAGAGAAAAGGGAATTATTTTTACTTATTATTTACTTACAATGGATTTGACTTCCCGTAACTTGGAGCTTTCTGGATAACAGGTTTCTGGATGCTTACAATGGATATGACTTTCCATAATTTGGAGCTTTATGGATAACAGGTTTCAAAATAACAGGTCCCATGCCTGTATTCTACCTCCCCCTTCAAGACACAAATATTAGGAGCAGCCAGTCTCTTTTGTTTAAACAGTTAATCAACAGCTGACACGGCACATGTAATAATAAACTAATATTCTCTGCATGGAATGTGATATTTAACAGTAGTTGTCTTTAGAAAGGGGGGCACTGATGGGCTCATTACTAATTATAACAATGGCTATGAATTATACCTAGTCCCAGCATGCACATTGTGTTTAGAAGCACTCGGCTGGCTGAATATTAAAGGTCTTTTTACTGAAAATCCCTGAATTCCTGCTAATTAAACACTATTGCTGCCATTAGAAGCTATAAAGTGGAACAGGTAGCATTTTACAGTACATAAGGTGGAATTTAGAAAGAGGGAAAACCACTTAACCAGAGGTATCTTGCTGATTTTATTTTATCAAGGCCCTGAGCAATATATCACCGTTTATTAATAGATTTGCTCAGCTTGTCCCGTACTGGTGGCGTAGAGCTGATGTATTGGCTAAATTCCTGCTTCTTAAACTTTAAAATGGGCAATGTGCAAATTTTCTTCCATTTTTCGCATTTTCTGTGTACCGATAAGGGATCTGTTATCCAGAAACCCATTATCCAGAAAGCTCAGAATTACAGGATGGCCATCTCCCATAGACAAACTTTTACAAAAGTATTTCCCTTTTCTCTGTAATAATAAAACAGTAGCTTATACTTGATCCAAACTAAGATATAATTAATCCTTATTGGAAGCAAAACCAGCCTATTGGCTTTATTTAATATTTACATTATTTTCAGTAGCCTTAAAGGAACAGTAACATCAAAAAATAAAAGTGTTTTAAAGTAATGAAAATATAATGCAGTGTTGCCCTGCACTGGTAAAACTGATCTGTTTGCTTCAGAAACACTACTATTGTTTATATAAATAAGCTGCTGTGTAGCAATGGGGGCAGCCATTCAAAGGAGAAAAGACTCAGGTTACATAACATATAACAAATAAGCTCTGTCTGTCTAATGGTGTTATCTTTTATCCATTAGTTATCCTGTGTCATATAGCCATTTTTCAATTTCCGCCATTGCTACACAGCAGCTTGTTTATATAAAATATAGTAGAGTTTCTGAAGCAAACACACCAGTTTTACCATTGCAGGGCAACAGTACATGATATTTTCATTACTTTAAAGCACTTTCATTTTTTGGTGTTACTGTTCCTTTAAGGTCAGTGTCGGACTGGCCCACCGGGATACCAGGAAAACTCCCGGTGAACCCAGGTGCCAAATGTCTGTAAACATTTGGCCTATTTCATGGCCATTCCCCATCTATATAACAAAGGGGCTAAATAGATGGAATAATAGATTATTATGTAAAGAATAGAGACTAGGAGAAAAGAGGTTCAGAGAGTAGAAGAAGAATAACAGTACTGAGAGTGGGCCCCTGGTGTATGGTTCTTTGGTGGGCCCCTATTGTCCCAGTCCGACACTACTTAAGGTATGAAGATCCAAATTAAGGAAAGTTCGTTATCCATAAAACCTCATGTCCTGAGCATTCTAGTGGGCTCCTCTATTTATGGGACGCGATAGTGGAGCCAAAGCCGAGCGGGGGGCCAAAGCAGAATGGGTGCTAAAGTGGAAGTTGTCAAAAAGAACTGAAGCCACAGATGTTTCTACCAATGGTGTTTATTTATTTATATTTTTAAAAATCACTTGCCGCAGTGGTTTTTTTAACTTTACTAGGGGGAGAGCCCTGACAGCCAATGTTGTTTTTGTTCTTTAATGGGGACCCTGGCCACAAATGTTTTTTTTACTTTAATGGGGGACCCTGGCCACCAATGTCTATTCTTTCTTTTTATTGGGGGGCCCTGACCAGCAATGTTTTTTTTTAACTTGTGGGGAGGGGGCTGGCAGGCAATGTCTCACAATTATATGTGGGCTGCTTTGATTTTTTTGCCAGGGCTGCTTTTTAACCCCAGTCTGGCCCTGCTTGTATGTCATCCAGAAATAGGATTGCTACCTTTTTTCATTGGTAGATCTGGGCAGAGGGGAGGGTGCTTACATCATGGGGGCAGGGTGGCGATGTCACAGGGAGGGGAGGTGACATCACTGGGATGGGGCTATGAATTGAACATTTGGCCGATTGCTAGGTCAATCTAGAAGAGTCCTAAATGAGTTTTCCACAGGCAGTTTTCACCCAAAGACTGGGTTGTCCAGTTCAAAACGTGGCAACCTTATCCAGAACCGTCTCGGGACACAGCCTGCATTAGGGCCCTTTCCTAACCAAGTTCCCTAAGACAGATTTGGCGCAGAGATCAGCAATTCCTGGGGTGCAAGTGCTTGGCAAATGAGTAGTTATCAGCAGACCAAAAACAAAAGAAAAGAATATAACTAATTTACCTACGTAATGAACTAGCCCAAGATATATAGTAAAGGGGTGTTTCACCTTTGAGTTAACTTTTAGTATGTTATAGAATGGCTAATTCTAAGCAACTTGACCTTAAATTGGTCATCATTATTTATTTTTCCGTATTTTAGTTATTTGCTGTCTTCTTCCAGCTTTTAAACTGACCCCATCTAAAAAAAACAAATGCTTTGTGAGGCTACAAATTTATTGTTATTGCTATTTTTGTATCACCCAACTTTCTGTTCCAGCCATCTCTTATACATATTCAAATCTATGCCTGGCTGCTAGGATAAATTGCAGAAATTGCAAATTGGAGAGCTGCTGAATAAAAAGCTTCATAACTGAAAAATTACTAATAATATAAAATGGAAATCAATTGCAAAGTGTCTCAGAATATCATTCTCTACATCATACTAAAAGTTAACTCAATGCTGCACAACCCCTTTAAGTCAGTTTCCCCCTCTACTTTAATACCAGTAGCGTGAGAGATGCATTCCTGTAAATATAAGGGAAGCTGTAAGTAACCTATAGAAGTTCAGCACATACATTTACATAGATACAATTCAATTCATTGTACATAAAATCCAATTTATTTGCAGGTATAGGTAGTGAAGTGCAGGTTGGGCAGTCTCTAAACCATTGCAATATATGGAGACTGTGAGTTGAAGGAGAACACATGGACCACAAAGATGCTTGTCTAATACCTACCAATTTACACATTTTCCCTGCCACGTTCCTGTGTGTCCTACTTTCACCTGAGTCGTTAAATGTGCAAAGAAAATTACATCCTTTTGGTGCCTCACGTGTAACTATTTCATTTTATAAGCAACATGTTATGTTTTGCACAACATACAGAATGAACTGGTGGGCGGTTATCGCCAGTGAAATAGTTTGCAGATGAACAGCAAGCAACTCACAAAGACACAGCACAGTGTGACTTCATGATATGCTACGTATGCTGACACATTAGTCTCCAAGGAGCAGATTTACTCAAGGGCGAAAATTCGCCCAACGACTGATTCGCACCCATCGCTACACTTCGCCAGGGGAAAATTTGCTTAGACAACGCTAATTCACTGGAATGAGGAGTTTTGTCGTGGGCGCTGGTGATGTTTCTCTAGCGTTACTTCGGCAATGCAAGCAATTGAAAGCGAACATGTGCTAGCATTCATTTCTGCCTAGAGCAAATTGGCTAGAGGCTCAGGTTAATTTGCATACAGCGGGAAATTTAAAGTTGAATGGACGTATATGTTGCAGCAAATAAATTAGATTACACAAGTCCAGGAAACCTTAATAAAGTCAATAGAGTTGTTATAATGCCTTACACATGAGCCCACTGTATAGTTTATGTTCCATATGTTAGAAAATGTATGGGGGAACCCGGTTAACCAAAAAAAAATGTAAAGACATTTGCAGGCTATCACTCCGAAAAAAGGAAAAGACGCCTGCGTTTTTTGGACTTTTTCCACTAAAAAATATGATGTAAGTAAAAGAAGATTGAGGAAGATCTATGCACTCCAGTGCACTTTGCCTGGTCTGAGCTGGCGAAGGCAAGTCTGGCGAAAGAGTTAACTTTCAGTAAAAGCCGCATTTCATTGAATTTGCGGAGTAACGTCCATTCACCAGAGCGAATAGTCGCCTGGCGATAGAGTGTGAATGACTGCTAGCTTCTATCTCTTTCACTAGTGAAGTGACACCTGCGCCTGTTAGTAAATTGGCGATGTCCCTGCGGGTGGTAACGTTAGCGAATTGACGCTAGTGTTAGCCACTTCGCCATCGAGTAAATCTGCCCCCTTACCTGAGGCTTTAAGCCTGTTGCTATACCACAACTCCCAGCAACCCAAAGGAAACTAGTGGCTGCCATTTGAATTTTAGGAGTTGTAGTTCAGCAGGAGACAGACTGAAGATTACTGCTAGATTAAAATGTATTATGATGTCGCCAGATGATGTTAGATGGAGCGACAAATATTACCAAATTTGGTTGGCTAAAGCAAAATTCTGGGACAAGCTCTGGCCAGATTTTGGATTAGGTCTCTAGCAGTTTTATTCCAAGCGAACAAGCGCCATTTAGCCTGAGGCTACTCACTGTGAGTATGCCAACTACTGGACTTGGAGGAAAAGAACTGCACTGTAGAAAACCCTGTAAAGGTAATGCTCCGGCCATAGTAATTGGCATACCACCCCATGCCATAAAAACGATTTATAGAAAATGTTATTTTGTGGTTTATGTTTCCTTTAATAAAGTTTTCTTTTTGATGGCCTATAAACTACACACACACACTGACTGGGTTTTGCTTAAAGGGATACTGTCATGGGAAAAAATTATTTTTTCAAAATGAATCAGTTAATAGTGCTGCTCCAGCAGAATTCTTCACTGAAATCCATTTCTCAAAAGAGCAAACAGATTTTTTTATATTCAATTTTGAAATCTGACATGGGGCTAGACATTTTGTCAATTTCCCAGCTGCCCCAAGTCATGTGACTTGTGCTCTGATAAACTTCAATCACTCTTTACTGCTGTACTGCAAGTTGGAGTGATATCACCCCCCTCCCTTTTTCCCCCCAGCAGCCAAACAAAAAAACAATGGGAAGGTAACCAGATAACAGCTCCCTAACACAAGATAACAGCTGCCTGGTAGATAAGAACAACACTCAATAGTAAAAACCCATGTCCCACTGAGACACATTCAGTTACATTGAGAAGGAAAAACAGCAGCCTGCCAGAAAGCATTTCTCTCCTGAAGTGCAGGCACAAGTCACATGACATGGGGCAGCTGGGTAATTGACAAAATGTCTAGCCCCATGTCAGATTTCAAAATTGAATATAAAAAAATCTGTTTGCTCTTTTGAGAAATGGATTTCAGTGCAGAATTCTGCTGGAGCAGCACTATGAACTGATTCTTTTTGAAAAAAAAATGTTTTCCCATGACAGTATCCCTTTAATCATTGTAACAATGAAGGTATAGATGGCTGCTGGTACACATCATATTTAATAAGGAGAGGCCAGCAAAGTGTAACAAAGCTTTCACTTATCTATGTTCCAAGCTTTGCAGAAGCCATATAAGTAGCCTATGAGTAAAGCTGGACATACACAGAGATCCGCTCGTCTGGAGACATCGCCAAACAAGTGGATCTTTCCCCGATATGCCCAACAACGGCAGGGCTATATCTGGGTAATCCCAACATTCAGCCCTAGGGCAGAACGAATTACAATGAAGAGCAATTGGCTCCGACTGGTCGGTCACCGGAAAAATTAAACCTTCTCGATCAATCTCGTGGCCAGAAGCCCCATACACGGGCAGATAAATTGCCAAATTGGTCTAAAGGACAAATATCAGCAGCTTTATCTGCCCGTGTATGGCCAACTTAAGTGCAGCCTATGAGTAAGTACCCATTTGGCATGAAACTCGTTAGGCTATACATGTCCTAATAAACATTATTAAATGTTGTAACTACTCCTTAGGAGCAGACATACACACCATTTCTGTTTATTTAGCCATATAAGGAATCCCTGTTGTTAATTTGTTGACTGTCTACATGATTGGAAAATCAAGACATTTTTCTGGAAACATGCAGATATTCTTTCTAGAGGAATCATTAGTTATTTGCTAGTCTGTAAAAAGTGCAAAAGCCATTAGATACAGCCAATACATGTTTTGGGAGCCTTAAATATAATATTACTAATTTAATAGCACAGCATTTTGCACAGCAACATTTGCAGTTGAATTCAGGCTTATATATTTTTTACAGCAATTATTAATTGCTGGATTTTAAACCTATGATTAAAGGAGAAGTAAACCCTAAAAATTAATATGGCTAAAAAAT
The DNA here is from genome assembly GCF_017654675.1 of Xenopus laevis. Taxonomy (NCBI): domain Eukaryota; kingdom Metazoa; phylum Chordata; class Amphibia; order Anura; family Pipidae; genus Xenopus; species Xenopus laevis. The sequence goes on along the minus strand of NC_054381.1, from coordinate 29,075,756 downwards.
TAAAAAAGAAATGTATTTACTGAACTTATTGCACCAGCCTAAAGTTTGAGGATCTCAATAGCAGCAATGATCCTGGACTTCAAACTTGTCACAGGGGGTCACCATCTTGGAAAGTGTCTGTGACACTCACATGCTCAGTGGGCTCTGAGCAGCTGTTTAGAAGCTAAGCTTAGGGGTCGTCACTAATTAACAAGCAGAAAATGAGGTTGGCCTGTAAAATAAGCTGATGCTACAGGACTGATTATCAAATTTTGATGCTAATTGCACTGGTTTCTGTGCTGCAGCATGTAATATATTTCCCCCACCCAGCTACTCTTTCATCCCACCCGGTAGAAAATATTTCCTGAGGGAGAACACTGTCCATGCAAAATTACTGGGTGAGTTGCATACAAATTTGCGTTTTATCTTATTCCCAGTGGCCTTAATGCAAGTTATTTTACATTTGAATGCAGCTCAAGGGTGAAAAAGGCGGGACTAAATTAGACTGGGAGCAGAGAGACATGGGAGCCGGACTCAAATCAGGTTGGGAGCAGAGAGACACAGGGCAGGATTAAATTAGACTGGGAGCATGACCGGATTTTCATTAAGGCTCAGGAAGGCTAAGGCTTCCCAAACCTGACAAAAAAGTAAGAAAAAGCTTTGCTGACTGTTTGTTTTTTCCCCTTAAATTGTCCTGGTCCTGCCACAAGAGGATTGGCTGGGCTTGGAGGAATAAATTTGAACCTTCCTCCAGCCTAGCCAATCCCCTAGTGGCAGGGACTTCATACTCTGAAGGGCAAACGTGCAAGTAGTTTACTGTTTCCTATGTATTTGCGGCAGGATAAGGCCAACACCAAGGTACCTTTTTTCTTTACGCCTGGATTTTATCGATTTTGTTCAATGATAAATAAGGACAAATGGTGGATGGGAGTTTGGTCAGACTTTTTTTAATTAAAATAATGAGATAAATTCAGATTTTAGTAAATAACCCATCCCAAGTTTGAATAAACTTGAAATTGTACCAAATGTAATTATATAAACTGTGTAATATATATAGTGAATAAAGTACCCCCTCTTGTAAAATATAAGGATATTACAAGTTACCAAGGAGTTTCATGACCATATAAAAACACGAGGCCAAAGGCTGAGTGTTTTTATACAGGTCATGGAACTCCAAGGTAACTTCTAATATCCTCATATTTTACAACTGGGGGTACTTTATTTATTATAACTGATGACATCAGAACTCACCGTTTATAAGGATATAATTTACAAGATATTCATGTAAGGACTCATTACGTGCGCCTTTTTACTCAAAGAAAGCTGCAGTATTAATACTTTTGTCAAGTTATAGTACGTGTACCTCTATTTTCTGGATTCATACTGGCTACCTCCTATACAGAAGAATATAGAAAATATATAACAGAGTTGAAATTAAAAAAAAAAAAATTCAAGATTAAAGGAAAAGTAAACCCTCAGTATTTTTTCCTTTGCCGATCTTTTTCACAGTTCCTCCATCAAGGTCTGTTATTTGTTTTGTTTGTTTTTTCCACAGCCTGTGGCGCTGATCTATAATTTTACCTTTACCTTGATTTGGCTACCTCCTATGCTGAGGGCCTGGGGCATGTGCATCTGTATCCTTACTCAAGTGTTGATTGAGGATTGGATGGATTGTTCATTATGGATTTTACCAATGGCCGCAAAGGAAACAGAGCGAAGGCTTTTATATTTTGTACAGTATAAATATAAACCCAATTAGTAATTGTTGGATTGTGATAGAATATCTAATACTCCACAAAAAAAGAAACCCATATAATTTTTTAAAATCTAAGTACTGATTCGGTTATATTGGCAATAGTTTTTTGTCATAAGCTATCCAGAGCAGTAAAGCTCATGATATTAAGGACACAGGTTCAATCTATAAAATAATAAGCAATTATTTATGTCCATAGTGTAGAATATTGGGAATCTATCCCATTCATAATGCAGTAGATTTCTCATATAGGTTATGGTGTCACCCAGAAGCCATGTAACTGGACACATTGCAGCATAGGTAGACAGTAGAGTGTTTGAGTAAGACATCGACTAAAAAGGATCTACAGAAAGTTGCAAAGAAGGTTCAGTTTTTACAGATAACAGTCCTTTAGGGCAGAGACACACGCTCAAATTCAGGGAGATTAGATGCCCAGTGACAAATCTCTTCTTCTTTGGGACAACTAATCTCCCTGAACTGCCTCCCGCCGGCTAGAATGTAAATCGCTGGCAATTGGTGCGATTCGTTTTCTGAAGTTGCCTTAAGTTGCCTCACAAGGAAGCTTCAGGCGACTTTGGAAAACAAAGCACTCAGAGTTCCATCCTGCCGGCGATTACATTCTAGCCTGCGGGATGCAGTTTGGGGAGATTAGTCGTCTCGAAGAAGAGGCGCTTTATCGCAGAGCAACTAAATCTCCCAGAATCTTCACATGTGCCCTTATCCTTATAGAGTTGAGGAACTAGGATATTTTCCAGCCATTCCATGCCATATCAAAGATATGAAAAGATATGAAAAGATATGTTCCTTCAGATTTGAAGTTTGTGTATGGGGGCACTGCTTATTGTTTTGCACAATGCATATTTATATATATGTTGGGACTCCCAATGATGTAAATTCTACTAGCAAAGTCAACACATTAAACTTACTCGTCCCAACGCTCACTGTGCTTTTGGTAGCGTAATGTGTCCAGGGCAACAGCATTAAATTCCACAGCTCCTGGGGAAGGCCACTGATTGGTGAGATGATTGGTTAACTCTTGTCTTGCTCTTAAGTCATTATTCTTTAGAACAGTCCTGTGAAGATACAGACAGTGAGCTCCTTTATTTTCTATCAAAATAAAGGTTAATTGATGAATGGAGGGAAAAAAATGGTATATGAGAATGGCTGAAAAATAATCATAGCCCATCAATGGAGCCTACATATAATTTCCAAATTCAGTGTCAATCTGTTGTGATTGTGATCATAGCAATATGAAATTGGAGTTGAGCTTCGATGGTGTCAGCTGCATTTGTTTTACCCATTGATGTTGAAATGTGAATGAAGCTTTGACGTGACACATGGATTTATGGGCCTGCTTATAGTTATGATGAATGTCCTAAAGCACGTATTCATGGAGGCAACACTCGAGAGATATTCCAACAGAAATGCAAGCATTCAGTAGCAAATAGCCAACACTTTTATGACCAAGGAAGGTGAAGACTGAAGATGGCATCTAAGTTATTATGGAATCAGGGCCATTTTTAAGGGAGGGCAGATGGTATATTTGGCATTTTTTATTGCTTTGCACAGTGTAAGTATAACATGACTTCTTTTTTACACTGAACAATTGTTAGATATTATTAGTATTTAGCTAGAAGAAGCTGGAATTTGGACGCCTCTTGGTTAATGTAAGTAGGGGTCTTAAGTTGCCTATACTACAGACAGCGGCAGATGTTGGCCAATCTTAAGACAGAGTAGACAGCCTATTTGCCTGTGTATGGTTTTAAAGTGAAACCTTTAAATGATGCACTTTCCAGTTGATACCTGTTCAAGGTTCAGATACACAACGACTAAACTGTGGAAGAAAAGCGAAATCTTTTTAATCCATGAGCCACATTCAAATGTAAAAAGTATACAAAAAGTTACTTGGGGAGTACCAAATAAATGCTGTGACTGGTTACTTGATAGCCCTTATGAGGACTGACAGCCTACAAAAAGCTCTGGTTGGCAATAAACCTGGTTTTTATGCAACCAAATATTGCCTCTAATTTCAAAAATAAGAACCTGCTTTGAGGCCACTGAGAGCAACATCCATGAGGTTGGTGATCAACACGTTGACCACCATTTGATGGGGATCAATGGGCATGGAATTCAAAAAATAAGCATCTGCTTTGAGGCCACTGGGATCAACATCCATGAGATTAGTGATCAACACATTTCTTGCAAACCACTGGTTGGGGATCAATGGGCCAGAAGTTCAAAAATAAGCACTTGCTTTGAGGCCACTGAGAGCAACATCCATGGGATTGGTGATCAGCACATTCTCACGAGCCACTGGTTGGGGTTCAATGGGCAAGGAATTGAAAAAGTAATTCAAAATAAGCACCTGCTTTGAGGCCACTGGGAGCAACATCCATGGGATTGGTGATCAACACATTGCTCATGAACCACTGGTTGGGGATCAATGGGACAGCAATTCAAAAATAATCACCTGCTTTGAGGCCACTTGGAGCAACATCCATGGGATTGGTGATCAACATATTGCTCGTGAGTGGGTTACACCATTAGGCCTTTAATGTTGTCTACAGCCAATTTCCACTAACAGTCCCTTGATATGATCTAATTGTTAACCTGAGGGCTGAATGATCTAATCACCGGCCTGGCCCATTGCTTTGAGTAGCCAAATTTTACATCCACTTGGACAAATGAATAGATCTTGTCATCTTTAGATATTTACACATAAACATAGGGATATGTGTACATGTAAGACCTGGGTCCACACAAGTGCTTTGGTTGTCATGCACAAAATATTGCATCTTTAGTAAGAAGTTAAAGCTATGTTTTGGCACAAAACTTTTGCCTGTTTGGCATGAACCAGAGTTTACACATGCAAGCTAGATTTCATGCTTGCCAATAGGTTTGCAATGGCTGTAAATTCTTACACCAGCAATCACAGAGATCGGAGCATGCTATGAAATAATGCAATACTGTGGGAAACAGTGAGAAAATTTATGTTTTTTTTAGCTTCAGGAACAGGGGCAGTGGTAGCCACAAACATCTTCACCTTAATATACATATTATGCCTTATTTTGCAGTTTTTTAGAGACAGGTTGATGCCGATTGCAGGTACATTGTAACATCGTAACATCGTTCATGTTGCTTTAAAAAAATGCAATTTAGTACAAATTAAAAAGAAAAAGATAACAAGGAACTCTCAGGACTCTCATATAGTAAATAAGAGGTCTATTGTAATTATGTGTGTGTGTGTGGGGGGGTTGACTCAAGAGGGTGAATGATATCCTTGTAGCTTCCTTCCATATAGACCTCATTTTCCATTCAATCTGCCATTAAACAGAATCTACCATCTGAAGGTATCTGTTATTTTTTCTGAACTATGGGCAACATGGTAAAACTCTCTTTTTCAACCTATGGGCAGCACGTATAGTTCTCCTATTTATGATCCAGTGATTCATTAGAAATGGATGAGGATGGTTTGGCATTTGGAAGATTGATCGGGGACTGAATTCTCCAAAACTTGCCTCAAAGACAGGAATTCAAAAATAATGAACTACTTTTAGGCCACTTGGAGCAACATCCAAGGGGTCGGTGGGCAACGTGTTGCTCAAGAACCACTGGTTGGGGATCACTGCTATAGTATATAATTAGGGCCACTTGGTAACGATCAGTTGAATTAATGTAACTATTAATTTAACTATTATGTTAGCTATTTGTAGATTAGATTAGATTAGTACAGGATGTTCTGAAAGCAACACATTTTTAAGAGTCTTTAATGTCATTTAAACAATATCCATTGTAAACAATATTGCATCCAGTGTGCTGTATTACACCAGAAAGCACATTGGCATAGCCACAATAAAATGTAAAATCTTAGCTAGTATGGAACAGCAGATTTGTTTGCTTTGCTCGCTAATAGATTTTTAAATTGAGCTGACAAGCTCTTTTATGCATCAGTAAGCCATTATGGGGTTTAATTAATTCCTGGGCTTACAGTTCATTTAGCTGCTTGTGTATAAAGGGATGAGCCATTACCTCTCCTCTATTGACTGTTCAGCATTAGGAACAGCTTTCAGCAGGTTATTTCTTCTTGGCCTGAGATTGGTATTACATAAATCTGTTTCCCCTCTCAAAAGGAGTTGCTACCAATATAGCAATCTATTTTAATTTAGAAAATTCGTACCATATGTTGCATAACGGTCATCACTAGTACAGGTATAGGATTCGTTATCCAGAAACCTGTTATATAGAAAGCTCTGAATTACAGAAGGCCAATGCCCATAGACTCCATTATAATCAAATAATTAAAATTTTTAAAAATGATTTCCGTTTTCTTTGTAATAATTAAACAATAGCTTGTACTTGATGGTAACTAAACTGTGTGAATCCATATTGGTGGCAAAACAATCCTATTGTTTTAATGTTAAAATAATTTTTTTAGCAGACAAAGTATGGTGATCCAAATTATGGAAAAACTCCAGGTCCTGAGCATTCAGGATAACAGGTCCCATAACTGTATATATAAAGTAGAAATCTGGCATCCCTACTACCACCTTTATTTGTTGTCTACATAAAGCCCTACCAAATCTGTCTTGTCTAATGGAGATGTAAAGAGCTAACACATGGGCAGCCTTTCTTGACCAAGTCAGCTATTGCTAGCATTGTGTCAACCAATGGCTCTGCATGTGTTTATTATGATCTAGGTATTTGACTTGAAGACAAGTGTTCAAACCAGTGCAGTTTGTTACCACCCCTTGGTGAAGATGCACTGGGGGTCTTTATGTGTATGACCAGTTTTGAATTGTTGCATTTATGACCTGCATGGTCATGTCTGGGTATTTGTAAATAAAAATATAATGAACTCTAGAAATGTTTAAGAATTAATTAAAGTGCAAACTAAAGGAATATTCTGTTTAAATTGAAATGGGGCATTTTCATTTTGTGGTGCTACTGACCCTTAATCAAACAGTTAAATAGTTTTATGACTTGCTCAGAATCCTTTCAAAGGCTGCAATAGCAGAATGCATATTATACAGGAATAGGATCTAAGGAATGTTTGGGATCTTTCTGTAATTCTCTTTTTTCCAGTGCCTGCTTTATTTTTTTAGACACTGTGTGCCAGTATTTTGGTGGTATGTGTATCTATGCACTTACACATGCTTTTGTAAATGTATGTAATTTTGAATATATATATATATATCAAAAATCGCAAAAAGACCGCACTCATAGGACTTTATATAGTGCAAAAAAACTGGTTTATTTCAACGTTTCAACTCACAACTCAAGCCGTCATCAGGAAGTGCACTATATAAAGTCCACTGAGTGCTGTCTTTTGGCGATTTTTGATATTAATCTGTGGTTGACTTTTTGAGTGCACCAGCATTTGGATATATATATATATATATATATATATATATATACTTCAAGAAAGACCAGCAACACCAGGGTTTCTGTGTCTCAAAGCAAAAGTGTATTCAAATAATGCATGAATAGATAGATATATAGATAGATATATATATCTATATATATATATATATATATATATATATATATATATATATATATATATATATATATATATATATATATATGTATGGAACATGGAGGAGCACTCACAAAACAAAAACACAGCATGCCTGGGTGCAGGTAAAATGTGTACAAATAACAAAAATAATAAAAAAAAATCCTGCATTTAACCGGCTCAATTAGAGCAATTGATTTTAAGAGGCAAGCAAAAGAAAGGGAAAAAAGGAATTTCTTTTCCTTGCCTATTAAATTCAGTTACTCTAACTGAGCCTGTTGAGAGCAGTATTTTGCTAATATATAATATAGCAATAACAATATGTTTGTAGCCTTACAGAACATTTGCTTTTAGATGGATGGGGTCAGAAGAAGAAGGCAAATAATTAAAAAACTATAAAAGAAAAAATGAAGGCCATACTAAAATTTAAATGAAAGGTTAACCACCCCTTTAGGTTAGGTTAAGTGTGGATCCACTCCCTTGGCTACATACTGTATGTGCGCATTCAAGGAGCAGGACCTAGTTCAGATGAGACATGATCAGCACCAACCTAGATGAGTGTTAGTGATTGTTACATGGTACTCCATGAAAGTAGCAAACGCTTATGTAAATGAAAAAAAAACAATAACAACAGAATTTAAACACATTTGCAAAAAAAATTGCAAACTTTTAATCACATATTTTCAGAATCTCATATTATTTATGTATCTTTAAAACCATGAATAGATATTATATGTAATGTGTGCATGCAGAGGTCAGGTTTGGGCTGTCTCTGTTCTCAATCACTCCACTTTTATAAACATGCACCATCATTCCTACAACAGATTCACATCTACTGGAACGTTACAATCAATTAGATTCATTAATATTGCTAAATAATGATTCCCCAAAATGCTGACTTGCAGGATCAGTGCACTAATAAGCCCAAGATGGGAGTGAGACGGGTCAAGACATAGACATCTTGATTCAGACCTTTCCTACACTCCTGGGCGCCACTCAGTCACAGGGTCTGCTGTCCCTAGTTAGGACACTCTAATATAGGCTCAACTTTCTTAGAAGCTGCTTCCTGCTAAAAAGAAGAATATGTTCAAATGGGATTTACATTTACTATGTTCAAATTAGCAATTTTAAACAACTTCACTTTGCATTTGCAAAACTGTAATTCTAATTAACAAACCTAATGTTTACTCTACAAATAACTTTAATTTCAGTCCAGAGGATCTAAGATTAGGTAAACTTTTCATCCAGAATATGGTCCCTGAAATAAATGTGAAGATTAGAGGGATTAAGATTAGGGATGTAGCGAACTGCCGATTTGGTGTTCGCGAACGCCGTTCGCGAACACCGGCAAAAAATGCGAACGTTCGCGAACAGTTCGCGAACTTCGAACACCGCTAAAATCGTTCGATTCGAACGATCGAAGGATTTTAATCGTTCGATCGAAGGATTTTCATTCGAATCGAACGATCGAAGCCATTCGATCGAATGCTTTTCATTGAATCGAATGCTTACAATCGTTCGAACGAATGGAAATCGTTCGATTTTTAGCGGTCGAAGGAATTCGAATGGTCGAATGGTCGAACGATCGAACGCGAACTCAAAATGCGAACGTTCACAAACGTTCGCGAACATGCGGCGGACGCGAACGGTCGAAGTTCGCGCGAACTAGTTTGCGGGCGAACAGTTCGCTACATCCCTAAGTAAGATTTGAGCCATTACTGTTGTGATGTCCTGAGTAAATACTGCAAAAAACCCAGGCATCTGCAAAAATGGTTTGATTTGTAATTTACTATATATACATATTTACAATATATCAATATGTTTTTGGAGTGTAGAAGAAAACTAGAACACTCAGATGAGCCACATAAAGACAAATATACTCCTTTAATATATGCATAGTCAGTGGGCCCCAAACTTCAAGGTGTCTGGTGGAACCAATATGCACCAGTCTGACATTGGAAGCAACAGAGCTTCACGAATATAAACTTCATGTACTGTAACATATTTATCTTAATTGCATTTGTCACCTAATTCCATTCCTCTGCAGGAAGTTGTAATTGAGAAAGTGAAGGAATATGAACAATTGATGCAAAGTGAATAACAAGTATTCATAAAACATTTGATAATAATTGATTCAGCAGGTAGTTTTCAGCAACTCTTTAGGAACCGCTCCATCATTCCATAAATGATGGTTTAAATGCATAAATAAGACAAATGTGCCCAAAACATTCACAGGCCAATTTTGTTTGTCCCAGAAGATTATGTGAACAAAGGTCATGATACTAGTGACTGCAGATTAAAGGGGTGGTTCACCTTTAAATTAACTTTTAGTATATTCCAGAATAGCTAAAGAATTTTTCAACTGACCTTCATTTTTTATAGTTTTATAATTTTTCTTCTGACTCTTTCCAGCTTTTCAATTTGAGTCACTGTCCCCATCAAAAAAACAAATGCTCTTTAAGTTTATTTTCTGCCTTTTTATTCAGGCCCTCTCCTATTCCTATTCCTATTCCGGTCTCTAATCTAGATCACTGCATGGTTGCTAGAGTAATTTGGACCTTAGCAACCAGATTTTTGATACTGTAAACTGGAGAGCTGCTGAATTAAAAGCAAAACAACTCAAAAAAACACAAAAAAAGATGAAAACCAATTGCAAATTGTCTCAGAATATCACTCTCTACCTCATACTAAAACTAAATTTCACCCTTAGTGAACAACTGAGTTTACAGAAGTGAAAGAGAATGGTAAGACTACAAAAAAATATTCCAGCTATAACCTATAAAACCTGTCTCCATGAATGGTGTTTCCACTGAGACCACACAGTGGGTTATGGCCTCACTTATTTGGAATGGTAAAGAGATTTTGTCATGATTTTAATGATGTAGTTTTTATTTCTAAATTACACTTACAATTGCATATGTCCAGGGCCGGATTTGTGGAGAGGCCACCAAGGCCCGGGCCTATGGAGGCTGGATTTGAGGGGGCGGAATGCTGCCCAACCACACCCACATTGGTTCAGAAACGCTGGGGAGGCGCAGGAGATACAATAGTTTTTAACATTTCCTGAACCTAATTTTTACTGATTTTACTATTGAGTGTTGTTCTTAGATCTAACAGGCAGCTGTTATCTTGTATCAGGGAGCTGCTATCTGGTTACCTTCTCATTGTTCTGTTGTTTGGCTGCTGGGGGGAAGGAGGGGGGTGATATCACTCCAACTTACTGTACAGCAGTAAAGAGTGACTGAAGTTTATCAGAGCACAAGTCACATGACTGGGGGCAGCTGGGAAACTGACAATATGTCTAGCTCCATGTCAGATTTCAAAATTAAATATAAAAATTAGGGATGCACCGAATCCAGGATTCGGTTCGGGATTCAGCAGGATTCGGATTTCGGCAAATCCTTCTGTCCAGCCGAACCGAATCCGAATTTGCATATGCAAATTAGGGGCGGAGAGGGAAATTGCGTGACTTTTTGTCACAAAACAAAAACAGTAAAAAACATTTTCCCCTTCCCATCCCTAATTTGCATATGCAAATTAGGGTTCGGATTCGGTTCGGTATTCGGCCGAATCCTTTGTGAAGGATTCGGAGGTTCGGCCGAATCCAAAATAGTGGATTCGGTGCATCCCTAATAAAAATGTCTGTTTGCTCTTTTGAGAAATGGATTACAGTGCAGAATTCGGCTGGAGCAGCACTATTAACTGGTGCATTTTGAAAAAAACATGTTTTCCCATGACAGGATCCCTTTAAGGTGATTTTAAGCATTGACTATATCACCCATATATGCTTGCGACCTAGGTTTTTTTTCTATAGTTTGGACCACCTTGTCTTCAGTCTTAAAAACATTTAAAATATTAATACGCCAAACTGTTTTGATTATTTTGCCACCAATATGGATTCATATTGAGCAGGTACAGAAGCACAAAATATAATGTACAACATTTCTACCCTACTACTTTAGATAAGATTTAGTTCTCCTTTAAGCCTCCGGGACCCCTGTCATGTAGAAGTACATTCGTTAGTCGCAGGAGGCCTCCTCTCCCAATAACTTTTCCTGCTTAATCTCTGCGGTGTCTACATACAGTGCCCAAGTTTCCTCCAAACCATTGACCACAGTGAATCCACTAGGCTGCCACTAATCTAGTCCCTATACACTCCCTTCCCTGTCTGGCACACAATTGCCATGGGGCAGTACCCCAAATTCTAACTCCTCTTCGGGGCAGGCTGTCCTTGCTAGCTACCGCACCTAGCGACCAACAAACAATTCGCTACCTATCTATCCCTAGCAAGAAAAAATCTGAGATGACAAAGTGACAGAAGGGAGGTTTTTAAGAAGTGATTAAAACTGACAACAATTTGTTCTTAAGGAAATAACAAAATACATTGCAGATAACATAACTGACGCACTCTTACATTTCTGTAAACATGCACAATCTTAAACAACACTGCCCTGATAAATTCTCTTTCACAAAGCAGATCTGCACAATAACTGTATTACTCGAAAGATATGAAAATGTCAAGCTGGAGCTGTCAGGGAAGGAATAAATTAGATTCTGTTAACATCTCATTTTGGTTACTGTCAAAATATTTTAACTCTAAACAATGTAACACAAACAATTTTATTTACTGCATATTGCTGCATTTGAATGTTGATACATAGGAAGCATTATATAGGGAATAAATTATCACCTGTTGTTATCATAAATCACAAAGGAGTGCCATGATTTTATTGTAAGACACATCGCTGAAGGCTAAATTATACAGGTCATGGAATTCCATGGTAATTAATATCGTTACACTATAAAGTTGGAGTTAAAAGAACACAAGTAAAATGATTTCAATAAGCACCAAGACTACATTTTAAAGGATCAGACTTGGCCATTGCTCAAAAGAGACTCCTAAGGTGATATATTTGGAAACAGCAATTCCTGTTTACCATTCCATTGAATGCCCAGGCTCCTAAGACTGGTCTCATTTAGGGGCAGAGTTATTAAGGGTTTAAATGAAAATTCGAATTAGAAATAAGGTCAAAGCTGTCAAATTCGACTAGGGAATTATCCAAACTCAATTTGAGTTTTTTTAAAAATTCAAATTTGATTTTTGAAATTTATCATACTTTTGCCCTTTAAGAATTTGAATTTGACTATTCACAGTTATATTTGTAAATATAACTGTGTTTCCCAAAATATTTTAAACATGATAACATCATGGAATAACCCTAAATTGCCTGGTTGGGCAGAGTTAATTCATGTAATAGATCAACCGCACACCTGTAGTTCACTTCCACTGCACTGGTGGTGCTGGCACTCTGTTGAACCGCCCGGGACCCTTAGCAACAGCAAACGTATTTGAACGAATCCGCACACACACAATTATTTGTCGGGGAGCTAACCCGTTATATTTTGCTACCAACAGCATACTGTTAATGCCTTCAAAATTGCAGCTATACCTCATTCACAGTATTTATTTAGGATTTACCTGTTTCTCCCCACCCAGTATGCTTGGAAAATTACAGAAAGATTTTAAATAAAGAGTGGCTTACGCATTTCTAATTTTAAAAAAATATTTTATAGCTGCCCAACCAAGTCAGTTGGTTTATTGGCATGAGGAGAACAATGCCCCTCTGTTGGTGCAAACTGAAGATAACTGAAGAGCAGTTCTTTGAGCATTAGGATATCGGTCAATAAGCATGGGGCAGTGTGCATGGCTGTTTTGCACCTTGGGCTGATGCACATGATTTTAGTACACAAATGCTCTAACCAGGGGCGATTCTGGCTATAATGCCGCCTGAGGCGGCCTTCTTTCGCCGCCCCCACCCCTCCCCACGGCACTAACCTTTATTGCGCCGGAGAGGGCAGGGGCGGTCCGCGACGCTTAGTGCAGAGAGCGCAATATCGCTCTCTGCACTAGAAGAGCCGAATTTCCGGTTTGAAAACCGGAAATTCGGCTCTTAGTTACCAGGAGCGGAATTTTTGCCGCCCCTGGCAACCAGGGGGGCGCTGCAGTCTGAGGTGAGTGTCTCAACTTGCCTCATTGGTGGAGCGCCCCTGGCTCTAACCCGGAAGCATGAGGATTAGTAATGTGGTCCATTAGCACCCATAGGTGCATATCTTTGCACTGTAGAAATACTTCTCTCATGAATTCAAGGGCAGGGTGGTGGTGGCATGTGGGTAGGTTTGCAGAGGGAGTAACAAGGGTGCAAAACACAGTGTAGCGCTACACTTACCACCTACCTATGGTCAGGGTCAGACTGGGCCAATGGGACACCAGCTCAGGGGCCCTCCCCCCAGACCCAGTAGCCAGAGCCACCAGCTCCTGCGCTCTTTCCTGAACTCCGTCCCACCCAATCGACTGAAGAAAAGTAATGCAAGAAGAAGATACATGCTGGGGGGGGGGAAGGGGGACAGAGGGAGATTTGTGGCTGGGGCACGGGGTCTCTGGGGTGGTGGGGGCCCTGATGTGACAGCCCCGGTGGGCCCATACTTGCCCCAGTCTGACTCTGCCTATGGTAGGCATTAAGTGCATTCTACCCACAGATCTGTGACTTGCACCGGATTCAGTGCAATGTGCAAAGTGATCTCTAACTGAACACTAATGGTGTAATTTTGCATCTGAGGAATGAATAAATGACCCCTAATATATCAGACCCATGACCCAGGTCATACCCAGGTCCCAGGCAAAACAGTTGTTTTACAATCTTCAAGCAACTTACTGTCTGGTTATACTTGAGATCTAGGCAGATCAGAAATAAAACTACATATTCCATGTTAAACAAATGGAAGAAATCAAAAGGACTGTGGCTGACTAGTGCAGATAGCAAGTGTCATTATTAATCAAAGCCTGCAGTCCATTAACATGAGAGCTACATGATGGTCATCATGATAGTACACATGAAAAAAAAAAACAAGTAATTACTCGGAGAACACACACATTCGATAAAAATGGAGTACATCAATTATTTCCATTGAAGCACTACAGAAGAACATAAAGCCTGAAAATTGTACTGTCAACGTGAACAGTGGGGCATGAATTGTTTGAGATGGAAGGAACGAAGAGTTCAGTTTTCTTTATACCATGGCAAAGTGGAGCCTATGGAGCAAAAAATCAATTTCAAAGCAGCCAGTAAAACAATAAATACATGGTTATTGTAGTTTATCAACCAAAGGTGAGTATTATGCTCCAGTTGCAACACGGAGGGCCAGATTTATGTAAATGTGAATGTTTTATACAGGCAATTCTAATCTTACATTTTCATAAAACTGTAGTGAAACCTCAGTTTTATATCCCCTGATTTTAGGTTTTCCTTGTTCTACATCATTGTTTGTGCCCCCCTGTATACTGTATATATATATATATATATATAATATATATATATATATAGATATATATATATATAGATATATATAGTCATATAGTTCACCGGCACTCACCCTCAATTGATCAATTCCGGGTGCTCCTTAAAGAGAAGCAAATAGATACAGTTAGGAGCACTCATGGTTGTAGTGATAAAGAAGTGTCTTTTATTGGAGTGTTACAAACTACCCCATATCAACGCGTTTCGGTTCTCTCTGAACCGTCGAGAGAACCGAAACGCGTTGATGTGGGGTAGTTTGTAACACTCCAATAAAAGACACTTCTTTATCACTACAACCGTGAGTGCTCCTAACTTTATCTATCTATATATATATATATTTATATATATATATATATATATATATATATACTGTATATATATATATTATGCATACAGGTATGGGAGGAAACCTGTTATCCAGAAAGCTTAGAATTATGGAAAGGCTGTCTCCCATAGACACAATTATTAAAATGTTTTAAAAGTATTTCCTTTTTATCTCTAATAATAAAACAGTACCTTGTACCTGATCTAAACTAAGATATAATTAATCCTCATTGGAAGCAAAACCAGCCTATTGGGTTTAATTAATGTTTAAATTATTTTCTAGAAGAAAATTTATGAAGACCCAACTTACTAAAAAATCCCTTATCCAGAAAACCCCAGGTCCCAAGCATTTTGGATAACAGGTCCCATATCTGTATTACCAGATTATCAATTTGAAATTTGTTTGAAATTCAGGAATCAATCGGAGGAACAAAGGTTATGTACAGTATATGGGCTGCATGTTCTGCATTATTTTATTTATCTAAGGCAGCAGTAGTTCAATTTTATTCCATTTTTTCTGCTCCCGTAAAAAAGGTAAAATGGGGGTTCAAATATAAATTAATGTGGTTTTTGCATCCCAGTCTTCAGCAAAGATTCCTTGGTTTGAATTTGTAAATTGCATTTTGAATCTGTTAAACCATCCAGACGGTTTGTTTGTGCAGGTTTATGGATGTCTGAGTTTTATGTTTCAGAAACAAAAGTCTCTGCTGCTCATTCAGCCTCTATCCCATCTGCCTTTCAGCTTTATAACCAGCATGTAAATATATATTTCTCCCCACTGCAAGTCATGTAGGAAGATTTTCTAAATGTCTGGTAAATGAAATTACTTGTCCTATAGACTCCTTATTGGAGGCAAAACAATCCTGTTGGGTTTAAGTCATTTTGATGATTTTAGTAGCCTTAAAGTATGGCGATCCAACTTACTGAAAGGATCCCTTTTATAAATAATCCCAGGTTCCGAGCATTCTGGATACAAGTTCCATACTTGTATGTGAATATTTTTAGGCAATAATTGATCTGTAACTTCAGTCCTCCTCTCCCCTTGCTGAAATTAAACTCTATATTATCCGGTATGGTTCTGCAACACTGCTAAAAACAACAAAAACCATCCTCCGAAAAAATGTTACATGAGAAACTAGGTAAAAGCTAACTTGGTCTGTGTCTGGTTGCCATTTTGTTAAAATAAAATTGACATCGTTAAAGGGATACTGTCATGGGAAAAAATGTTTTTTTTCCAAAACACATCAGTTAATAGTGCTGCTCCAGCAGAATTCTGCGCTGAAATCTGATTTTTTTATATTTAATTTTGAAATCTGACATGGAGCTAGACATATTGTTAGTTTCCCAGCTGCCTCAGTCATGTGACTTGTGCTCTGATAAACTTCAGTCACTCTTTACTGCTGTACTGCAAGTTGGAGGGATATCACCCCCTCCCCCCCCCCCCAGCAGCCTAACAACAGAACAATGGAAAGATAACCAAATAGCAGCTCCCTGAAACAAAATAACAGCAGCCTGGTAGATATAAGAACGGCACTCAATAGTAAAATCCAGGTGCCACTGTGACACATTCAGGTACATTGAGTAGGAGAAACAAAGCCTGCCAGAAAGCAGTCAATCCTAAAGTGCTGGCTCTTTCTGAAAGAACATGACCAGACAAAATGACCTGAGATGGAGCCTACACACCAATATTAATACATCAACAAAAATGCACTTGCTGGTTCAGGAATTAAATTTTATATTGTAGAGTGAATTATTTGCAGTGTAAACAGTGTCATTTGGAAATAAAAAAGACTTCATAAAAATCATGACAGAATCCCTTTAAGATCCTAATTTAATGCATTCTCAGTTAACTGTCAGTAACTTAGTTCTGAAAAACATTTACAGGTAGAGGATTATCCAGAAACCAATCCCTAAAGCTCTGAACTACAGGAAAGCAATTTCCCATAGAGACCTGTTTAAGTAAACAATTATGTTTTTGTAATGATTTATTTTTTCTCTTTAGTAATAAAACAGTGCGTTTAATTTTGAATAAATCCATACTGGTGGCTCTTTCATGTTTTTCAAGAGGCAGCATTGACTTTTTCAGAAAGTAGTTTTATTATTAAGACTGAAGCAAAGTATAAAATGTGCAAGTCGTTTTCACGGGTGGACGGGTCGAAAATACTTTATTCAGTTTGTGGATATAACATACTGTATCAGTATGAAAATATGACTAGAGCCAGTGTCATTTTTGCCATGAGGAGGCTAGGGGGGAACCTTGTCTGGTACTTGAATAGCCTAATTTCCATTTTAACTGGAATTTTGGCTTCAAGTACCTCTGTATTTGTGATCATGTATACTTAAAGGAACAGTAACATCTCAAAATGTGTTTCAAAGGAATGAAAATATAATGTAGTGTTGCCCTCCACTGGTGTGTTTGCTTCAGAAAGACTACTATAGATTATATAAGCTGTTGTGTAGCAATGGGGGCATCCATTCAAGCCCAGACTACACAGTAGTCAACATATAAACTTGGTTGAATCCCATTGTATGCTACAGAGCTTATCTGTAATCAGCTGTGTAACCTGTACCTTTTCTCCACTGGCGTAACTGTAGAGGAAGCAGACCCCGCAGTCGCGGGGGGACCCGGGGAAAATGGGGACGCAACTGCAGGGTCTGTTTGCTCTATAGCGTTGATATAACCCTCAACGCAGCCATCTTTTCTTTAAATAGATGTGCCTTAGCGAGTGCACGAGTGATGAGTGGGGGCATTGAACGCAGGAGACCCTATGCACGCCAGGCCCTCTGAATATTTTTCTGGCAGGGGGGCCGGGCGTGCTGTTGTTACGCCCCTGCTTTTCTCCTATTTCAGCATTTAATGGCGACCCCCTTAGTAATATATATGAAAAGGACAACTTTAGAGCACCCAAGGAATGACCCACGTGGTCCGAAACATGTAGTGTTTCAATAAACTACACCAAAAGATTCAAAAGGCTCTCCAGTTGTCCTTTTCATATATGTATTACTATTTTGGAGGTGGCTACTCTTTCTACTGTTGAACAGCCAAATTTGCACACATTTAACGAGCTGTGGTCCCAGCAGGAAAACACAAAGGCTACACAGCTTGTTTATATGAACTATGGCGTTTCTGAAACAAATACATCAGTTTTACCAGTGCAGAGCAACAATATATTGTATTTTCATCACTTTAAAAAATTATCATTTTTTGGTGTAACTGTTCCTTTAAATGTGGCCTCTTATTACAAGTGACAGAAAATTCTCTTCAACCTGATTACTACAAGACAGACAGTCTAGACTAACCAGAGATAAATCCATCCAGGATTTCTCATTGATAGTTTTTAATGTAAATGTATCTTCATAATAGCAGCCACAGAAATCCCTGCTTTAGGCAAAGGCACAGCCCGATATTGATATCTTTATCCTCCATAGCAAAGAAGTACAGACCGTCCTTATAAAGCTACTTCAGTGAGAGTTATTTGCAAATAATGAAGATATAGATGTAATCCACCCTATTGGTTGATGTCCGAAAGCTAAATATGATGATTCATCCTGCCTCCGTCTCGCCCGCTCGCCTGCATGACACCATCTGCAATCGTGATTTTTTATGGGGCTTTAATTAATTACACTGCCACAATATAAGTATCACAGAGCAAGAAGAGCCAGTGTAACAGCTTCCATCTGGTCTGCTTACGGACTGCATACTGTTTTAATGAGTTTCCAGATGATTTTGGAAAACAAAAACACACGGATGCCTCCTTTCCCCACTGGCCTCCTCCACCAAGTTCTTTCTTACAGACTTACACGTGGACTTTTCCTTAGCTTCCCAAAGCAATTTGTTCAGTGGCTACATCTTTCAAGCGGTAACGCCATGCATACGGTTGGGATTTCTTCTAATGAATCATTTGATATATTCATGAAAGTTCAAGGCAGCCTTGCATATCCATAGACTCATTTTTCTGGCTCTCTTAAGGATTTTCTTTTGCTAAGTCACTTTTTTTTTAAGTGTACAGGAATATAAAATATGAAGGTTCTTGCATGAACGTAGTCTCATTAACCTACAGATTCTACATGTATTTTAAACTAAACATTGTATCTTACAAATCATCCCTGCATCCAATCATAAAAATGGGATATTTAAAAGCACTGTAACCCATATAAGAACAGCTAGAATAATAGATGTTTTACATTAAGGGAAAGCATACCCTAATATTAACTTTAAAGTTAATTAACTTTAATAAAAAGTAGCAATAATAATACATTTGTAGCCTTATAGAGCATTTGTTTTTATACGGGGTCAAAACTGGGTGAAAGCTACAAAGAGGCAGACAAGGAAAGCAAATAATTTAAAAAAATAATAAAAAAAGAAATATATTAAGATCAATTAGAATTAGCTATTTTATAACATTCAAAAACTGAATTTAAAGGTGAACTACACCTTTAATACAATCCAGCTACTAAGGATAATATCTGAGGAGAAATAACAATAGAATAGGTTCCCTCTTTCAACGCAACAAAAATTGCAAAAAAAAAAAGAAATTACTCATCAGCTGTTCATGGAGGCTTCAAGAAGGAGTGACATTGCAATGTCTCTACCAGCTCTAGAAACTTAAAGGGATACTGTCATGGGAAAACATTTTTTTTTCTCAAAATGAATCAGTTAATAGTGCTGCTCCAGCAGAATTCTGCACTGAAATCCAATTCACAAAAGAGCAAACAGATTTTTTTATATTCCGTTTTGAAATCGGACATGGGGCTAGACATTTTGTCAATTTCCCAGCTGCCCCAAGTCATGTGACTTGTGCTCTGATAAACTTCAATCACTCTTTACTGCTGTACTGCAAGTTAGAGTGATATCACCCCCCCCCCAGCAGCCAAACAAAAGAACAATGGGAAGGTAACCAGATAGCAGCTCCCTAACACAAGATAACAGCTGCCTGGTAGATCAAAGAACAACACTCAATAGTAAAATCCCATGTCCCACTGAGACACATTCAGTTACATTGAGAAGGAAAAACAGCAGCCTGCCAGAAAGCATTTCTCTCCTAAAGTACAGGCACAAGTCACATGACATGGGGCAGCTGGGAAATTGACAAAATGTCTAGCCCCATGTCAGATTCCAAACAAACACTTACTTGGCTGCCATGAGTTACTAGACACTGTGAAAACTTTGCGCCGGTGAGGTTACAAAAAGTATTTTTAGAAATTAACTGAAGAAATAATTACAATTGTTTTCTTTTCACACAGAGATAGCATGTTTTAATTAACTCAATTAATAAATAATTGAAATTCCAATCTGTACCCTGGTCTTTATAATGGCGCTGCCAAAGAATAAAAGAAAGAAAAAAAAGAAAATATCTGACTTGACAACTTTTCAATAAATTCCGTGTTGGTCAGTAATCTGAAAATAAGAAGCCAGCCAACAACATTCTGAGTGCCTTTGACAGGAGAATCTTCGGTGGCTGTCAATAATAGAAAAAGCAACAAAGATCCATGGGAATATATGCCATAAGCTGGCGCATGACAGTACTTTCCTTTTGTGCACCTGTCTCGGGTTAGTCAACACAAAGATCATATCTGAAAGAGGAAAACCTCTGCTACATAGAGATACGTTTAATACTTTGCTGTGAATGAGTAATGGAACAATGTTTGCGGAAACAGATTACTAAACCACATACATAATGTACCACAATGTAGCTTATATTTTGATTATAAAGCTGAAGATATAAAATACATTTTGGCAGTGACTAAATACAGTATATAATATACTTTAAACTTGAAGGGGTATTGAAATGTAAAGAGAAGGGAAACACTTTGTGCTCCAAAATAGACAAAAAAGTCATTTTGCACCCATCCATAATTTGCACAAAAATTGTATCTGCAGCAATATAGGTGTCAGGAGGGCATGGGTGTTCTCTACACACCCTGCATATGTGCTGTGAGTGTGCTGGAAAAGAGACAAAAGCGAACCTTGGACATAATGGACTATTGTGGCCCATACGAAAAGTCTGCTTTGATGCCCAATATTATTGGAGAGCTGCTGAATAAAAAGTGAAATAACTCAAAAAACACAAATAATAAAAAACAAAAGCCATTTGCAGATTGAATATCTACATCGTACTAAAAGTTAACCCAAAGGTGAAAAACCCCTTTAAGAAGATCTGTAATCTGAATGTAATGTGTAAACGTATTTCCTATTACAGCATGTACTGAGCTCTATTTTTGCTTTTTAATGAACACAGAACAAGAAATCTGCAAATGAAACAAGAAAATCAGCAGTTGGAGTAAGTCTTGTACATCCCTCTGTTCCCAGATCTCCTTTGTGCCAAGCATGATACATTCGCAGTATGGTCCCTTTAAATACTATACTGTTCTTGTGCCCAACCCAGAATAGCGCAGGGGAGACCTGATACATGGCAGTGCATCAATCTGCAGGAAAGTACCTCGGGCCAGTTCATTTTTCAAAGAAGAGGCCTGCAGATGTGGGTAAAAAGATCTTTGTTGCTAGGGGGTGCCAAACATACTGGCACCCCCCAGTGCTTTTCACTTTCATTGCCCTTAAAATGGATGATGTCTCACTAATGAGTTACCACTAAATAATGAATACATTTTAAGGAGCTTTCACCGTGACCCTTGACGCACACAAATGACTTTTGAGCTCAAAATCCCACATTATGATTCATTCTATAATACATAATTTTTCAGTATTAGAAAATGTTTTTTCCAGAGCAGAAAATGTGACCATTAAAGCACCTGCCTTCAGTAGTGAAACGAAGTCTCGTGTGGTACTCACAGCTGATCCTGCAGCTCTACAATGATATATTCAAGCTGTTCCTTCTCCAGTTTGTGGTTTAACCCTATGCCTTCAATTCTCTGAAGCAGAAGCTTGTTCTGGGACACTGATTCTGAAAGCTGAGCTTCTCTCAGTCGTACAAGCTCCTCCAGGTAACCCTGCAAAAGAAATACTGAGCTAACAGCTGCTCACCATTCTCATATACTATGTTCTTTGAATTGAAATATTTCTGCTTATTTCGCATAACAGAATTAACGTAATAAAACTTAAATAATTCACTGATTACAAAAATATACTAATATATATATACTTTATAATATAGCTATAGGATCTCTTATCCGGAAACTCATTATCCAGAAAGCTCTGAATTACAGAAAGACCGTCTCCCATAGACTCTATTTTATCCAAATAATCCAAATTTTTAAAAATGAATTCCTTTGTATCTGTAGTAATAAAACAATACCTTGTACTTGATTCAAACTAAGATATAATTAATCCTTATTCGAAGCAAAACCAGCCTATTGGGGTTTATTTAATGTTTACATGATTTTCCATTATCCTAAAAACCAAAGGTCCCGAGCATTCTGGATAACAGGTACCATACCTGTACTATACTATGTACTAACATAAAAATATTTCTTTGGTAACACAGCAACATACTTGACTCTAACTACCCAAAGATTTTTTTACATCGTTAGAATAATCCTGTAACGGATATCCTTATAAACGATTCTTGGCAATTTATTAAGTTATAAACGGTGCTTAGAGATGATGACTGACTGAAACTTGTGTATTATAATAATCAATGTACCCCCTGTGATGAGGATATTAGAAGTCACCTTGAAGTTTCATGACCTGTATTAAAGCACTTGGTACTCATTGGTGACTTATACTAGTCTCATATTTTACAATAGTGTGCAATAATTATAAAATAATTTAAAAGTCCCAAATATACCAACACCACAGAACATCTGCTCAAAATTGCCATTTTGCTGTGTTGCAATTCCCACGTGTTCTAACAAAGGTTTTATGGGCAAAAATAAGTAATTCGAGAACAATGCAAATGCATTCAAATCACATTTCAATAAAAACAAGCCGATAAAAATGTATCACAAATTGAGACTGATGGTCAAAGTCACAGTTATCCCTTACTTTACTTTACTGCAATAAAATAATTAAAAAAAAAAAAAAAAGTAAAATATTTAAAACAAGCAGAAACTTAATTGCATAGTTTGCTTGGTGCTCATACTTGTCAACCTGGACAGTATAGTTCTTTTTATAAGTCTATGTCACTAAATCAGGAGGACCATGTGACTAACCCTAAAGACAAAAATGAATGCCAAGATGCTCTTAAAGGGATACTGTCATGGGAAAAAAATTTTTTTCAAAATGAATCAGTTAATAGTGCTGCTCCAGCAGAATTCTGCACTGAAATCCATTTCTCAAAAGAGCAAACAGATTTTTTTATATTCAATTTTGAAATCTGACATGGGGCTAGACATATTGTCAATTTCCCAGCTGCCCCAAGTCATGTGACTTGTGCTCTGATAAACTTCAATCACTCTTTACTGCTGTACTGCAAGTTGGAGTGATATCACCCTCCTCCCTTTCATCAGCAGCAGCCAAACAAAAGAACAATGGGAAGGTAACCAGATAACAGCTCCCTCACACAAGATAACAGCTGCCTGGTAGATCTAAGAACAACACTCAATAGTAAAAACCCATGTCCCACTGAGACACATTCAGTTACATTGAGAAGGAAAAACAGCAGCCTGCCAGAAAGCATTTCTCTCCTGAAGTGCAGGCACAAGTCACATGACCAGGGGCAGCTGGGAAATTGACAAAATGTCTAGCCCCATGTCAGATTTCAGAATTGAATATAAAAAATTCTGTTTGTTCTTTTGAGAAATGGATTTCAGTGCAGAATTCTGCTGGAGCAGCACTATTAACTGAATCATTTTAAAAAAAAATTTTCCCATGACAGTAGCCCTTTAAGATCTCCGCCATGTGCACAAGTTAGAGCTCATGTCTGCCTACCTTTTGTTCCAGTGCTAACCGATACTTCTGCTCCACTCTCTTGCATTTGTTGTACCAGCTATTTTCGTCCATGATAAAAGGAGGCCCAATGTTCTCAGGAGTGCTGCTCTCACTGCCACTGCTTCCCAGAGTCCGCAGCTCCTCTTCATCACTGCTGATGCTATCAGAGCTAAACACAGCACCCAAAAAGAAATTATTATCACTTCATTTTGGTTTCAAAATTTGGGACAACTATATAATGTTTAATCATTTTGATATATAATTAATGTTAGGCTTTTTCCCCTACCATAGATCATAGAATCTGCTGAAATGCTGACACAGAAGTACCAGTATTTCAATATCAAAGACAATGGGGTATATTTATCAAAGAGTGAAGTTAATAGTGAAGTTCCGCCACTAGAGTGAAATTCCGCCACTCTCCATTCATTTCTATGGGATTTTTATAGGCGTATTTATCAAAGGGTGAACTTTCACTTTACCCATTGATAAATACGCCTTTCAAAATCCCATAGAAATGAATTGAGAGCTGCGGAATTTCACTCTAGTGGCGGAACTTCACTCTTTGATAAATTTACCCCAAAATGTGTTTATGAGCTACTATGTGGGACAAAGTGTTTATGAGCTACTCTCTCGGAAAAGGTGAGTTGCCCTCCAGAACACCATAGAAAGGCTTATGTGTGTATGCTTAATAGTTCAAAGGACACACTGAGAGAGCACACTCCAAGGGTTGAAGAGCAGGCGGGATAGGGCATTTCTAAAAGAGGGAAAAAGGACGTATAAAGAAAATCATGGTTGTATAAGGTTAAGAGAAGGAGTATATTTAAAAATGGGTAGGCGAGGTGATATATATATAATTGTATATAATATAATATTATCATATTATATGTAAGCCAATATACCTGTGCCTTTTAATATTCTAAAGTTTAAACGTGATTTCTAAAGATAATGATAAAAAAAATGGAGACCTATGGCAATGAAACTCATCAGTCCAATGCAACCGCATTCTAGTC
The DNA here is from genome assembly GCF_017654675.1 of Xenopus laevis. Classification (NCBI taxonomy): domain Eukaryota; kingdom Metazoa; phylum Chordata; class Amphibia; order Anura; family Pipidae; genus Xenopus; species Xenopus laevis. The sequence goes on along the minus strand of NC_054381.1, from coordinate 29,050,993 downwards.
CCAACCAGCAAGGTGAAAGCAATATAAACTTGCTTTAATATTACACTTAGAATAAATTGTGCACCTCATTTTACTGTATAAAAATGGTCATTGAGACTGTGATGGGAAGGCAATATTGGGTCCCAACCCACAAGTTACAAATCCCATTGGATGTACACAATACACGTGAAAACAACAGAGTACCAAACATTGAGCACTGGAAATAAGGAATTGGCTAAAGGAATACATACAAAAGTAAGAGGGACAATTCAGCATTATATTCTACATAATAATAGCAATTATTCATCCCTTCTAATAACCCAACATTTACCAATTGTGAGTTTTAAACAAGAATACGTAGCACATAGAAGAAAACACTTATAGCTAGTGGCTCCTTTATCATAATTATAATATGACCCTGACTTATTATTTGACAAACAGAAAGCATTTACCTTTGTGTAAATTTCAGGTAGGGCGTATAGTCAATTACAGCTGGGTAGTTCCCGTCCAATCCTTCCCCTTTAAGGCAGAAACTACAAGGAAAGCAGATACTCATTAGTTAGGACAAAAGATTCCCAAAAACACTTTAAAAGGGAAACTCCAGTCTAGACTAGTACAACATGAATCAACTTCCCAAATGCAAATAAACTACATTTGCAACTGGATTTAATTTTGTTTTTTAATATTATAAACATACAAGTTGGATTGTAAAGCTGCTGAAGCTCCTGACCCTGTACTTTTTATTTGAAAAAATAATTATTATGGTTTTGGCTCTTCCCCCTTGTAGCTACACATATATTGGCCTTTCTTTAACCCATTGACAATAGTGTAGGGAATCCATGCAAAATCATTGCACTTATCCCTGTAAGGGCAGAAGCCCAGAGCCTGTGTCGGTAGCAACCAGCTATTCAGTGATCTCAGTGCAACAGGAAGTGAACCATCAGCTAGTGAGTGGCTGACAGGAAAAGGAAGTCACAGATACTGGCAAAAGAAGAGAGCCTGGCATAGAGAGTAGCATGGTGGACGGAGAAGGAAGCAGTGTCGGACTGGCCCGGCGGGATACCGGGAAAAAACCCGGTGTTGGGCTCCCGCCGGGCCAGAACCATTCTCCCGATATTTCCAATCATAAAATATTTTTTTATTTCCGGCGATGCGCAGCGCCGCCTGCGCATGCACACCGAACGGCGTTGTTGCGCATGCGCGCCGAATGGCGTTTTTGCTGGGCCGACAGGTTTTAGTAGGGGGTAGGGGGGCGGGGGGCGGCGGGAGGCCCCTAGACAGCAGTCCCGGTGGGCCCTGGGCCCCCCAGTCCGACCCTGGAAGGAAGCCACAGAGCTGCTGGTGGGCCCAGAGAGCTGAGAGGCTGCACCAAAAGTATTCATTTGGATCGGGCTGGCACAGGGAAGCCACATACTGTGCCTGGAGAGACAGAGAGTGTCAGAGGAATACAGACTGGAGGAACAAACAGCAAGAGATTCCTATCTGAGCATCCAAAGGGGCTGGTAGTTGCATTGTATGCCTGAATGTGTTGGATTCGTCTGAAGAGAGCTCTAAAGTTTCCAAAGAGGATTTGTGAGTATCCTGGTTAAAGGGACAGTACCCAAAATATAAAGAGACTGTTTGTTAAAGGACTTTGCCTTTTCATAGTTAGGTATTCAGTCCATACGACCATAGCACACTGACAAACAGGTTTCTGTTGCGTTTCAAGTGTTTTATTGGCTCATTACAGTAGAAAAAGGCAACGTTTCGGGCCGCACAGGGCCCTTTATCAAGCCTCTCATAGTTAGGTAGACAGCTAGGCACTAGCAAGTTAGTTAGTGAGGCCCTATTGCCACCAGTTAGGGGTACTGCATGTACTAGTTGGCCAGTTATTTTATAAAAACCGTTATTCAGTTTAAGTAATACTGTGTGTGTGTTATTTCTGTATTCCTAGTGGGGCCACCTGTAGGTGCATTCCCGGATCCCACTAGTTGGAGACATTGCGCTACTAAGTATCAGCAAGTAGCATATAGTGGTCCCCTGTTTAAAAGCAAACTTAGTGCCTTATATTTCAATTGGGGGATAGTCCTTTGAAACAAAAATTTCAGTTACTAAATATATAGAAACAAGCGTGATTTATTTACCTTGGGGAAACCATTCATGTAGAAATAGTCTAGAGTTGCCTTCCCCTTTACAGGTTTGTAACATTCTCAGATATATTATATTACACAACATGATGCCAAATTACGTGAGAAATAAAACCTGATTCAAAGGTTTTTCAGAACCAATGGAACTGGATCATATACAGCCATGCAGCATTTGTGTTTTTAATATGGGTTTTCTATTATGGTGAAATATTTCATTAGGCCTTTGTAGCAAACAACCAGTTTACAAATACTGGAAAATTTAGATCAAATACGGAATCTCACAGATTTTCACTACATGTTACCGTGAAGCTTATCCTCCCCACAATGCACTGTGGGCTAAGATGTTAATAGCACTGAAGCCTGTCTATTGCTAGACAGAAATATTTTATATCACTTTCGGTGGATAGCTTTTCTGCAATTAGAATTGCCATCTGGCTGGCAAAAATGATGCTTAATGCCAATGTTATTAACGGGGAAGTAAAATTAAAAACATATTAAGGCTGGTATTTTTTCCAGCAAAGGTGGCAACCCTGTCCACAATTCAGGGAGTACAGGCAATACAATATCTAGTCATTTCTTTTTAAAACATGAAACTCTCATGAAAATATGCATTCTTCTAATTAAAATATTCTTCAGCACACACACACACATGGTCCAGGAGGGATACAATCCATGTGATTAAAATTCTGCATCTAGAACAAATATCTTTAAGCACTGTTGAGTCTTGTGAGTATTGCCTACTGTTCAGACACACATGCTTACAGGACCTACTATCCAGAAACCCATTAGTCACAGTGCTCTAAAAAAAAAACCCAGCAAACTTCATCTATACCGTAAGGGCTATATTTTATCAAGACACATACAGTGCATTAATTTAAGCATAGGACAGTGCAAACTAACTGGAATTAATTTATAGTGTAGGGAGTTGATTCAGGGACCGATCAGTTGTTATTTCAAAATAATGCGAATGGTTAGCTTTCTACAGTATATCACGAAGGAGCTATATAGGCGGTGATCAAAGGATGTTATTGCTTTTTTGAAACACAGCAGACATCCTAACCATGTATAGATGTATCTCCATAGCACATTCCTGCGTATGATTTCTACTCAGACCTTCAAATGTCATCTCCACGTACAGGATAAACGTACAGGTCTATAATTATCAAGCTGATGCTGCAGATTCTCTTTGAATTACATTAGGTTTCCTCCAATCTCTTGGCATCCTACCAAACAAGAGACAGCCTGCAGAGATTAAATGCTGACTACATGCTTGGCTATAGAGGAACTATGCTTTGCTATTATGAAGAGAAATATATCTTACATGCCAGTAAAGTTGATCAGTTTTAAATTCCCTTTGGTCACAATTTGACACTTATTTCTTATGAACCTATGGCTATGGAATATGTTCAACCTGGTCTAGCTAAACAGATTCTCTACTGTCTCTGCGGAAGTCAAATACATAAATACACATAAAAGTGCCTTATTCTTGATTAGCCTTGAGAGCTTCTCTGAGACTTCTGCCTCTTGATAGCACCAAGGTCTCCCTTAATTGGATGTAGTGTACCAACAATATTGCCAATCCTATGCTTCCGCACGGACACTGAAGTATTTGTTTCCATACGGCTACTTTAAAATAAGAATAAAAACAAGAACAAATAGTATCATTTATTTCCACTTTTCATGGTGCACAGATGATTTCCTTAAATTTCAATGCCCCTAGATTTGTATACTACTGTATATTAGGCAAAACTGTAAGTCCGAAACAAAATACAGGCACAGGATCTGTTACACCAAATCCACGGAACTTGGGGTTTTCCAGATAATGGATCTTACTATTGGATCTTTATATTTTAGGTCGACTAGAAAATCATGTAAACATTAAATAAATCCAATAGGCTGGTTCTGCCTCCAAAAAAGGATTGATTATATCTTAGTTTGGATCAAGTACAAATTACTGTTTTTTTATTACAGTGAAAAATGAAATAATTTTCAAAAATCTGGATTATTTGGATAAAATGGAGTTTGTGGGAGATGGAAATTTTGTAATGTGGAGCTTTCTGGATAACGGGTTTCCAGATAACAGATACAATACCTGTATGTTTCTAGCAGTGTAGTTTTCTATGAGTACATTTTAATGTGTACATTTATGATTTTCAACCCTTATAAGTGAATGCTAACTATACAAAGAGTGAGGCAAGCACGCTGCTGTGTGATTTAAATACCTGAAGTCAATTGCATTGAGTCCAAGCAGCATGCCGGCGAGCATATTCGCTTCCTCGCCCAAGACAATAGCTCCATCATCGTAAAACCTCCTGCAGGGGGAATAAAGTCATCTTTAGCTGAACACAAAAAGCTGTCAATGAGCAATGAGATGAGTAGTACATTGTGATGGCCATGATCATGCCTATTCCCTGACAATGAGCTCTGATTAACTTTCAACACGTGGTGACTGTAAAACATGTTTTTATAAATCATGTTTAAACTAGCAATTAAGTCATTTACTTTCATAAATCACTTTTACACGACAACTATTGTTGAATACTCTTCAATATAATATACTAGGGATGCACCAAGTCCTCCACAAAACATTTGGCTGAATACCTAACTGTACCTGAAACCTTGATTTGCATTTTCAAATTTTAGGTGAATCATAAAATCCCATTATCTGTGAACAAAACAATTGTCAAGTTCAGTTGTCTAGAGCTTATTGATTCCCTGAATCCAACATTTTTGGATCATCTGTATAAGATTTGTCCAAATACATTTAGATTTGAGAACAATTTTCCGTGAATTGTGAACAAAGTTAGAATTTTCAGTTGTCCAGAGCTTTAAATCACATCAATGGTGATCACTGAGTCTAAGAATACTTAGGGCTTAAAGGGCATGTAAAGGCAAAAAAATAAAATCCCATTTTTACTTTCTTTAATGAAAAAGAAACCTATCTCCAATATACTTTAATTAAAAAATGTGTACCGTTTTTATAAGAAACCTGACTGTATGCAGTGAAATTCTCCCTTCATTTACTGCTGTGGATAGGAATTGTCAGACGGTCCCTAACTGCTGAGTAGGGAAACAATCATACTTATGAACAGCAGGGGGAGCCCCCGCCTTACTTCCCAGCCATGCAGAACTCAAGCAGCTTTGTTTATGATGATCCCTAAGCAGCCCGGACCACACTGAGCATGTGCACAGTCTTGGTCTTGCAAAGATGTTTAACAAAGTTACAAGATGGTGACCCCCTGTAGCCAACTTTGAAAGCATTAATCATTAGTTTGATTAGGCTTGTGGTGCAGTAAGTTCATGTTTATATTTAGTATACAAAATACAGCATTTCTAGCCTTATTCTATTTTAGACTTTACATGCCCTTTAACCAGAACCAAACCCTGCTAGGATTTAGCCAAATCCTGGATTGAATGCTGAATTCAGTACACACCTACCTTAAAGTCACATGACTTTCAGTGCTTTACGCTGAACCAAATCCAAATGCTAAAGATTCAGCCAAATCCTGCTAGAAAGTGCTAGGATTCAACCAGATCCTAAACTGATTGCTGGATTTGCTGCATCCCTCTAATATATGTATTACAACTATTGCTATAATTGTTTTAGACTGTAAGCTCCTTGGGGCATAGCCCTCTCTAACTTTTGTATTGTTCATTAGTGGGTTCTGTGTGCTTTTTCGTATGTTTAATGCATACAAATACACCCATTTATTATTGGTATTTTATAGATATATGTCAACAATAATAATAAAACTACCAGTATGGGATCAGTTATCCAGAAACTCATTATCCAGAAAGCTCCGAATTATGGAAAGGCCATCTCCCATAGACTCCATATATTGAAATAATCCAAATTTTAAAAAAAATATTAACATTTTCCCTGTAAAAATAAAACAGTGCCTTGTACATGATCCAAACTAAGATATAATTAATCCTTATTGGAAGCAAAACCAGCTTATTAGGTTTATTTAATGTTCACATGAGTTTCTAGTAAACGTAAAGAACAAAGATCCATATTACCCGAGCATTCTGGATAACAGGTCCCATACCTGTACTACTATTATCCAGAAAACTCAGGATCTGGGATTTTCCAGATAAGGCATTTTTCACCATTACTACAGGGCAACCCTTTAGAAATAAAAAAATAACAAAAATATAAAGGTGATACCTTTATTGGCTAACTAATATAATCATAGCAAGCTTTCAGAACATTTTAGTTCCTTTTTCAAGCTGATTACTCAAGACCCTGCTAAAGAGGCTCAAGACCCTGCTAAAGAAGATCACCATTACTACAAACAGAATATATAAACATTGAATAAACCCCATAGATTGTTTTGCCACCAACATGGATTCACGCAGCTTAGGTGGGATTAAGTACAATGTACCATTTTATTATTATAGAGGAAAGATACAATGATTTTAAAATTTAGTATCTGCATAAAATAGACTCATGGGGAAATGGAATTCCCATTACTCTTTCTACTCACCACACAGCTTTCAGAGTATCCATATGTACTCAAGAAAAACGCAACCTTTTGCACTTGAAGCAGCTAAGGTACATTTTGCTACTAGATGGAACATAATGGCACAAATTGATCATTGGATCCTCAACTTCTCGAAAACTTCTACAACTACTACAGAACTAACAGTAACGGTCTTCTGCCCCCCTAAACGGGACCTGAGAGGAACGACTAAAGGATAAAACTAAAACTGCTTTCCCCATGACAGCTTAATGGTTTAATGTTAAATGTATTTCCAATGGACTGTGAACTTCATATTGACCCAGTTACTAAAAAAATTCAGCAATGATACTACTAAACAATAAATACAAAATGTTGATTCCTCTTTTCTCTTTAATTCACTTGATTTGGCTTATTTGTCTGGGGACCTTTTACTCCATTATTTTCTTGCATCTAAAAATTCCGCTCCTAGATCCTGGCATGGTTCACATACTTTATAAAAATCATCTTTTCCTTACTACACATCATTTCTGATTGCATCTCATTCCATACCTCTTCTTTCCTCTAGCAATCTGTTCATGGCCTTTTATCTATGCTCTCATCTTTTCAAACAACCCTATTTCAGAAAACCTTGCTAGCAATCATCTCTCCAACCAAAGGCACTTTTATTAGTTCCTTATTTCTCAGTTAATTTTCGTACTGTAGAGACCCTGAGGGTTAGACATCTCCAAGGGCAATTTCCCCCTGTAGCTTGGACAATTAAAATGGTCCTTAGTGAGCCCTGAGTGAAAGACCTTTTCCTTGATTTTATCAGTAATCTGATCTGGTTCATTGAATGCCCAGTAGGTGGCAGTGTTCGAAAGTTTAAAAGGGAGAGCGCACATATGCTCAGGGCTCACTTCCTGGATCCCACCTTGTGTGGAGGTGGGTACGGGAGTGGGTCTGAGCAGGTTATATGCCCTGGTTAGGCAACGTTTATCTAGTGGTAGAAGTTTGTGTAACAGTCACTCTAGAAGTGAAAGTTAGAGGCAATGTATTTAGTGAGCAGCTTTGTGGCTCCAACAAGAAGAGTTGGGATTAGCATCCTTGTGGTGATCCAGTCATCAGGCAGGGACACTAGTGGGTGAGCTAAGGAGCACGGACAATGCCAAGAAGCAAGATACCCCATGGGATCCCTAGTGCTGGGAATAATCACCAAAACAGGTTGTACTAGCCCCTGAGAGGGACCTACTTGTAATTAAATTGGCCAATTCTAAGCAACTTTTCAATTGGTCTTCATTATTTATTTGTTATAGTTTATGAATAATTTGCCTTCTTCTCCTGACTCTTTCTAACTTTCAAAAGGGGGTCACTGACCCCCTCTAAAAACAAATCCTTTCTAAAGCTACACATTTATTGTTATTGCTACTTTTTCTTACTCATCTTTCTGTTCCGACCCTCCCCTATTAATATTCCATATTCTCATTAAAATCAATGCATGGTTTCCAGGATAATTTGGACCCTAGCAACCAGATTGCTGACACGGCTTACTGGAGAGCTGCTGAATAAAAAGCTAAATAACTCAAAAATCACAAATAATAAAAAATGAAACCCAATTGCAAATTGTCAGAATATCGCTCCCTCCATCATACTTAAAGTTAAATCAAAGATGAACAACCACTTTAAACACCATTCTCAGGTCCACCCACTGGTGTGCTACATTACTTTTATCCTGATTATAAGTTCTTTGGGACAGGGGTTTTTCATCATGTAACCTACAGAGCATATAAATATACTGTTTATTAGTGTGCAGTTGTAATACATCATATGCTTATCTACCTATAGTGTGGTTTTAGTTCTGCATAGAACTTGTATGTATATGCTATACCCATACAGGAGTGCATTTACACTTCTACACTTGCCAACTAATATGACATATAGGGCCAGGAAATCAATTATGTATAATGCTTTGCTATTTCTGCTGATTGAAATAGAAAAAGCTAAATAGTGGTTCCCCACATTTGAGTTTTCTGGATTGTGTGATCACAATGCTTTGCTTAACATCTAAATAGCCTGTCTTGCATATACTATGGGAATTTGTGGCAGGCAATGACAGTTTAGGCAAGACTAAATGGCAAGCTGAGCAAGGCCATAGCTCAGCAAATTGCAAATTAGGGGCAGGGAGGGAAATTGCGTGACTTTTTGTCACAAAACAAGGAAATAAAAAATATTTCCCCCTTCCCAACCCTAATTTGCATATGCAAATTAGGATTTGGTTCGGTATTCGGCCGAATCTTTTGCAAAGCATTCAGGGGTTTGGCTGAATCCAAAATAGTGGATTTAGTGCATCCCTATAAAAAAAATGTCACCTTAAAAAAATGTTATTTTTAATTCAGTTTTTTTATATAACATGTACACAATAAAGATGTAGTGGCCCTTTAACTTCTGTCAAGGTTTCTGTCAAGGTTGGGAATTTGAAGGTTAAAAGACACATTTACAGATTCAGTGGCAAATTTTCAGATACAAATCACCATGTTTTTCCCCCCATGATGCAGTGTTTCCTCCCGCAATTGCAGCACCATTGTGGCTGTGTGTCAATTTGCATCTGCCACAATTTTCACACATTGGGTGCAACTGTCATAAAACAGCAACTATTTATGCAACCTTCTTTGGCAACCCTGACAGACGTCCCTAGCCGTCCCTAAACAGACATCCCTAGACGTCCCTAGACAGGCGTCCCTAGACGTCTGTTAAGGTGGCCATAGACTCAAAGATCCGCTCGTTTGGCGACATCTCCAAACGAGCAGATCTTTCCCTGAAATGCCACTTTTACGGCATGGCTATATCGGGGGTAATCCGAACGTCTGGCCGTATGATCGAATGATCGGATTACAATACGCAAAGGGGCTCCGACGGGTCGGTCGGGTAAAAATCAAACCTTCCCGATCAATATCGTGGCCAAATATCGATCGGGAAGACCCATGGGAAGCCCCCATACACGGGCAGATAAGCTGTCAAATTGGTCTAAACGACCGATATCGGTAGCTTTATCTGCCCGTGTATGGCCACCTTCAGTATACGAAGCCTCACACACTCAATTTATGCATTTGGGGAGTTTTACCCCATTTATTGCTTCACCAAAATGATCAATGTTTTAGGGGGGGTACACGCTCCCTTCGTCAGGAGGCTTAGTGCAAGGAGCATGTTTGGGAAAAAGTAAATTCAATGAATTGCATCCATACGTGCATTCATTTCCTTCAGGTTTAGTTTGCTTTACTTGCACTTGCAATCATAAATGAGGTTTTATGCATTTTAATATTGAATAAGATTGAAGTTTAAAGGGATACTGTCATGGGAAAAAAAAAAATTTTCAAAATGAATCAGTAAATACTGCTGCTCCAGCAGAATTCTGCACTGAAATCCATTTATCAAAAGAGCAAACAGATTTTTTTATATTCAATTTTGAAATCTGACATGGGTCTAGACATATTGTCAATTTCCCAGCTGCCCCAAGTCATGTGACTTGTGCTCTGATAAACTTCAGTCACTCTTTACTGCTGTACTGCAAGTTGGAGTGATATCACCCCCCTCCCTTTTCCCCCCAGCAGCCAAACAAAAGAACAATGGGAAGGTAACCAGATAACAGCTCCCTAACACAAGATAACAGCTGCCTGGTAGATCTAAGAACAGCACTCAATAGTAAAAACCCATGTCCCACTGAGACACATTCAGTTACATTGAAAAGGAAAAACAGCAGCCTGCCAAAAAGCATTTCTCTCCTAAAGTGCAGGCACAAGTCACATGACCAGGGGCAGCTGGGAAATTGACAAAATGTCTAGCCCCATGTCAGATTTCAAAATTGAATATAAAAAAAATCTGTTTGCTCTTTTGAGAAATGGATTTCAGTGCAGAATTCTGCTGGAGCAGCACTATTAACTGATTCATTTTGAAAAAATTTTTTTTTCCCATAACAGTATCCCTTTAACTTTACTCACCCTTTTAAGTAGCCCAAAACCTTTTGCACATTAATGGCGTTTCACCCAGGTAAGCCAAGATTTTGCTCTGTTTTATGTCTATGCTTATTTTCTTGTTAACAGCATGTTACACGGGTAGGCACATTTATTGAAGTTCGAATTTCAAATTCATGTGAGTTTTTTTTTAACTCTATTAAAAAAATGAATATCTAAAACTCAGACGAATATTCCCAACCAGAAAAATCTAGTTTGTTTTGAATTTGTCTAAACTCGAATCGAGTTCTTTCTCTGACAAAAACTGGAATAACAGCATTAAAATGATCACTGGATCTTTCCCATTGAACTACATGAACTAGGCAGGTTTTAGGTGGTCGAATTCGAATTTTTAAAGGGCCAGAGTTTGATAAATCTTGAAATTCAAATTCAAATTAAAACTTGAATTGAGTTTGGATAATTCACAATTTCGAATTTGAGAGTTTTGACCATAAAAAAAAATTGAGTTAGCCCAGATGTACACACCCTGGACTATATTAATAGTTATCTTATTTCCATTAGTTATCAGATACTTACAGATTTAATTCCCTACTGTACTGAAATTCATTATATAGTCACTATCGCTTGTTACCATCAATATTTATACTGATGCAGATGAGTTAACACTATTAATTCCTGCAAATATAACGGCACAGAAATCTATTTTTTCCACTCTATAAATAAATTCCATTAGGCAAAAAGGTACTATGTTCTGGGGGCATCATTTGGCTGTAGAATGCAGGATAGAAAACCAGAGTGCACAGTTAATTTAATTTATTTAAAGGGCCACTAGGCACTGTGATAGTAAAGGTAGAGTTTTCCCTGAAATATGCCCCATGTGGCAGCTGATCTAATGCTGCTGTGCTATAGCCCATGACTAATAGTCCTATGCCATGAAAAAAATGTTCTTGGATCTGCCCATATACCTTTAGGGCTAGTCCACACGAGGAGATTCGGGGAGATTTTGTCGCCTGGCGACTAATCGCCTCGTCTTTTTGCGCCAGGCGACTAATCTCCCCGAATCTCCTCGTGTGGCCTTACCCTTAGGGGTTCCCTGGACTGGCCTCCACAGCCAATTTTTTTGGAAGTACCTATGCTTTCTTCAAGCCCAGAATGCAAGATACCGCATGTATACAAAGTACCTTTTGCCCAAATAAAGCACACTGTTCTATGATACAGAGGAAGAAGGCTGTACAAGAGGAACCCCCAGTAAGTAAGCGGAGGCAGATAGGGGACTTTATCATGGCTGCCAGTCCTGTAGAGAAGGAATTAGAAGACCATGAGTGTATCACGGTATCAGCTACTTTTGGTCTGCCTCCCCTTTTTCTAGATTTATTTTAATAGATAACAGATGCAAATCTAAATTTTTCCTCCAGTTTCAGGCAGACTGCTTGGATTTAGACCAGACCTACAGCATGTAAAGTCAGGACTCATTTCCATTGACATGCATTGCAGAAATGTAATGTGTCCTGAAATGTAATCAGGATGTGCACCTGGCATAATGGTGCTGTAGTTAATACCTTTCAGTAGATGTAGGGTCACTATGCTCTAAAATGCTCTTGGAGAATTGTTCTTAGTACGTGGGGTTTGCCTATTGTCTGCAGATTTTTCCTATCCTTCTGTCCAATATAGGTATAACAGTGCCATTACAGCCAGCTTTAGCTGGTCATAAAAAATAAACACAATAGCCCCATGGGCTCATCTGAAATGTTGGTAGCGAATCCACTCCCAAATCACAACATTACCACTTTGGCTGAAACTATTCTCCTAACCAGCGGCTCATCATTTTGGCTGCAACAATGCTCCCAAAGCATTTCAGTGTCTAAGTGATACAACACAGTTTGAAAGCAGAGTTGCAGTCTGCGCAAAAATATGACACTGTGCATGCAAAAAAACTTAGTCAGGGCGACTTACAGGAGAACTAAACCTTAACTAAAGCAATGGACAGAACTGTTGTATATGTACATTATATTTTGGTCTTCTATACCAGCCCAAAGATGCCCCTGTAGCTCCCCATCTTATTTCCTGCTGATTTACTGAATGTGCTGTTGTCAGTTACTGAGCTTAGGGACCAATGCACAGAGCATCGTGCACGTGACGTCACATGGCGGAAGTGACGTCAGTGTGTCATTCGTGTGATGTCATTTCCGCGCAATTCCTTGGGCCCCCTACCCCCCCCCAGCTCCATAACCAGATGCTGAACCTTTTGGCTGGTTCAATAAGTTCAATATATAAAATATGGCATTCCTAGCCAGATTCATTTTTAGAGTTTAATTTTAGAGTTTTAATCCGCCAAACGAGAGGATCTCTCCCCGATATGCCCACCTTGAGGTGGGCAATATCAGGCTGATCCGATTGTGGGCCCTAGGGCCCAACGATCGGATCCTAACGAATGGTAACGGGCGGTTGGATCGCGCAACCGCATCAACGAAAAATCCGACGGGATTTTTAGTCCCATCTGATCGAGATCTGGACGACTTTCGGCCAGATCTCGATCAGGGAAGCCCGTCGGGAGGCCCCATACACGGGCCAATAAGCTGCCGACACGGTCTGTTGGTAGATTTTATCGGCCCGTGTATGGCCACCTTTAGGGTTGAGAAGATGAGACTAATGAGGGCGCTAGCCTTGGGCCATTCTGGTATAGGGGGATATGACGTGGACTCCACATGAAAAACATTGTTAATGTGTTATTTTTGTTTTGTTTTCAGGTTCTTATTTCCCTGTTATCTTTTACAAAGCCCCATAATAGCTCAAGCCCTAAACCAGTCTTACGTGTCAATACCGTGAAGTCTTTAGCATTGATTTTGCAAATATCTGATAAAAGACAATGTGAAACACACTTCTCTAATGCTCCTTAGAACATGAATGTCTCTAATTTTCATAGTTATTTAATGATTATTTCTAAGAATAAATGCCCTCGAAAAAATACCAAGAATACGCCATTGCTCATTACAGGAAGCAGCAACCGTTTCCCAGTTCTACTATGATTGGAATGATAACAAACAATGCACTGAGGAGAGTAGATTGTCAGAGGGCTCTGCATAACATTGCTATGAATAGAATTGTATTCTTTTACAGACGTTTAACAACTACACTAGAAAATGTTTTTGTTAACTCTTTAAACACTACCCCTAAGTCATGAGGGGTATTTACAACCTTCTGGGCAATGTGCAAAGAGCAGAAAAAAAGAGCAATTCAATTATTTTTGCATTTTGCACACTGCCTTCTGCTGTTGCATAGTTGCCACAGGTCTTTGTGCTTTTGCTCCCCTTAGTTCTATTGTACTTCCAAGGAAAATCATACAAATGACCCCTACAGTTACATATTGTGCTTAAATCAAGGTGTGTATTTATAAGGTACCCATGATACAGTTTTTGCTTCCATTCCATTAAAAAAATGTCTGGCAAAGGTTGACTTTTATCATCCATGGGCAGGATGTAAAGTAAAAAAAATGTTTACTTTGCCTTGTTCCTAAATTATGCACATCTTGCACCCTAAGTGCAAGCTTTTTACACACTCCAAAGTAAGTGCAAACAGTTGCAAACCTTCAATCACATGTGCCAGCAAGCTCAAGGTGCAGCAGACATTACATAGAGAGCTGCAGTTTTGAATCCGGCACAAGGTGCATGGATCAGCAATACCCTGGATGCCCCGTGGATAGTACTTGAGCACTAAAGAATACCCGTTCATAAATAATCTTCTTTATGGCAGTGTTTCAAGACATTAACCGAGGATTCATTAATGCCCCATGTATAGCTGCAAATGGAATTGATCAGAAGTGCTTGCAGGGGCAGAAAGCACTACATCCATAGACCTGTCTGGATATAGAGAATTCATGTTCAGCGATCAGGTAAAATTTTTACAAGAATGTATGGAACTGCACCAAAGTTGCAGTTCACTGGACATACAAAAACGGTGGGCTCTCCACTGGCCCGCATGCCAGCAATCCACACGCAGCTTTGGACAGATTAAGATTCTAACAAAAATAAAGATGGCCATGCCATCCACTATGGAAACTCCCCTACCAGCCACTCTTCCCCTTTAAATTGACACACCTTCGTGAACATGCGGTGGGGGTGGGGAGGCACAAGACAGCAGAGATCGGGAGAGGTCATGCTCAGCAAACTTTTTTTTCCATTGAGGAGGCCCAGTGTGGTCTAGTTTTGCCTCTGAGTGTGGATATCAATAGATTCAAATTTATATTTTCAATTTATACAGAAGGAAATTCTTCGTACAGCACCAAATGAATAAAAATGCCTTTATTGAAAAATTACATGGCAAAACAAACTGGTCCGCAACATTTCAGGCCCTCTATGGCCTTTTTTTCAATCTTGAAAAAAGGCCATAGAGGGCCAGAATTTCCTTCTGGATTGATTATTAGTGGAGGATGGACCACTGACGGTACGCGACACCGACATTTAACTGGGGGATTTAAGCTGACTCAGAAACATTGCTACAATTGATTTTCAATATATGCACCCATTTACTGTACAAATAAAGGTTACAAAATAAGAATAAGATCAGACTGCTCTGCTCAAAAAGCTTGCAATCTAAAGTGATGATAATAATAGCGTGTGCAATACAATAACAAATACTAATAAAAAGAGAGAAATGTGCGATTGGAGTGTGATGCTTTTAAAGTGAAACCACACGTAAACAGAAGCTGCCCTTATAATAAAAAGCAACAAAAACCGAGAATATCAATTTAATTGGTGCCTCAGTCAGTGACCCCCAACACCCATATAGCTTTTATGATTGCAGATAAGTTTTAAAAAAAAATACTTTTTTTAATGACAGCTGGAACCCCTCTAGGCTATTTGACCTATATCAGAAGCAATGATGGAACAAGATTTCACCAGGGTAACATGTACCTAATGATAATTTGCTCTGTGCAACAAATAAAGCTTAACCTCTCTGCTTACAGTGCCTGTGGCTGAAAGGCTGAAAAGAGTAAAATGTCAGCAAGGGACGGCAATATACAGCAATGAGCAGCACATATCAAGCTAACTATTACACTTTCCTTTGCCTTGCTATTCTTTTACTGACATGTTCCCGCATCTGTGCATTGGGCTGGAAGGTTCTGCTGTCTCCATTAGCACTTATTGAGTTTCAGTTGCCCAAATTATCCAATGACTATAATGAAAATAAATGACTCAGGTCCTTCTGTCACTATGAAATTGGATTTCACAGAGGACAGTGAGATTCTCAAAGGTTTCTTGAAACTAATACTGCCAATTTGCTCTCTGGAGATAAAAGGGATGAATGGGGGTAATGGGTGATAAAGGAGGGTGATCGAAACAGCATGGGAAGCAGAGACTTGAGGAGGGAAGGATAAAAACAGGGGAAAAGGTTTAAAAGAAAATCACTATACGTGACAAGAAAAACTGCTGAGTATGTGGCACACAGTATTATTGCACTTCATTCTGTTCAGCTCCCACCTGTCCGGAATGTCCCTTCACCCAGGACTATGGAAGGGAAGTGTCACAGAATAATATATATATATATATATATATATATATATATATATATATATATATACATACATTATATAAACGGAGTAGGATTGTTTTGCCATCAATGAGGATTGACTAAGGATTGACTATATTATAGTTGGAATCAAGTACAAGTACTGTTTTAGTATTACAGATAAAAGGATATATATATATATATTTTTTTTTTCTTAATTAATTTATTTTAATTATTTGTTTAAAAAGATTTCTGGATAATGATTTTCCAGATAACGGATGCCATACCTGTAAAGCAAAGCTCTATAAAACTGACTGAACTGTGCTTTATAAAGTAAATGACTTCTGCACATATGTTTTTCAAATTACTTTTTTCCCCTTTAAAATGATTTAGGTTTCTTATTTTGCAGAAATAAATATGCAAAACCTTGTGGTTTTGTAGTCCCTCAGTGCTGCTGTAATATATTCAGAAAGGCGTTTTTCCATCAGTGCAACTCTAATCCAGGCTCTCCCCTGCAATGAGAAAAAGAGAACATGTCATAATACAAACTAAACCGTCAGCATTAAAAAAAAGGACCATCCGCTTAAAGAGGCAGTTTTTTTGAGTTTGATGTAGATAGTGATATTCTCAGACATTATGCAACGGGTCTTTTGTCATTTGTTATTTTTTGTCATTTATGATTTTTTTTCAGCTGCTCTCCAGTTTCGAATTTCAGAAGCAGTCTATATGCTAGAATACAATTTACAGGGGCGTAACTATAGAGGAAGCAGACCCTGCGGCTGCAGGGGGGCCCAGGAGGCATAGGGGCCCCACGAGGCCCTAATTCATATACAATTTCAATAAATATTGGAGAAACAATTCAACCTCTAAACATTTTAGGGGCCTGAAAAATAATTTGCTGTGGGGCCCAGTGATATCTAGTTACGCCACTTTACCCTAGCAATCACGTAGTGGTAAATAAGAGACTGGAATATGCAAAGGAAAGGGCCTAAAGGGAAAGTAATAAAATACAACAGTAACAATAAAATTGTGGCCTTGAGGACCAACGGGTTTTGACCTCAAATTGAAAACTGAAAAGAGGCAGAAGAAAGAGGCAAATATTTCAATAACTATAAAGCTGGCCATAGATTTTGAGATTTTTAAAAGTTCCGATCGTCATCGTGAGACCACGATTATCTCGGAACGACCATACGAATTGTCCATCAACTAAAAAGACCAATTTGCCAGGAAAACAAAGGGGAGCTGCCTGCTTGGCCCTGCAGACATAGATAGATTGCACTGGGACCGACAAAGATTTTTTAACCTGGCCGATCAATTTTCTGACAGATGTCGGCCGAAAAAGTCGTAAGATGTTCGATCGTTCGAACCCCACGATAATTTCGAAGGATTGGTCGTTCGGCAAGAGAAATCTTTGCGTCTATGGGGAGCTTAAGGAATTGAAAATTAAGACCTGAAAATATACAAAGACCTTAAAGGTGAACTATCTCATTAAAATTAAATATCTATAAACCCTTACATTTCTTGTGCTTTGGTATTGAATATAATGGAAAACTCTGCCCACGCCCTGCCTCTTTTACAACATCTCCTTGCCTTTCTGCAGTTTTCTTCACCTAATATCTGCAAATTTTCCCAAGGCAGAAACTTAACCAGTTTTCCTTCCATTTCCTACAACAGGAGCGACAACATGCACATTATATGATGATATTCAACCTAGTGGATCTGATGATAATATGAGCTAGCATAAACTGTCAGATTGTATCGGCATTAGTCATTAGTGTGAGTGCCCATTCCATGAATCTGCAATGACTGCCATGTGCTTTCTTACCTTAGCTCTGGATGAACTGACATTTTCCATATTCTCAATGCTACAGATACAACTGTGAGACACTTTGGAGCAGGCAACCCGTATGTAATCCCAAAAGCTTCGAGGGCTTTCATAGCCAAACCAGGTAATCTGACCTGCAGACAACAAGAAGACCAGATAAGCAACATCTGCCTGAATACCAGCAGAACTCATTAAGGAGCTCCAGTTTTTTATCTTGTAAATAGCCAGAGAAATATCGAAATGGAAACTCATTAGTTACCAGCTATCAAAATGGTTTTAAATTTTAAACGTCACCAGAATAAAAAGTGTGTTCTTATGCCTTAAAACAAGCTGTTATATTAAGATCTCTTTCTCTAATACAGAAAAAAAGTTAAGTTAGTCAGTCTTTGTGCTTACATAAGGCATTGTATTTGCTGTTTTTCTCTGCTTTCTTCCCTGGTTCTATGGATGGGCAAATCCAAATCCATTTGACATCTTTCATTGGCTTTAATGGGAAAACTCTTATCATCGCCATTTTATTGGCTCATATGCACATTTTAATGCAAAAGACAAAAGTAAACCTCTCCTGGTGGGTAGATTTGTCCATCGGAAGGTTTAAGAAGTGAGTGCATCACATCCCATGCCCTTCCCCAATATGTAAGGCCATGATCCTCTGAAAACATGTTCTGACATCAAAAGAGATTGACCAGAAACTGGAAAAAAAAACCACATTATACAAAGAAACAACTGTTGTTGATGCCTTCTGGATAAACAGGTCTTAGCCCCTAAGGCCTGGGACACACTGGGCGATTTGGGGAGATTTAGTCGCCTGGCGACTAATCGCCGCAACTTTCCATGACCAATCTTCCCCGAATGCCTCCCCTCGCTCTGCGTCTGGCTAAAATGAAAAATCGCCTGCGCTAATCACATGCGGCGATTCGTTTTCCGAAGTCGCCCGAAGTTTCCTCGCCTTCGGGCGACTTCGGAAAACGAATCGCCGCGTGTGATTAGCGCAGGCGATTTTTCATTTTAGCCAGGCGCAGAGCGAGGGGAGGCATTCGGGGAAGATTGGTCATGGAAAGTCGCGGCGATTAGTCGCCAGGCGACTAAATCTCCCCAAATCGCCCAGTGTGTCCCAGCCCTAAATGGTCAGCTTTACAGTATATTATAAATTACATTTTCTGTTTTTTTTTTCTATCATTGTTCAGTGAGTTTTAACAAATCTGTTTATGGAAAATGTTACTATTTCCAGCTTCACTGCTTGAAAAGAACAAACCTGCCTTTATGTAGATAGTTAAACAATGACTCATTCTGATATTTATTGTTCAGGGGTTTATAGAGCAGAAATAAGAACAGCAGCAGAGACAGATTTCCATCAGACTGAGTGTTGTACTGGACAAGGTGTATCGGGTGCATAGGTAATGCAGAAAAACAAACTATGCTCTTGCTGACATAGCATTCTGCTGCATCTGCTGCATCTGTTGCCCAGTACCTTTTAACAATCAACTGCCAATAAAAAAAAAAAGACAGATAGATTATTTATAAACTTTCATAAAAGTTTAAGGTGATATGGATGCCAAGCAGATTTTGGAAAGGTACAGGCTCCATCAAGGAACATGATTGCTCTTTTTCACTGGTATAGTGAGCAAAATGTCAGTAACTACTTGTTCACTCTTCTGCCAGCAGGCCTGTATCTGTGTATGTGGAGCCTATGATCTAACCAGCCACTCCCCAAAATAATACACATAGCCGTGTTTAGTGCTGAACTCATTGTGTGTATTATTATGGTCAGGTCACAACAGCTGCACGAACCCCATTATTTCACAAATGGCAATATGACCCCTTAAAACCTCCCAAGATAAAGACCACCTATCCGTTATCTGGAAACCTGTTATCCAGAAAACTCAGCATTACAGGATGTCCGTCTGCCATAGACTCCATTATAATTAGGGATGCACAGAATCTACTATTTTGGATTCGGCTAAACCCCCGAATTCTTTGCGAAAGATTCGGCCCAATAACGAACCGAATCTAAATCCTAATTAGCATATGCAAATTAGGGGTGGGAAGGGGAAACATTTTTTACTTCCTTCTTTAGTGATAAAAAGTCATGCAATTTCCCTCTCCGCCCCTAGTTTGCATATGCAAACTAGGATTCGGATTTGGTTCAGCTGGGCAGAAGGATTCTGCTTAATCCGAATCCTGCTGAAAAAGGCTGAATCCTTTACCGAATCCTGGATTCGGTGCATCACTAATTATAAACACATAATTATAATTAAAAAAAAAATTTCCTTTTTCTCTGTAATAATAAAACAGTACCTTGTACTTGATCCAAACTAAGATATAATTAATTCTTATTGGAGGCGAAACTACTGTATCCTATTGGGTTTATCTGATGTTTTAGCTACTTTTTAGTAGATGTATGGAGTAAGCAAAATATGCATTCTGGATAACAGGTCTCAAAGTGTCCCCTCGCAAACTTCGTTCCCCCAGAGAAAACAGCCCTAACCTTGATAGTTCTCATCGATTAATTCTTCCATTCATCTGACCAGTTTAGTTGCACATCTTGGCATTCTTTCCAGCCCATTTACTGTACATCCTACTTACTCTGTAACTACAGAATGTCTGAAGGACACCATCAAAAAAAGCACAGACCAAAGCAGAATTTCAAGATAAGAGGATAATGTAAAAGAAACAGGCTGGATCAAAACTAGTCATTTGGACTTGCAAGTTTAAAGTCCAGTGCTTTGAAAATTTAGAAAACTGTCAAAGGCATATCGAATGGTTACTAAACAGAGCCATTAGTGTTTTAGTTGGTTTCCTAAACATGATCAGGTGAACAGAAATATTTTATCATAATTTCATATGGAACAAAAAGGCTCAGCATTTGTGAATTTTAACTGAAGGCCAAAGACTTTCAGCATAACTTTTAGAATAATGCTCTTTTTTACAAAGTGTATTGATGAGTCTTGGAAACTAAAATCATCACGCTTTGAATTACAACAAAGTTTCGGGTAGTGCATTAGCTGGGATTATTATCCGTTTTTGACTTCCTAAAAGATCATTCTCAATTAAACATATTTATTCTGGGCATTAACAGCAGACTAAATATATTCATTTTCAAAGGCTTCATTGTAATCTTTGGTTCATTCAAACCTATAACAATGGCTTAGAAAGAGAGAGAATAGCCTCTGTTCATACACAGGGATTACATTTTATGTTAAACAGATCATGTAGTATGAAGTTTTCACTTATTGTATGCAGAGAGAATATAATGTTTGCCTTGAAAGAGACATTCAGCATTTAGATAAACATTAGTTAGAATCACCCCTAACAACCCTCTGCTGTCTAAGTAGAAGTTCCAGTTCTTATGTATAATTACAATAAAAAAAAGGAAAATTATATGGACATAAACTATACCGACTTAATGCATATGCTGGGAATGAACACAATATAAATATAATAGGCTAAGGAGAAAATAAATATGTACTGTACTGCAGAAAGGCAGTGTTGGATAGGGACCCCAAATAATTATACAGTTAAGGGCCCAGTTTGGACCTAAAGGAGAACTCTGGCTTCCAAACCAAAATTTGATAAAGAGGCCCACATAATACAGAAACCCCTAATATATCTATCACAGTTACCTGTTTCTTCAAAAAGTATAAATATATGCCATTTTCTCTTTCTGCATCATTTGAAATTATGGCAGGGAAGGAGGGACTAAACACTTATGTTACAAACAGTAACAACTCCTGCACATCTTACAGACAGCATGCAGGAACTACATAACCCACAATGCATTGCACTATAATGTTCTGTTCCTTATTGAAATCACATGTGCAGGGAATTGTGGGGTTTGGAGGATGCAGGCTAAGGACAAATGGCTGCTGATACGAAGTAACAATAGTCAGCCAGTTCAGCAAAGTAGTCAGACAGATCAGAAGGAGAGCAGGGGGCTAGGCTTAGGGAACTGTTCCAAACCATTAAAAATAATGAAAAGTCTGCATATTTTTTAATTGATGTATATTGCAGAGTTACTTGAAATGATCTTTACTTTTCAAAAAGCTTAAGTTATGTTTTTGTGGAGTTCCCCTTTAATGCATCTCTGCAGATAATCTTTGTTAGGTTTTATGCTTCAAAGATGGTTGTACAGGATTACTGTCTGTGTGGGCTGGTTTGAGAGCTGGGAGGCATATTGGACCCTGTACACCGGAAAATAGAACTGCCTTTGTGAAATAATATATATATATATATATATATATATATATATATATATATATATATATATATATATATATATATATATATATATATATATAGTGCATCGTTGCACCATGCACTAATAAAAATCCTTTGATATATATTTGAGGAGTCAATGCCGTGAGTGCTTTCGCTGGACTGATATTTACGAATTTGGTTAGCACCCGGCCCATAACTATACGAATGGTGAGTGCCGAGTTTAGTTTATCTTCAGTATCAAATAAAATCCTTGGATTTCAAATGAGAAAATTGCACTGTGATATCACAAGAAATCATATTAGATATTCAGCACTCCATCCATATATGCAGTGACAGATTTGTACATGCCCCCAATAATGCTCCGTAATCCATGTCTTTATATTGGTGCAACCAAATGAGTCATCCTCTGATTGAGTTCATCTCTGACAGCCAGTGAGACTCAAGTACAAGTACAAAGCCTTTATCTTCTGAGATGATACAAGGCTTGTCTTAATAACAGTGTCCACAAAATGGCTCCTGCCTGCTTGTTATAATTATGAATTCCCAGACTGAAGGAAACAAGATTCAAATAATTTATATAGTGTAATTAAAGTTAATTGTCCTTGACTAATCTGATAAAATAAGATTTTGAATAATTTTTTTGGGTGACGGGTCCCCTTTAAGGGGTTTATTTACTAAAATTCAGATCT
This sequence comes from Xenopus laevis, assembly GCF_017654675.1. Classification (NCBI taxonomy): domain Eukaryota; kingdom Metazoa; phylum Chordata; class Amphibia; order Anura; family Pipidae; genus Xenopus; species Xenopus laevis. The sequence continues at coordinate 29,028,244 of NC_054381.1, read as the reverse complement.
CATTTTTTAAATAAAAAAAACTTGACCAAACTCCCATCCACGATTTTGTCTTAGTTATCATTAAAATAACTTGAATTAATACCAATTGAGTAAAAACCTGAATTGTATCTGAATTTTTTCTGAATTTTTTTCAACAAAACGCTCGATTTTTTAAGGTTTTTGCTTGGAAACCCCGAAATGTTGGGATTATTGGGCTAAACTCAGCGCAGACCACTATATCTTCTAATTGGGATAGGGACATCTCCCACTGACTTATAAATGACCTCGACAGATTTGAGATGGCGGATTTTCAGATTCTGACTTTTTGCAGCCGGGGTATAATAAATCTCGGAAAATTCAAGTTTTTGCCCCGAAAAATCGAGTTTTAGTAAATAACCCCCTAAATGAACCTGATAGGCTAGTTTTGCTTCCAACAATGCTGGAATACAAATACAAGGTACTGTTTTATTATTACAGAGAAAAAGATTAGATGAAAAAAATATAATTATTTGGATAAAATGGAGTAGGGAAGACAGCCTTCCCGTAATTCGGAGCTTTCCGAATAACAGATCCCATTCCTGTATAGGAAAGGGGCCTGAATAGAAAGCTAATCTTGTGTCATAAAATTGTAGCCTCACAAAGCAATTGTTTTTTTTTTTACTGCCTCTGAACAGTGGCCATCAGCAGTAGCAGTTTGTAAGGATCGGATGTAGAGGAAGGAGGAGGTAGAACACAATAAAGTTGAATTTGGAGGAAAGTATAAACATAACATAATAAAGATCAAGTGCAAAATTCATTTTTCAGAGTTAAATCTATATTTAAGGTCTAGAGCCTTTATGTACCCAAAGTTTTAGATGTGTTTAGAAGCTAAGGTCGTGTCTATGAATACTGGTGAGGTTATTGCAGCATCAGTTCAATTCCATAATGCAGTGCAAGTTCTCACCCCCTCGAGGGGGTTGTACTACTGAGAAAGGCCGGTAACTGGGTCAGTTAAAAAAAAACTGTGCTTCAAGGTAAAGGCACTGGATTTAAATGTATGACCAAAAAACATTTTGATGACACTGTTATTTACACTCACAAAGGCTGCCCTTTGTCATAGGTTAAAGGGGAGCACTAGCAGAGGTGTGATTTAAAGTGATTCTGCCAAAAAACATTTATTATTTCTATAAAGGAGCAATTTGTACCTAATGTGTGTCTTTTTGTGTTTATTCTTATTTTGCTACAGCATCATTAACTACAACTACACTTCAGGCTTGTTTTGATAATTACCAGTACCTGGTGCCAAAGTCACAAGTTAAAGGGATTCTATCATGATTTTTATGGTGTCGTTTTTATTTCTAAACGACACTGTTTACTTTACAAATCACTCACTCTACCATATTGAATTTTATTCCTGAACCAACAAGTGTATTTTTTTTATAGTTGTAATATTGGTGTGTAGGCAGCCAGCTCGGGTAATTTTGTCTGGTTATGTACTTTCAGAAAGAGACAGCACTTCACAATGGAACTGCTTTCAGATAAGCTATTGTTTCTCCTACTGTAACTGGAGGAGTCACAGTGGGACTTGGATTTACTATTGAGTGCTGTTCTCATATCAACCAGTGAGCTGTTATCTTGTGTCAGGGAGCTGTAATCTTGTTGCCTTCCCATTAGTCTGCTGATGGGTTGCTGAAGGTGAAAGGGAAGGATGACATCACTCCAACTTGCAGTGCAGCAGGAAAGAGTGACTGAAGTTTATCAGAGCACAAGTCACATGAATGAGGGCACCTGGGAAATAACAACATTTCTAGCTCCATGTCAGAATTCAAAATTAAATATAAAAGATCAGTTTGCTCTTTTGAAAAATTGATTTCAATGCTAGAGTGCAGGAGGGCAGACTCCCTTTAAACAAGGAACCATACAGAGCCCCAGATGAGAAAAGAACACTGCACAATTCTAGGCATTTGGTTGTCCAAGAGATAAATAGGGCTTTGACAAAATCCCAATGCTGCCATTGCCATTAAGGGCATAGATAGAGCTTAAAGGACAAAGAAAGTCTAATTTACTGTGGGGTATCAATATGTTAGGAAAAAAAATAATTGTCATTATTTCAGTGTTTTCTTCAGTGCACTTTGCAAATTACATTCATTTTTCAAGTGGTTTCTGAAATATTAGCAGTTTTATATAGTTTTATACTGCTCCGCAGACTTGCAACAGCATTTTCAAGGCCCAGAGTATCAGAGACCCTAAGGGGCCTATTTATCATGCAGTGTAAAACGTAGGAGAAAAACATTACCCTATAGCAACCAATCAGATTTTTGCTTATGTTTTCTAGTAGGAGACTGTTGGAGTCTAATTGCCGATTGGTGGCTATGGGCAACATTACCGGTGATGTTTTTCTCCAATGTTTTACACTGCAGGATAGATAGGCCCCTAACTGTCTATGTACTTCCTGGATTCCGTTAACCCTAGGGATGCTACAGCTTAGTTAGACTTGTACAACTGGTGCATGCACAGTATAGTAACATTTTCTGATTTAACTACACTGCACATACATACCTCCCAACTGTCCCGTTTTAGAGGGACAGTCCCTCTTTTGACAGCTCAACTCGCAGTTGCTCATTTGTACTGGAAACACACTTTTTTCTCTGCACTGAACAGCCAGAAAAAGAAACAAAGTTTCTAACTTAATTGGCTTTTGGCAGAGAGCCCAGAACAGCCACAGTAGCAGATAAAATATTTTTGTAACAATTTCGAGATAAGTAATTGTAACAATATAACATAACAGGTCCCTTGGCAAAAGTTAAGCTGGCCATAGACACACAGATCCTATCGTACGAATCGAGGATTTGTACGATTTTCGGATCGTTTGTGGTGAGTGCCGACATCTTTCGGAGATCGGTCGTTTGGTCGATCGGACATGTTTGATTTTGACCCGACCAATCCCACCGGAGCCTATTGCGCATCGTAATCGGATCGTTCGGCCGTACGCCCCAACATTCAGATTACCCCCGATATAACCACGCTCGTTAATGGCATATCTGGGAAAGATCCGATCGTTTGGCGATGTTGCCAAACTAGCGGATCTTTGCGTCTATGGCCACCATTAGACTCACAGCTTATAGGGCAATTCACCTTCATTAGCAAAACTAAAATAACTGAAAAAATGTTCAAAATTTCATAACCTGCCAAATTTTGTAAAATGAACATGGTAATTAGGGGGTGGTCAAAATATGTTTGCCACACTACGCTCGTCAATTTTTTTTGTCCCAAAATGTTGGGAGGTATGCACATACACATGTTTTCCAACCTGGGAATAAAAATGTAGTGATTTTATTCACTGGGGTCCTCTAACATATTGGTGAATTAAACTTTACTTGTCCTTTAAGAGACAGGTGATGGTAGGCTTAATGATTCAAAGGACTGCACTTCTCTGTAACCTCCCTACAATCCTGATTGGAAAACCGTCATGGAGTACCCCTGCTTTCCATTAAGCTCCACCCCTTTTTGGATCCACTAATCAGTAGTCTACTTCCACCAAAAGAACAAAAGCAAAATAACCAGGATTCCAACTTTTGCAGCAAGAAAAATTAGCATGAAATTTTTCTGTGAAAGAATGTTTATTTAGTTCTGCTTCTATATCCATAAATAAAATGAATTTCCGCATGCATGCGTTCATTTGCTTCCCTTGTTTAATACAAACGCACTGTTTTTATATGCTTTTTATGAAGTGCAAATTACATGAGTTTTGGCTTCTTGCCATCACAAATGCAAAAACTAAATTAATATTTTTAACCAGGCTTAATAGAGAGAGACTCATCGAGAGCAACAGCTGAATGTGTGCTTGTTAGAGAGCTTCTTTTTAGCCTTGTTTCATTAGACAAACAGAATAGCAAAAGGCTTCTCTGGAAGCAATGACATTAATGTCTCTTTTCACTCCTCATAGGCTTTGGCAGATTATTAATTCTGTATTCGAGCTGCAGCCTACAGCCAGGGTTCTCAAATGGAGCCCACACACCTGATCCATAAAAAACTCTATGAGATATTCCCAATTCTCACCCATTATAGAGGAAGCCACACTCCTTTTGTGCCACTTCCCCCCTTTTCACTGGGCCTAGAGACCTGCCTACATAAGCTTCTGTAAGTCTTTTTTGTCTTTACTCTCATTTTGCCTCTTCTGCCTGATGAATGTTGCTCAAATCCATCTACTGATTTGGGAAAACCTGGAGCTACAACCACCGGAGACGTGGTAGTAGCTCCAGGGTTCCCACAGATGGTTGGGTCTAGGGTCTGATGGATCGTTGACGAGGTCCACTGGGGCAGCTACCCCACACCCCCTCTGGGGACCCCACCATCTGCTCACTCACCCAGCAACTGCCCTTCCCCCCTCCACGTGCACCTTATTCTTTTTCTGTGATAGGTGGAGGGCAGCGAGGAGTGAAGACATTAGTTCTTTTAGTCCTCTAGAGTGAAATTCCACCACTCTCCATTCATTTCTATGGGATTTTGAAAGATGTATTTATCAAAGGAAGAACTTTCACTCTCATTAATAAATACTCTTTTAAAAATCCCATAGAAATTAACGGAGAGTGGCGGAATTTCACTCTAGAAGACTGTGACGACCTCTAAGTTCACTCTTTGATAAATATTTATTAGGGATGCACCGAATCCAGGATTCGGTTCGGGAATAGGCCAGGATTCAGCCTTTTTCAGCAGGATTCGGCCGAATCCTTGTGCCCGCCCGAACCAAATCCGAATCCTAATTTGCATATGCAAATTAGGGTCAGGGAGGGAAATCGCATGACTTTTTGTCACAAAACAAGGAAGTAAAAATGTTTTTCCCTTCCCATCCCTAATTTGCATATGCAAATTAGGATTCGGTTCGGGTCGAATCCAAAATAGTGGATTCGGTGCATCCCTAATATTTATAAATCCAAAGTCAGTAAAACAGCGCTTCCCAAGAAAGCCCAGGAAAAGACAGCAAGAAAGAATAAAAAATGTTCCAAAATATAGTGTAGTATAATTTGTATATATTCGTCACCGCTCTGTGTGAATACTCCATAATTAACCTCACATGAAAAACCCACTCCTTCATTTAGCAGACCATAGTTACACATTTTTCTTATCCTATATAATAAAGTTCAAGTGTCTCTGCGTCCATTCCCTGTGTCCGTGGGATTGCGCTACTGCGCATGTGCCCCACGGACCGTCCGAATTTTCTACATATGTTCTAGTGCCCGTTAATTTAACGGGCTTAATGTCTAGTTCCTTAATAATCCACCACCAAGGAAAGATGAGTACTTACAAACGTTTAAAATAGTTATATGCCTGTCTGGAAGTTCTTTCAATGCGTTTGTCCAGATCCCAAATGCACTTCATATAGTGTAAAAAAAAGTCTTTAATAAATAACACATAAGTTTAAAGCCAGTATGTTACTCTCCTCCAAGAGAAGCCTTTAAAGAAGTCCAGAGTGATGAAACGTGTCAGTCAGGCTTAGTGACGTCAGCCAGGGTGCGTCCGGAGAGGAACACGCCCTGAAGACAGTAACATGCCGGCTTGAATAACTGAACTCCGAACACAGCGTACCGGGTATATGCAATTGAACCTGGAAAGGACTGATAAGCCTCAATCTGCTTGGTTTTATAAGAGTGCAATTTTTAAACTTATTTATTAAAAAAAATTTTTACACAATATGAAGTGCATTTTCCTTAGCAAATCGAGGATTGGGATCTGGACAAACGCATTGAGAGAACCTCCAGACAGGCATATAACTATTTTAAACATTTGTAGGTACCCCTCTTTGCTTGGTGGTGGATTATTATTATTTCTAGGTCCTTCTAACCCTATTGTACTCTGTAATCCTTGTCTGTTATCCACCATTTATTCCCTGTTTGCTATAACTGCAGTAAAGCACTGCGTATCTTGACAGCACTATATAAATAAATGATGATGATGATTATTAAGGAATAAGAAAAATGTGTAACTATGGTCTGCTGAATGAAGGAGTGGGTTTTTCACGTGAGGTTGATTATAGAGTGTTCACACAGAGCGGTGACGAATAATTCCAAAAATACTACACTAAATTTTGGAACATTTTTTATTCTTTCTTGCTGTCTTTTCCTGGGCTTCCTTGTGAAGTGCTGTTTCACAGATTTTGGATTTATAAAGATTTTTACTGGTTGGAGAGCAGAATAGAAACGGCTACAGGACCGAACTTCTGGTATCCTTTCTTTTTCAGTGTCTTTGATAAATGTACCCCTTAGTGCTGCCGCTATGACACTGAGGGGCAGATTTATCAAGGGTAAAAACCCTCGAATTCGACCCTCGAAGTAAAATCCTTCGAATATTGAATTCGAACGATTTTAAGCGATCGATTGAAGGATTTTTATTTGTTCAAAAAAAACTTAGAAAAGTGCTGGGGAAGGTCCCCATTGGCTAACATTGCACCTCGGTAGGTTTAAAGTGGAGAAGTATGAAGTCGAAGTATTTTTTAAAGAGACAGTAGTTCAATTATCGAATGGTCGAATAGTTGAACGATTTTTACTTTGAATCATTCGAATCATTCAATTCGATCAAATTCAATCGAATTTGACCAATTCGATGGTCGAAGTACCCAAAAAAATACTTGAAATTCGAATTTTTTTCCATTCAAATTATTCACTCGGGCTTAGTAAATCTGCCCCTAACATCTGAGTGCATTATGGGTAAAAAAAAACATGGAGATTTACATACGGAATTGCACTTTGGACGAGTACTTGCATTTATAAATGAACCCAATGGTATTCTATATGTTAAGGAACTAGCGCTCTCGGTAACCCATGACAGCTGCCTGTCACTTCTACACAGACCCATTTGTTCAGTTAACTATTAGTGAACCATCTGATTGCCTAATGAGTCAGTCGGGCAAACAACCACAAAATCCAACCACCTTGAGCCTTTTTGTGCAACTCTAATAACCGCTGGTTTGTTCAGAGAAGCAAGAGAGAAAATAAATCTGTGCAACCTGTCACCATAATGTATTAGAAAGCTAAAGTACCCAGGGCTCTGTTGACAATAATACATTTCTCATTAATTCAAACCAGAGGCAAGAAAATAATGTGAAATACAAAAACTGGTAACAGAAAAATGGAAACTGAAATATTTAGCAAAATGCTACATTTATGGAGGAATGTAATATGTTTCAAACGTTCGCAAAGACCAATGCAAACATTGGGGACCATGTTTGCTTCCTTTTTGACCAATTACAGACCTCAAATACTTCCTCATAAAGTTTGCAACCATATGGCTCTTGCGAACATTCTCAGTGTATGTAATAGCAATCGCAAAGTGTATCGTGCGACTAAATATTTTACGAAATTCCAGAGCAGGTGTTAACACTAACTTTCGCTTAGGGATGGATTCACCAGCAAATGATTTTACATTGCGAGCTGCACTAAAGCATTTCAGACATGTGATTTTAATTACATTCCCCCTTAAATGCATAAAGCAAATTAAAAATAAGTAAAATTATATATAATTACGCATTTACAAACTGGTACTAATGTTTTAGATCAATAATATATTTTTTATTTAAAAAAAAAAACAAGACTTTCTCCTTTTACGATCAATTTGATACCCTCATTGTGCAGTTTGGCAGAACACGTTTCTATTATTTATAGAAAAATAATAAGCGTGTATCCTTAGAGAACCAATCATTACTCTGGGAAAGTGATTGGCATATCACATCTTTTTACAAACAGCATTCTGTATCTATTGTATCTAGGCCGATAGTTTATGAAAGATCTCCTGTCACCTAAATTGTTTCAACATCTCAAGGGCAGTGACACACATGAAGATTCGGGGAGATTTAGTCACCTCTTCTTCGGGCGACTAATCTCCCTGAAAAGCCTTCCCTCTGGCTAGATGGCACTCAAAGAGCTTTATTTTCCGAAGTCGGCTGACGTTTCCTTATGAGGCAACTTCGGGCGACTTCGGAAAATGAAGCGCTCCGAGTGCCATCCCGCTGGCAATTTAGATTCTAGCCGGTGGGAAGGCTTTTCAGTGAGGTTAGTTGTTTGAAGAAGGGGCGCCGGGCGACTAAATCTCCCTGAATCGTAGCGTGTGCCCTTACCCTAAAGGGATACTATCATCATAATCATGTGTGTATAAAGATAATGTTAAATTGTATCTATGCAGAAACAATAATAAATACATACAAAAATAATGATACAAAATAAATACAAAAATAATGGAGTCAAAGCACAGTTCTAAGCAGAAAGGTGCAAAAACCTGGCCAACTGGCCTAAATCAATCTATTAAAATTGGAAATGGTTGTGGAGACTTGTTGGGAGAATAATGGTAATGGTAATGTTTTATGCCTATTGACTTCACAGTTACTCACACAGCCTCCGTTGGTTTTACCCAGGCCAATGAACTGGCATTGAACCATGTTCTGCATGTTGGACCTGGTAGTAAGTTTGGTTTTGTAAAATACTTCATGAGACTTCTTTTCAAAAAATCCATCAAAAAATCCATCATAACACACCTTCAGAAATAGAAAACACTGATCAATTGATCTGTAACCTAAGCCTTACAAACAAATTGTTAGATCTCATAATACTTAGTTATCATAGCCACCTGGCCCCCTGGTGGTGGATTCTGCTAAGAAAAAGAGGGCCCACAAAAAAAATGACCCCAATCTGCCCAGGTCATGTTTAATTATGGCTAAACAAATCGATGATGTGCCCAAAATCATGCAGAGGTCCATAAACATAACACACAAACAAAACCCTATGCTTATTACATCATGTGCCTGGACAGACTTTGAGGTCTTCTCCTAAAAGCCTCATACCAGGTTCATGTGCCTGTCCTATGGCACTTCCCTAATGTTTTACTATTGGCTGGCAGTCCCAAAAGTTCCAAAAAGTTTGATCATGGCCATCCCAAGAACAAGGGAGACTGCAACCTAGAAAAACTGAAGTCACATACAGCATACAGTATTAGGGTTCTAGAAAAAGTTGTTCTGACTGATACAACAGTAAATATTTCTCAGTCCCTGTTCAATGCAATTCAGATTATTTTCTCAAAGCATAAATACAAAATGCATTGCAAATGTAACCTTTCTATCCCCTTTAACGATGATGCTGGGAGCAGTATGTTAGATTTGTTGTCCTTGCATTAGGCAATTCATCAACAGAGGATCCTGTCAGATAAATGAACCCTTATCAGAAAATACACAGCTTTGTAGAAAAAACACATTTATATTCTGCTTTTCACCATAATTTTATCCATACCAAACATGCCGCATGGATTTCTGTGCAGCATTAGAGAAGACGGTTCATTTAGATTATCAAATGCGTTCTTCAAAGGGATTCAAAAGGAGGACAAATCTTAATTAGAATTTTAAAGTAGATATGGAAAGTAAAGGCCAGTCTCAGTGCATGAATAGCTGATAAAGGGACATATCTGAGGCATAATTAGCCAAAACTAAAAGTGGGTGCAGAATAGAAATTAGTGTTCACTTCCTGGGAAAAGGTAAATTATGACAGAATCAGGCTAAATAACAGCAAAACAAAACAGTTTAAGGGGAGTCAAGGAAGGAGAAACAATAATGTTGTATTCTATTTAACAGCATGGAATGTCTAATGCCGTGAGCACTGTCAGCAGAACAGATTTATTGTTTCACAGAGAACAGAAAAAGTAAGCGTTATTGGCCTTATAAACAGAAAATTGTACATTTGGGTTCAGTCCCTGAGGCTGGCCAGTTAGTTGCAGAGTCAGGAGTCTCCGAACACCTACCGCAACTGATAATTGAACACATTCTTCAGCTTCTTCAGAAGACATTTATTAAAGAAGGGGAGTGTAAAGAGTTGCACCAATCTTGAGGAGTCCAGTTACACACATGTATTGATAGTCAGTTGTGGAACTGAGATATATGACTATGAAGATTTTCATTCATCCAGGTCATGGTATATCTAGTATAGGTCAATCTAAAAACAACTGGACTTGCTGAGTAATCAATGAAGACGTTTCACTACTCATCCGAGCAGCTTCTTCAGTTCAACTGACTGGTGTGGGAAATTCTCGGCATATAAACTCTTCCACTAATCCATTTACAATGGCACATTGTAACTCTTCAAAGAGGTGACATCTGAAGAAACTCACAGAGGTGTAGATTCTGTGTAGTTGTGATAGGATTATCCAATGTGTCATGTGTCAATGTGTCTGAATCCGCCGGGGTACAGATGTTTGAACAGCATTGTATGTAGCAGACAGGTGGTGTCGAAGGCCCCCGCCTCTGTTCAGAGATGGTTTCTCCACCTTGACATGAATCGCCTCTTTCACGCCTCGTTCAAACCAGCGGTCTTCTTTATCCAGGATTTGGACCTTGCTATCTTCAAAGGAGTGTCCCTTGTCTTTTAAGTGTAGAAAGACAGCTGAGTTTTGCCCTGTAGAGTTCTCCCTCCTGTGCTGAGCCATTTGCTTGGTGAGCAGTTGTTTTGTCTCCCCAATGTATAGATCTGTGCACTCCTCGCTACACTGGACTCCGTATACCACATTGCTTTGTTTTTCTTTTGGTGTTGGATCCTTTGGGTGTACCAGTTTTTGTCTCAGTGTGTTGCTAGGTTTGAAAAACACAGGGACATGGTGTTTGTTGAAAATCCTCCTGAGTATCTCTGACACTCCAGCTACATATGGGATGACTATGTTTCGCCTACTATGTTTCTATTGGTGTTCCTGTTGGGCTTGGTTGCTGCTGTTTTGACAAAGGCCCATTCTGGGTAGCCACATGCTTTCAAAGCTCCTCTGAGATGTTTTTGCTCTTTGGACTCTGTATCAGTTGCCACACATTCCGCCCGGTGGTGCAGGGTTCGAATGACACCCAGTTTGTGTTCCAGTGGATGGTGGGAATCAAACAATAGATATTGATCCGTATGAGTGGGTTTCCTGTATACTTCCGTCTTCAAGTTACCCCCCTCTTGGATACATATCAAACAGTCCAAAAAAGCAAGTTTGTTCTCGTGGACATCTTCCCTTGTGAACTAGGAGTTGCATGACACTTTGGATAATCCTATCACAACTACACAGAATCTACACCTCTGTGAATTTCTTCAGATGTCACCTCTTTGAAGAGTTACAATGTGCCATTGTAAATGGATTAGTGAAAGAGTTTATATGCCGAAAACTTCCCACACCAGTCAGTTGAACTGAAGAAGCTGCTCGGATGAGTAGTGAAACGTCTTCATTGATTACTCAGCAAGTCCAGTTGTTTTTAGATTGACCTATACTAGATAAACTGAGATATATGTGTGACCATGTGGCCCAGTAAGGAATTGTATCCCAATCCAAGAGTACAGTTTTAATAAACCCAGGAAAGGACAGCCTGTCAACATTTGGCATTCAGCAACCAGCAAACTGACAAAATAAGTCAGTGGAGTGTGTCAAAAAAAAAAACCAACTTGATAAACAGCAGGCATCTGTCTAACTCTGTTCTGCCTGACAAGATTTATGATTCAACAGGCGAGGCATCTTTGCACACATTATCTCTTTGGATTTGGAATATAGATTCAGGAATGCAGGCATTCTCCTAAACTTTAGGCCTCTCTAAACGTTAGGCCCTTGAATGTCACTTTATTTCAATACAAAAAGTAGCGAAATGTGTACACATATTTATATTTCACTAACGTTCTGTCATGCACAATCATCCTTATTATTTCTCCCTTTAATTTTACTCCAATATAGCCCAATGCTACTCTACTAGATCAGAAATGTTCCCATTCTGCTTCTCTAGCCTCAGTGTTGACCCTCTACACCACCAGCCCTGGCCAATACTGCCCTTCTGCTCCAACAGCTCCAAAACTGCTCTTCTCCTCCTACAGCTCTAACACTGCCTTTCCATTCCACCAGCCTCAGCACTGTCCTTCTATTCCACCAGCCCCAACAGATGATAACATATGGGGGCACATTTACATCCGCAAGTGAAGAGAAAAAAGTGCAATTTTGAGAGCAATCACCATGTTTTATTCCCATAATGCAGTATTTTCCCCTAGAATTCCAGTGTTGTTGCAGTTGCAAGAGTGCCTTGTACCTATAACAATTGTGGACAATGTGTCAAAATGAACACAATTGTGCTTGCACTATGCAGTAAAGAAGATGCAATCATATTAAAAAATTTCTGGTTGGTCACAGAAAAGATCTATTTCCCTTATATATAAGCTTTTACTATCAAATAAAAATGTATCCCACACAAAGCTTTTTGATGCACTGGAAAAGGATCTGGAGACAGAGCTGACTCTGATGACCAAAACTTCTAGAGCTTCACGAGTTAGAGAAGTGTTATACAAAGTTACAATTAGGTGGTATTATACTCCTAAAAAACTACATAGGATTTTCTCAGCTTCTACAGGGAAGTGCTGGAGATGTAACTCGGAACTTGGAAACAAAATCCCATATTGGATAACGGTGATAGCTAGGATAAATAAAATAACAGGATCTGAATTACACCATTCAAAAACTACTTTATTGCTGTTTCACATAGACAACAGACAGTACAAAATGATAACAGATAGACTAACATCACATTTATTGCATGCAGCAATTGCTATGACACCATAAAAAATGGAAGCTAGAAATTGGATGGAGGAACCTAGTGGAAGAAATTAGAATATTGGAGGAAATTAGCAGTTTACTACATAATAATATATCACAATATTTTCAGACATGGAGACCATGGTTAGAGTGAAATTCCACTAATTTCAAGAGAACTTGAAATTGGTGGAATAAACTGGATAAGGTTTAATGGGTTAGTGCTAAAATGGGCTGTTAATCAAAATACTATATAAAAATGACTCGATGTGAATCATTGTTACTCAATAAGTCAATACTCTGTTTTGGAGGTACTTGATGTGAATTGTCTTATTTATTCCCTATTCCCCTTTTCCTTCTGTACCCACCCTCCCTTTTTAAATAAAATTAATAAAGAGAGATTTTGAAAAAATAAAAAAATTCTGGTTTCATTTCCAGTTAGGGTTGCCAACTTTTCCTTCTTTTGAATCCAGACAGAGGGCAGCACCAGTGCTGTCAGAGGCGGAGTTGATGATATAAAGGGGCGGACCAGTTGCCCAAAGGGGCAGGCCTGTGATACAGAGGGCGGACCGGTGACGTGGAGGGCCGGGCTGGTGGCGCAGTGGCTCATGAATTGCCAAATCGCTCCAGAAACAGGGGACATTCTTCAGACTTTTGAAAACCAGGCAAACATTTTGCAACTGGACAGCAGTTTTAAAAACCTGGCAACCCTGTTTCCAGTGGTCAGTGCAAGTGTCGCATGTGCCTGTTTAGTGTGCTGCACCTATTGATGCATGGCACTGAGGGAACGCTGAAGCTACTGCCTGGTCCGGAGGTGGTGGTAGCTCCAGGGTTTCTCTGCATCAATAGGTGCAACTGCGCTTAATTCAAAACAGGAGGCAGGAAGGACTGAGCAGCACTGAGCACAACATATAGAAGTACAAATGGTGCATCATCTTTAATGAATGGGGTTGTACGCACAACTAACTGCAGGGAAATTCACAAATGCAATAGCGGACGTAAATGGTCTTTAAAATGTCCGCGGGTGAGAAATTTTTTATTATATTTGTTATATTGAGGAAAGCAATGTTCTCTAAATAGTGCACGAATGGACAATAAACATCAAAGTCTAAGCATTGAACATATTCTTCGGTTAAAATAAAGTCTTAATAGAAAATGCACATTCTACAAAAAAAGGTGAACTTTATTAACCATAAGGTCACTGAGCCATTAATCTGGTACAGGCTGTAAGTAACACTAGTCCTTTTTTCCAGCAGCAAATAACTACTAGAAGAAAGAATTCTAATACAATACATTATCCACAAAACTCAGAAAAGACTTCATTTTATCCAAATAATCCAAATTCTTCCTTTTTCTCTGTAATAATAAAACTGTAACTTGTACTTGATCCAAACTATAATATATTATAACTAATCCTTATTGGAAGCAAAACCAGCCTATTGGGTTTATATTGGGGCAGATTTATCAAAGGTCGAAGTGAACTTTCGAATTAAAAAACTTCGAATTTTGAAGTAATTTTTGGGTACTTCGACCATCAAATAGGCCAAAATCGAAGTACTGTTTCTTTAAAAAACTTCGACTTCGACTTTTCGCCACCTTAAACCTGCCAAATTGCTATGTTAGCCTATGGGGAACTCCTAGAGCCTATAGCCAACATTTGGATGTTTTTAGAGGTTGAAGTTTTTTTTTTGAAAATCATTCGATCGATCAATTAAATCGTTCTATTCAAACGATTTCTACAATCGATCGAACGATTGTAATTCGATCGAAAACAGCTAAATTTAAACAAAAAAAAACTTTGACTATCAAATTTTTCAATTCGATGGTTGAATTTTGAAGTTTTAGCACTTAGAAATTTGACCCTTGATAAATCTGCCCCTTAATGTTTACATGATTATATAGTAGACTTTAGGCATGGAGATCCAAATTACGGAAAGATCCATTATCCAGAAAACCCCAGGTACCAAGCATTCTGGATAACAGGTCCCATAACTGTATATCAAGATTGCAGTTAGAAAGAAGCATGTATTATTCTCTAAATCTGTAGATTGTGAGTGTAACAAATATGTAAATGTGAAATCATACTCCTTAATATACAGGCTTCAATAAATAATTCAGCTTGCTATACAGTACTCCAAAATGATTGCAATATAATAAAAACGAAATACCATGTACAGACAGGTGCTAAATGCATATCTAAGGGGCAGATTTATCTCAAGGTGAATTTTCAAATAAAATAAAATTCTAATTTTGAGGTATTTTTTGTGTACTTCGACTAGGGAATAGTCCAAATTCGATTTGAATTTGAAAAAAATTAGAATATTGAAATTTCTCATGTATTTTTAAAAATTCGACTTTGACCATTTGCCATCTAAAACATGCCGAATTGCTGTTTTACCCTATGGGGGACCTCCTAGAACCTATGTCAATTGGTGGACTTTGAAAAATCAAAGTTTTTTTCTGAAAAAATTCGAATCGAATGCGCTATTCCTTTGATTTGTATGACTCGAATACGGCCGAATACGGACCTATTCGATCAAAGATGGACCTATTCAACCAAAAAAAACTTTGACTTAATTTTGGTTGGTCTTTTTGAATTCGAATTTTAAAGTTTTTCAATTCGAAATTCGACCCTTGATAAATATGTCCCTAAGTGGTTAGGGAGTTCCCCTAAACAAAAGTGGGGGGGTCTGTGTTACCCCCCTGCCCCGTAGCAAATTGTCTCTGGAAATTAATTATATTATAGAAACTTGAAACCTGAGAGCAAAATAGTCAGTTCCAACAACAGTAAAACAAGTTAGTAGATGAGATGCTCAGCACCTACTTCTTATTTTATACTAGGCGCCCATAATAATATTTTATGGCCATTGATAACCTAGAAGCTACTTTTCCCCCAAATTTTTACGGTTATATTCATTTGACAGTTTGAGTACACATTCCCACATGTATATCATCCATTAATGTGCTGAAAACATATCCAAAAATAATTTTAAAAAAGGTAAAAAAAATTCTAGAAGTTTAACCAATAACGCTGGAGGAAAACTGTCCCAGCATGAGGTATGATGTGAATCAATACAATGAATTCAAAAGACTTTCCTTCCTAACTGGGATTTAAGGCATCTGTTCGATACTAAGGTAAATAATTGGTTTGCCATCTATTCAATTTAATTTATGACATTTTTAGAATTGCATTACAACATAATTACATTGACCACATAATAAAAGGTAATTGAATGTTTTATAATAACACAAATATTTGACGCTGGCTGTGTCTGCCATACAGAGAAAAGTGCTGCAACAAGGAAGAAATTAAATTATCAAATTAGTTTAATGCATCAAACATAAACAATGTGGATTACTAAACAAAGATGCAGTATCCTGCGGCCCAGGGCCATTGTTACAGGTATATGACTTGTTATCCAGAATGCTCGGGACCTGGTGTTTTCCGGATAAGGGGTCTTTCGGTGATTTGGGTTTCCATATCTTTAGTCTACTAAAAATCATTTAAACATTAAATAAACTTAATAGGATGGTTTTGCCTTCAATAAGGAAGTCCAAGGTTCTGTTTTATCATTACAGAGAAAAAAGAAATAATTTCTAAAAATGCAAATAATTTGATTAAAATGGAATCTATAGCTCTCTGGGATCCCATACCTGTACCAATATTCCATCAGTCCAAAAGGTTCCCAAATCTCAGGAACGTCTCATTTTGCAAATATTCAGGAACAGATGGGCCTTATTTATCAAAGTCCAACTTTTTTTTATTTAAAACTAGAATCCACGATTGGACATTATTTATTATTTAAAAAGTATGATTTTATAGAATCAGGAAAAAACTCGATAAAATCATGCAAAAATACGAATCTTATGTTTTTTTCCGATTTTTTTCCCAAATCGCTTGATTTTTTCAGACTTCTTCCCGAAAAGTCCTTATTTTTCGTACTTATGCCCGAAAACCCTGAATTAGCCAGATTTTTATGTTAATTCTAGCACAGTCCACAGAAACTTCCAAATAGGATAGGGACCTCTCCCATTAACTTATATACAACCTCAGCAGATTTTTTGGATTCAGACTTTTTCCATCCTTGTGGTATAACAATATTCGGATTTTATAGTTAAAAAAAAAAACTAGAAATTTTTGAGTTTTTTGGATTCGAACTTTAATAAATAACCTCCAAAGGATCAGCTACTCTGCTAGAATACTGATTTATCAGTGCTGAAAATCCCCAATATTCAGTATGGTCCACAAATGTAGGAAGTTAAAATAATGGAAAAGTTAGTTAACTCTTATCATTATAGTAAAATAACTATGTTGTAGGCAGTGTGGCTGCAAGGGTATATGGTTTCCTACTACAGGTATAGGATCTGTTATATGGAATCCCGTTATCCAGAAAGCTCTGAATTATGGAAAGGCCATCTCCCATAGACTCCATTTTATCCACATAATCGAAACTTTTTAAAAAAAATATTTTTCTCTAATAATAAAACAGTACCTTGTACTCTATCCAAACTAAGATATAATTAATCCTTATTGGAGGTAAAATCAGTCTATTGGGCTTATTTAATGTTTACATGATTTTATAGTAGACTTAAGATATTATTCAAAATACGGAATGATCTGTTATCTGCAAAACCCCAGGTCCCGAGCATTCTGGATAACAGGTCCCATACCTGTATTCCTATTGTGCAATAAACATAATGGCTTATTGTTTAATATGCATTAATTTAGTGCTGCTTTCATAGATATTCATAGATAAAAAAAATACTCAAAGCTGGTGATGTTGCACACGGTTTATACTAGAGATAACCTCATGATTGATGTCACATAAAAAATCATTGGTCATGTCAGCTGTCCAATATTTTGGCTATAATAGTTATAAATATATACCATTATACGTTTGTATGGCAGAAGAGTTTTAGAGTTTCTTAGAATTTGACCTTAACTGCATTACACATTAGTTACCTTTAAGGCGATGGCTTAGGATCTGTTCCAGTATAGAGGCAAAATTGACAAATTCCGGTGCAGAGTCATCAATTGTCTCAAAGCAGGAGCGGTCAATTAAAGTCTTCACGGAGAGCCTGAAATTTTGATGCAAATAAGTTTTAATGCCATAGTCAACAGACAACAGTAGAAGATAGGAGATATAAATATATATAAATATAGGTAACTGCGGTTTGAGCCTCTTGTCTCTGTTTTCTGTTGCTGCTTTAGGATTAGAAAAAAAAGTTCTAATACGGAAGCATTCCTTTACCTGTAGCTGTATAAGTGGTTATTAACCAGAGAGCCAAAAGATAATGATGCCCTCGCCAAGTGTTTATTGGAAAGCGATGTATTAGGGAAGGAAACAAACTGCCATTACTTCACTAAAAGGAGAAATCAATGAGTAAAAAGCCATGAAGGATATTGTACACTGGCCAGGCCAGGATCCCCTTGGCACTTTCAGAAGAAATTTGGCTTGTGGACTGAAACTATTTTGCTTACCCTGTAAATGCTACATCTATCTATAATTCTCATTAATATGTATACGTATAATATATATATATATATATATATGTAGAACAGGACAGCGCACTCCTGAGCTTTTTCAAAATTTCATAATTTATTCCATGTTTATTAAGAATATCAACATTTTGGCTCGTGTCTTGAGCCTTTTACAAGGCTTGACAAAGGCTCAAGTCATGAGCCGAAACGTTGATTCTTAATAAATGTGGAATAAATTATGACATTTAAAAAAAAGCCCAGGAGTGCGCTGTCCTGTTCTACATTTTTCTACATTTTCTTAGGAGCAGCACCCGGGTAATTGAGCTCAAGAACTGACAGTGTGCGGATCTGTCCGGCCTTGTATACTGTACATATACACAATTTGCACATTGGGTGCAATTGCAGCAACTGAATCATGAGTTAAAAACATATGTGCATTCTGAGTAAAATAAAAACAGGGCAATTGCCATACAAAATTTTATTTTGCACCCTGTACTTCATATATGACTCATCATTTGAATAAAAAGAGGGTTATTTACTAAAACTCAAATATTAAAACAAAGTTGACCAAACTCCCATCCATGAATTGAACTCATTCATCAACAATTTTTTTTGAAATAGACGGAGCAAAAAAACATTGCAACAAATTCACGCGTCAATTCGAATCTTACGATTAATGCTCCAAAAACTAGACTTTATTGAATTGTCACCACGAAATCTCGACTTTATCTGATTATCTGACACCCCCCCCCCCCCCGACTTTATCCGATCATCCAGCACAGATCACCATGTAAAGAAACAAATTCAGGGACATTTCCCATTGACTTCAACATTACCTCGACAGTTTTGAGAATTGAGTATTTTCGGATTTGGATTTTTTGCGGCTTGGGCTTATAATAATTCTTTAAAAACTTACTTTTGTTTCCTCTAAAAATTCGAGTTTTCACCTTTAAAAACTGGACCAGAAAAATTTGAGGTTCAATAAATGGGCCCCTAAAAGTCGATTGATGCAAAAGTATTACGAAGCATCCATTATAGGTTCAAGGTACAGCACATTTATATTAATGACAGTTCCTCTTTAAGACTTTAGCGTTAAACAAATGGGTTGTAGACAAGGCAGCTACTAGGGGGACATTATTATAGAAAGGCCAATTGGGGCCACAACTAATATACAATTTTAATATGGGTTTACAAAACAGATCTTGTTTCTAAAGTCATAGGTTATCCTAAAATAGTTTTGCTGCAGGGCCAGACATTTATATCATTAAAAATACTCTCAAGCCCAAAGGAGGAAACCCCGCGTGAACTCAAACAAGGCTGGAGAAGTCTTAAATCAGCCCCTATGATCTAGTAAATCAACTGCAGAACTTTTTATATAATGACATTTTCATTTTTAAAGTAGTGCAAGAATCCATACTTGTATCTATTTTCTGTTCTTTGTTTCCAAACTTATTGGAACATTTATGAAAATGTCATTTAAATATACAGTTCACAGATATAAAGTGAATTGAACACGGTGAGAATTCATTTTCAAACAGACAGAGAGGGCACAGTAACCTAAATGATACCATGTTATTCTGATTTCTGCTATACAGTGATGGATAGATGGGAGTTTAAAGGAATAATATAATCACTAAGAGTTTCTGAGAAATGTGATATATAAACGTGATTAAAGGAAATCTATAAAATTATTTTTGCTTGGAACCAGCCATACACAGCTTGAAAATTATTATAACAGAATTTTCATACAATGGAATCAATTTCCAGCAGAACTCTGTGGTTTTTGGTGCATGTTGGCCGAACAATCAGATTACCCCCGATATAGCCATGCTTGTTAATTGCATATCGGGGAAAGATCCTCTCATTTGGCCACATCGCCAAACGAGCGGATCTTTGCAGCTATGGCCACCTTAAGAGGCAGAGTTGTTTTCGGGTTAAAAAAAAACCCTCTAATTATTTGAGTTTAAAAAAAATAAAATAAATAGAATATTTGAGATTCATTATACCACGGCCCTGGAAATAGCTTAAATCCAAAAATACACCACCTAAATCCTGTTGAGGTCATGTAGAAGTCAATGGCTGGGGTCCCTAGAACCATTTTTAGAGGTTAACAGCCAGCTTGGGGTTGAATTTTTTTCCATAGGGTTTTGGGCGAAAACTCGAATCGAGAATTCGATTCGATCAATTCAGGTTATTTTTCCACCAAAAACGTAAAACCCACAGAATTGAGTTTTTGCCATTCAAGCTTAAAAAAACCTCTAACTTCCAACCTTTGATAAATCATCCGCTTAGGGCTGTTAACCTCTTCAAATAGTTCAAGGGACCTCTGCCATTGACTTCTACATGACCTCAACAGATTTTAGGTGGTGTATTTTCAGATAGAAGCTATTTCCAGGGTCGGGGTAGAGTTTTGACCTAAAAAGAAACTCCAATATTAAAATTTTCATTGAAAAAAAAAAAAACAACTCAGACTTTAATAAATCTGCTAAATGTCCAACTGGTACATTCGGCACCCTATATCCAGAATCAGTGCTAGGCTCCCTGGTCTCGGCTCTTGCTTCTGCCTAAAACAGCCGCCTTTCACTTCGGGAGGAGCCCTCCACTAATTGGATGCCACCAGGTCTTAATAAGAGAGGAGCAAAGCTAAAGGTTATGCACGAGCAAAGGGGCATGATCGTTTCACCTGGATGGAAGACAGGCCAGACAGACAAGCGTGGATAGGCAGGCCGGGCCAGCACAAGCATATTACAAGAATAGTCGGACAGGCTGGGTCGGTGCAGGCAGAGTTCAAGGAATGGTCAAACAGGCTAGGATCAGGATTGGAGAGTTCAGAATACTCAGCAGGAAGGCAAGGGTCAATATCAATAGATCAAGCAGGATCAGTGTCGGACTGGGACACCAGGGGCCCAACCAAAAACCTTAGACCAGGGGCCCACCAAAAAAACTTAGACCAAGGGCCCACTCTAAGTAATATTATTCTTCCTCTCCTCACTCAACCTTTATTCTCCTAGTCTCTTTTCTTTACATACTATAATTGATTATTCCATGTATTTAATCTCTTTTTTTCATAGAAATAGGGAATGACCAAATGTTTAGCAGCACAAGGGCCCACTGACGCCTGGGCCCACGGGGACTTTTCCTGGTATCCCAGGGGGCCAGTCCGACACGGAGCAGGATTCACAAGGAATAAACACCCAGGATACTAACGAATAGAACCTAACAACGGGCAATGTGTTTAATACTGAGATCCCTATAAATACTTTTAAATTTCGCGCCAATGCGTGATGACGTCATCACACCAGCATGTCAAGCCTTGAAGTGTGTGCCATGCGCGCCATAGGAGAACCGCCACTCAGAGGAAAAAGACTCATGCAGCAGGCGTCCCCGTCGGCCACAGGGTAAGCCACTAGACTACCTGGGTAACTTATCGTTACACTAACAAACTATTAAATTAATGGGATGCATTAATATAAATAATTTTGCATTAATATTGGACTGATCAATATTGATATTGTTTTGATATTGGTTCCACTGCCTATAGTTTAGATACCATTAGAGTAGGTTCCTTGAGTCAGCCATTGGTGTATCTTCTATGTTTTCTGTGCATATCCTGAGAAACCTAAATAATGCCACTGATATGATCATTTTTTTCTGCATTCAGAAGAAAGAAAAAGCTGGGAAAGGGGAGAGAGAATTGAGGAAAGCATTGCAGAATTGCAGGAAAGCAAGCAAGCAAGAATGGCTAGAGGATGAGAGGATAAAACGAAAAAGAAGCAGTATACATTGTTTATTATACTCACTCTTTATGACACATACACCCACATACTGGAGGACCTACAGCATTACCATTTATAATTCATCTCGGCTATTTAGTCCAAATTAGTAATAGTGAGTCTGGTCCTTTCAAGAGGAAATGAAGGATTATTTATACATTACAGGCAATTTATATTCAGCACAAGGTAAATAATCAAAATGATTTTACAGAATCAGACTGGTGCAGTTCACCAAAAATTGCAAAAAGGAAAAGCTTTTTGCGATTATTCTCATCATTCTTATTATCAACAATATTATAATAATAACATGCACTAATGTACTGCTCCATCCGCACTGAAATAAAACATGCAATTTATTGCATAAGCAAACCAGTTTCTACTGACAGCTATTGTATCCCTGTGAATAATTCTTATTCCTTATAACTCTAGAAATACATGGGGAAAATGAGCACCCTATGGTGTTAAACTGCACAAGTGCTGAGCACAGGGACTAAATTGCATAAGTGTTGTTACCATTAGTAGACAGTCAGCAATTGGTTTACTACAAGTTAAAATAAACTGGCCAAAGACACAAAAATACAGTTGTACAAATCCTCGATTCTTATGATTTTTGGATCGTGTATGGAGTGTCCCAACATTTTTTGTGCCATGGCGATTGCTCATTTAGCCAAGGTTTAAAGATTTCTGTCAGCTAATGATAATATCGCTGCATGTATTGCACCGCAAAATCGTTCATCCAATATTAAGGCTACATTTACACGTCTATGGCAGACTTTAGTGTCTATTGGGGTTATGTTGTAAAAGGCACTTGGTTTGCCCTGGAGAAGGAACCAACAGCAACCAATCAGCAGGTAGCATTTACTGGTCACCTGTTGAAAAGCAAACATCTTATTGGTTGCTATGGGTTACTGCTTCTGGGCAAGCTTAGTGCCTTTTACTACATATGAGGGTACGTTTGTAAATAAGCCTATCTGCTCTCAATTAACGAAGGTTACCCAGAATTACGTGATGCACAAATTGTTGGGCTTAACAGTGTAAACATTTTTGTAAATTAATGACACACACAGATATAATCAGGTCG
The DNA here is from genome assembly GCF_017654675.1 of Xenopus laevis. Classification (NCBI taxonomy): domain Eukaryota; kingdom Metazoa; phylum Chordata; class Amphibia; order Anura; family Pipidae; genus Xenopus; species Xenopus laevis. The sequence goes on along the minus strand of NC_054381.1, from coordinate 29,005,386 downwards.
GCCTTTTTTCTAGGTCAAATACGTAGACCATCATATTCCAGAGTTAGAATAGCTGTGTATATCAGATAATAAAAACAAATTATGGGAAACACAATTCCCATCTCAATCCATCAGATCCCCAACCATTGATGTCACCACCCCCTTGACATCACAGTCCAAAAAAAGAAAAATAGCAAAGGTACAGTAGCAACATTAGGTAAGAGAGACATGAATTAATTTACTTGTTCTATTAAACCCAATGCAAAGTAAGGATATGCTGGGGATCTTTGCAGTACCCCTGTATTTAATTCCTCTATTCCACCTCCCCGTTCAATTACAAGACGGCCAGAAAAGAATAATCAAATTTAGAAATCTGTAGTGAGAAAATAATCCATGATTGTGCTGTCCAAGTTCTTCCATGTAGTGATATGATTATGTTTTCTGCTAAATGTTGGGGGCTAAATTTTAATAAACTGATAGATAGAAATCAACAGATCCCTTGAGTGAGCAGGAGGCAATAACAATCTCTGTAAGAGCCAGATAATGTCAGGCTGATCCTTCATTAAGCCTCAATACTGACTGGCTAAAGCCAGGTTTAACGCAGCCATATAGAAACACATTCTGCCATTTAACAGGTTGCAGTTGTGCAAGTTTAGAGCTGCTTCCCCTCCCCCCGTTCAATGAGCACCAGCTGTTTCTACACAAATGTAAATAAAATGTTATTGCAAGTGCTATAGTAAGTGAAAGCTTGTTCACTCTAAACGGGTATCATGCAGAGGTAAGAGCCAATTTTGTTTGGTGATTGCCATGACAACCAATTTGAACTTAGAATCGTATTTCTATACAATTTAAATGTAAAAGAAAAATTGAAAATTTTCTCTCAATGTAAAAACAGAAGACTTTTGAGTTGTGTGTCTGTAATACAGGGCTTATGTATTATCCAATACTGCACTGCTAACACTAGTTAAATGCATTTTTCATTCTTGGTAGCTGTCTGGAGAACATAACCTTGAATATAATATAATATCTTTTTAAATAAACCTACTTATTTGCATAGCTCAGAACTGCGTGATTAAAAGTAAACTGCAAAACCAAAAAATGAGAAACCGTTTCTTGAATATATGGTCCGGATATCTGAGCATCATAGAGGCAAATAAAACTGTATGGATTTGAAAGATTCTGTACAAACATAATAGTCAACTCATTCACATTGATGGTATATTACTCTTAACAGTAGTCTACCCCCTTTATCTAGATGTCGAACGGAGAAAATGGTAATTTGGAATAGTAATCTTTAAGTTGATTTTTATATATTTTCGCGAACTCTGCCTTTTAATATCCCTTTAATAAGGACTTTAAACAAGACTTTTTTAATAGAAATTTTAGCTTTAAGCCTTTTAACTTATTATTAGAATTGGTGGGGGGGGGCGGTTGGTTGGTGGAAATCAGCACTCAAACCCTACTCTTTTCTCTTCCCTGTCTATTGTATCCCGCACTGGGATTCTCAAGGGGGCCAGGATTTGTGGTTTCGTGAGGTTTGAATAGCTCTTTAATAAGACAGGGCCAGAGTTAAATATCGAGACCACAGTCCTGGTTTTCCTTCCTTTCTTTGCTTTGTGGTGCCCCAGGGATTGTAATTTCAATAGGTAGAACGTTTTGGGACAACACCACCTACCTTTATATCCTTTTCCTACTTTTACATCGGGTTGAGTTGCTGGGTAATTGATGTAGCGCTAATTAATTTGGTTCAATAATTTATTTATTTTTCACAGTTTATTAAGTCCCTGGTCGGACTAACGCGCTTGCACTTTAAGTATTCAAATTAATTTAATTTTTATAACACTTATGCACTTTAGACAGTGGATTAATTGATAAGGAGTGAATTAATGGCAGAATTGATTTGATATGGTCTGCCTTTCGTAACAAGCAAATGAATTAGCACGGAAGTAGCACCTGAAATTAACTAGTATTCATTTTAATTAATTGCAATACTCACTATTTATATTTTTAAGATCCTGCATCTATAGAATTAATTTAAAGTATCCAGTAAGTGGATGAATTTTGAATTTTGAATTTTAGAAGTGAACCAATGAATTACTAGTCAGAAGAGGGGTTCTTTCTTTTCTTTCTTTTCTTTCTTTTTTCATTATTTATAAATTGCACTGATTGAATCAGACCTCTCTATCGACGAAAGCGATAAATTAGTATTAAGAGTATATTCTCTTTCAATTCTGTTGAAAGTAATTAGCAGGTTTATGGTTAAAATCAATAAAAATGAATTGACACAAAAATGGAGAAAAAAAAAGTGAACTTCAATCTCTCACTAATCTCACATTCTTGACGGGTTGGTTTTGACTTTTGAGCACAGTAGCAGAAAGAACCCTGTGAGGGTTGTAAGGCTTGCATACATATCGGTTAGTTATAGAGCTTAGCATCTTAGTTGCCTCACAAGGAAACTTCAGGCGACTTTGGAAAACGAATCGCTGCGTGTGCTTAGCGCTGTCGATTTTTCATTTTAGCCAGTGAGGGAAGGCATTCGGGGAGATTGGTCGCCGCAAAGACGAGGCAATTAGTCGCCAGGTGACTAAATCTCCCCGAAACGCCCAGTGTGATCTTACCCTAAATATTAGTCCAATAAGCAGATGATAAACAACAAGAAGTTCCTAGACTTTTAGTATTAATTTTATATATATATATACTATCCAGAAATCTCAGAATTACAGAAAGGCTTTCGCCCATAGACACACAAGCATTAAAGGCGGGTAGGATGAGAGGGGGATAGAAGGGGCAAGGATGCAACAATCAGACTAGTGTAGATCAGTCTCTGTCCCTTTAGTTTAGATGAGGTACAACTCATCACACCAACTGAATCAAAAGATGCTGTGGATCTAAATTTAAACAACAGCTAAATGGTCACATGTGGGAAACTCCAAACAGAATAATTTTCAAAGTTTGGGTCAGGTGCAAAGTGCAAAAAGCATGGCATTATTGTGCAGTTTTTTCACTTTGCACCCTAACCCATACTGTGGGGTTTGTCAAAAATTGCAGCTCTTTTTGAAGGAGAAATATCTGCATTTTACTGCAACCACCGTGCTGTCTATACTGTAATCACTGGGTGGCAGTGTATGAGTCCTTACGGATGTACCCGTGGGATTAGGAAATTAAGCTGATTGCTTGTTTTGCCAGAAATCACCAATTGTAGCAGCACACTCTGTGACTTCTCAAGAACCACAAACTTCAAGATTTCATGTAAAAAACATATTTAGCACATTTGATTAAAATAAAAGTGTCTGAGGTCATTCTTCTAAGTGACAGACTCGGAGCAGCGGCATTCGGGTCACATCATCGATTGTGTAAGATGTGTGATTATTTGTAAAGCTTGTATATGATAGCAGCTCTTTGGAGCAGGGCAGCTCCAGACTTTAAGATTTGGGATCGAGCGGGATGCACCCAACCCACACAGTTTAAGCAGTGAGAGTCCCTCTTATTTAAAATTCATACTGAATTTATGTCAGCCCAATATATATTGCATTAATAAGGGAAATCCCTTTTGAGTGCTGATAGTATTGGATTGTGATTGTTTGTTTTGTCCCAAGCCTGGGATAAAAAATACAGGCTTTGCAACCATCAGAAACAAACCAACATAAGAAGTCAGAGTGCTCTGCCCATGAGAACTTACTTACTAACCTGCCTACACTTAGGGGGTTATTTATCAAAGTCTGAATTTATCTAAATATTTTCTGCTACAAACTCTGATCAAATCCACTAGGGTTTTTTTGCTTATTTATTATTACATTATCCCAAAAATTTGCTTTGCGGGAAAAAAAATCAAATTTTCTAGATTTTTTCGGATTTTTCATCCGATTTTCAAAATTTTTTCGGATTTTTCGCCGATGAAACCCAGCTCACATCAAAAAAATCATTGGGACTTCTCCCATTGACTTATATGCAACCTCAACAGGATTTTCTGATTCAGACTTTTCCATCCTCGGGGGGTTAAATAAATTCCGAAAAATTTGTGATTTTTTAAAAGTCTGATTTTATATAAAAAAAAATCACAAATTTTTCGTGATTTTTGCATTCGTAGTTAAGTAAATAACCCCCATAATCATGACATAAACAGTAGAAGGAACGAATTCTGTGATTCATGTTTATCTGTACACCAGGTTAGAGATGAAGCTAGAATTTATACTGTAGACTGGAACAAAGCATTTACTTTATTAACGCAACTTGTACTTTTTACCAGGTAGTAAATAATACGTATTTGAAAAATTTTGTTTTTATTTTACGTTGCTAAAATTCACTGTTTTTGCATTATTTAATTTTACTGCACCCTTCCCCCAGAACATTATCAGACCATGTACAAGATAAATAGATGCCGTCTGTTCCCCACTTGTGTATGTACATCCTGCACCCTCATGGGCCAGAACATTGGCAGTTGCCAATATGCTTTAAGTAAAATGTAAGTTGAACAAAGCAAGATATATTAGGTTTGAGACTTGGAAACTTATTTATAAAAATTCTGTGTTTTTTTCCTACTAAAATCCAAATATAAAAAGCATGAATGACTAAAAAATTGGAAGAATTTACAGCAATTACAAATGAAAAGAAAAAACGCTGAAACCGCTAAAAGCTCAAAGCAAGAAAGATTTTACAATATGCAAAGGACAGCGTCCACTTCTACATGACCTTGCCAGCTTTTAGATGGTAACATTTTGTTGAGATAGGTGCCTCTCCCATTGACTTATATGGGACCTTGCATTTGGGCTTATTGTAGCATATGAGTGTAGGAGGCAGTGACTGTGAAATGTGTGAGTGAACCATGAACCATGAACCATGAACCATCAGGATAAACAATGCACCACTATGAGTTGCAGTACAGGTATGGGACCTGTTATCCAGAATGCTCGGGACCTGGGGTTTTCTGGATAACGGATCTTTCCGTAATTTGGGTCTTCATGACTTAAGTCTACTAGAAATTCATTTAAACATTAAATAAACCCAATAGGCTGGTTTTGCTTTCAATAAGCATTAATTATATCTTAGTTTAGATCAAGTACAAGGTACTGTTTTATTATTACAGAGAAAAAGGAAATCAGTTTTAAAAATTTGGATTATTTGGATAAAATGGAGTCTATGGGAGACAGCCATTCCGTAATTCGGAGCTTTCTGGATATCGGGTTTCCGGATAAGGGATCCTATACCTGTACTCTGTTTTCTCATTCACAATTGTCTTTTTATATGAAGGAAATTTGTGCAAAGGTAGTCTTGCAGCATCCAAATGAATTATTACATCTGGAGAATGTAAATGGAAAGGAACAATCAAAAAGAAATAACATTAAGATGTGATTTCATGGAATCTTTTTAGGCAGAAGAGAAAATCATGATGAAAAACATGATGAACCAAGAGTTCATTATCAATATTCTATATGACACATCTTTATTGTGTATCACTGCAGCTGTCAGATACATTAGTTAATCACATGCCTTGCGGTTATAGGATGCAAAGCTATCAACAGAAGCTCACTCTAACAGTCAACCCGCACAACTTCCAGCCTTCAGTAAAACAGAACAGATGAGACCCCGGAGCCTCAGGTTGTTGGAGCAGTTGGTCAGTGTTTAGCAAACTTGCTCTGAAGAAAGTTATATGACATCCTCTTTCTTCTGGCCAGAAAACATACTATTAAAGATGGATACAATTAAACTATTCTGCATACCTCCCTCCAGCAGCTATCTTACATTTAGATCAAGTGAGTACGATTTTTGGACTCTTACTTGTGAGTAGGCACAAGTAATGTAGTAGCGAGGGATGCCAAATGGGCAACTTGTGCCAAACTGAAAATTTGCACAGAGTAGCACTCACTAACTCACAAGGTATCCCTGTGCTTAAAGGAGAAGGAAACCCCTTGGTGCAAAAATCCCTCCCCTGTGTTGCCCCCCCTCCCTCTTCCACCCTGGCCTACCTGTCCCCCCGGGCAAATGTAACTTGTTACTCACCTCTCTGCGCAGGTCCTGTCCACGGAGCTCACAGGCGCCATCTTCTCCCAAGCGCAGTAGGAGCATTTACCAGTACGGATCTACTGCGCATGCGCCGAATGTCACAAAGTGAAATCAGAAAACTTCGTGACTTTTGGCGCATGCGCAGTAGATCTGTACCGGTAAATGCTCCTACTGCGCATGCGCCAAAAATGCAGATCAAAGCAGAAAGAAGATCGCTTGGGAGAAGAGGTGCCTGTGAGCTCCATGGACAGGGGCTGCGCAGAGGGGTGAGTAACAAGTTAGGGGTATTTGCCTGGTGGGACAGGTAGGCCAAGGGGGAGGAGGAAGGGGGGGTAACACAGGAGAGGGGGGAGGGTTTTTGAGCCCAGGGAATTTCCTTCTCCTTTAAAAGACATGTAAACCCCATCCACCGAAATGTAATCAGTGAACAGCCTCTTTGAAATCTTTAGATAACTGCCACTCTGGTTGTTAAAAGGTTAACAGTAAGGCTGCAGCATCCCCTTAATCACTTAAAAATCCTTCTACTCCTCTAAACCACTCTGCCCCTCCCTCAGGAATTTACTTTGGCTGTTTGACTTATGAGCATGCCCAGTTCTTCTCAGCTCAGATTACTAAACACACCCTCCAGTCTTAACAGCCAATGAAGAGATAGCATTGCTGGTTCCCATAGAAACTCTGCTCTAGCTGTCTGATCCTATTGTTTTTCTCCTAATCACCTCTCCTGAGCTCAGAGTAACCATTACAGTGCTCAACCCCAGCAGAACTTTATCAAACTATGGTGTGCCTGTGTAACCCTGCATTCTACATTGCATGAACTACAGCATACATGTCCTGTTTGTAGATGTCAATGTTACTGATGACCATTTAGTAAATGGTCGATTTTTGGCCAGATGTCAATCAAGTAGGCTTGTTGGAATGCTCCATACATGCACAGATAAGCTGCCAAATCATTCTAAAGGACTGATATTGACATCTTAAATCTGCCCACTTATGGCCACCTTTAGGCTAATATCACAGCAAGACGTTTTCCTCATCTTCCCATTGATTCTTTTCCATGGAAAAAGCATATGAATTTGTCTACAGTTGGTACAGGTATGGGATCTATTATCCAGAATGCTCGGGATCTTGGGCTTTCTGGATAAGGGGTCTTTCCGTAATTTGGATCTTGATAATGTAAGTGTACTAAATAATTATTTTAACATTAAATAAACTCAACAGGATTGTTTTGCCTCCAATTAGGATTAATTATATAATTGAGATAAAGTACAAGGTACTGGTTAATTATTACAGAGAAAAAAATATTATTTAAAAAAATGAATACTATGGGGCAAATTTACTAAAGGGCGAAAATTCACTAGCGAAGGAGAGACTGTAGCGCTACTTCGCACTCTAACGCCAGGCGAAATTTCGCTCTGGCAAATGGACTTGCGGATTTTACTGAACGTTACCTCTTGCGCCAGACTTGCCTTCGCCACCTCAGACCAGGCGAAGTGCAATAAAGTAGATAGGACTTCCTCAAAAAAAACTGAAACATTTTCTAAGTCCTAAAAAACGCTGGCGACCTTTCAGTTTTTCAGGGTGATAGGCTGCAAAAGATTCTAAATTTTATTTAGGGTACCCGGCTTCCCCCCTACATTTCCTACCGTACGGCACATAAACTATACACTGGGCTCATGTGAAGGGCATTTTAACAACTGTATTTTATTTTATTAAGTAGCAACTTTGCATTTTAGTGAATTTGCATTGTCCTGGCGAATTTTGGCCTGGCGGTTTGAGCAAAGCCGTCCTTGCCCAATTTCCGGAGGTTAGTGAATTTGCCCCTATTGGAGATGGCCTTCCCATAATTCGGAGCTTTCTGAATAACGGGTTTCCAGATAACGGATCCTATACCTGTACCATTTGTGGGAATCAGAAATATGGCACACCGGCATCATTGTTGCTGTCTAAGCTGGAAGCAACAGCAGCAATAACGTGTTTTGTGGCTGTGACCTTTCCAGGCATATGAGGTATAAACAGACAAAGAGAGAAAGTGGTGAACACACCAGACAAAGGGGTAAAGAAACAATGGACAAGCACCAAGAGGCAAATGGTATTAAAAAGATGAGGGGCATGGGCACTCTTAATTAAGTGAAGTAAATGTGTTGATTTTGCAATAGCCAAGGAATGATAGGGCATATGTGCAAATTTTTATTTTGGGGCTCCTACATGCCACTTACTTTGATAAACCTATGCACATTAAATTGTTCACAAGACTCCTGGCTTTCATTGTTAGGGAGTTTTATGTTGGTGCATAATAACATGTGGGAGATAACATGCTGTTGAATAAAATCTTATCTACTGAACCAGGAATCAGAGAAAGCATTCCAGATCCTGATTCAAATAAACACTGATTTATAACTAATCATTTTAACTCATCTTTTCTAACAGAGACAGTCACGAGACATCAAAAAACTTTTTATAAAATTTTTTATGTATATTTGTATTACCTTGTTTTCCAAGCAAACGCAATTTTGTTTCAAGTTAAAGTCCTAATCTCTGGGTACTGTGAGGAATCCTTAGTTCCAAGAGTAAGAAAATATGTATTCGTCAGCCGTGGATTAACATTGTAATTGTAGGCAATGTTCTTTTCCTTTCAAATGTAAATGAGACTCCCAGAGAATTTGGGCAATGTTCACATAAGAGAAAAATATCCTAGATTTTGTTTTACCATCTTCCAAGCTGAATATATAATCCAGTGCCAGAGATGTTTACGAATTGTTTTCATTCAAATATAAGAGATCGACTATCATTATTTTGAAATGCCTGCCAAAAAATTATTTAAAATTATGTAAATAATGGGGACATTTTCACAGGGAAATAGACTAGATTTCAAACTGGCACTTTGTTCGTTTAAAAGGGGAACTATTGCGAAAATGAAAAATACGCTTCATCATACTGAAATAATAACCTTTCTAAATACAATCAATTAAAAATTCTGTATAATTTCTGAAATAATCCAGTGTAGCTTCACTATCCTCCTCATTCTGTCTTCATGCAGGAGTTGGGTGTCGGATTTTCATTGTCAGTTAGATCCAATATATCTTATTGGGGGCTTCCTTTCCTAGCAGATGAATTTGAGCTCGAATAACTGATTCCAGTACAAACAAAACCAAAATAACTGGTACAAATTCTGCATGTAGAAAGACATGCCTTCTGGTGATTTTAATAAAGTGAACTCTTATACATCTTCTAGGCACAAGTAGCACCCTAAAAGATATATTGGATCTAACTGTCATTCAAAATCAGACTCCCAACTCCTGCATGAAGAGAGAATGAAGAGAGGCCGAAGAGAGAGTAAAGATAAACTTGATTATTTCCAAAACGGTTCAGAATCTTTAATTGAATATAATCAGAAAACTTCTTATTTCTGTATGCTGATGTTTATATTAATTTTCGTGTTCATGATAGTTCCCCTTTAATTACTATTCCCCTGATCTTTACTCAAGGAACAGGATACATTCAGTATTGTCCAGCCCTGTCGAGCCTGTCCCACACTCCCGTAAAGAACAAGAAAATGGTTAATGATTTGGTGGTGATAATTGTTAGGAACGCCCAGTGAATATAATTACTAACATCAGACCCCAGCCCACTGGCCATCCATTCTGGATAACAGGCCCCATACCTGTAGTAGGTCTGCAAGCCATTGTTGGCCCTGTTGGTTTGTTTTTGTATATAGTATTACCAAATACAGCAAAACGTATAAGGGACTATCTTCTCATTTAGGAGAAGGTCAATCAGTGCTAGGCCAGGCTAGGATAACATGTTTCCAGATAAGGGATTATTATTTCCATGAGATGACCCTTAAATTTGGATTTCGTTTTAAGGGCTGCATTTCTTAGACACATCCAGTAACGCTCTACATTTATCTGCTAATTAGTACTCAAGCAATGACATTAGTGACCAAGAAACACACTTCTTCAGTGACATACAGTATTTTGTTCATTACATGAGTCACCTAAATAGAAGGAACACCAGTCATTAAGTTCCCCTGGGCTCCATTTCTGCATTATATCTCATTCGGCTGTGTGGGATTTGAACACACACCAATGTTCTAAAAAGCCGATTATAAATAAGTGAATAAACCTTTCTGGCAAAAGCTAAGCCAGTAATTGGCTGTGTGAGTAAGTGAATTGGAGAGAGTGAAGATACATAAGGTACTACATGCAACATCAGCCAATAATAACAAAAGCAGACGGAAAGATGGCGCACATTTCCATTGGCAAGGCTTTTGTGTTCTCTGCACAAAGGCTTGTTGCTTGTAAGGACCTCACAGAGTGTAACCCTATGGGGTTGTGCAGCACGTGCTTCTCTATTCAGGATATTGGCATTCCTACAAGCTCTACATGTTCATGAATCACTGATCAATAGTTGGCAGCTACAGTATTTCTTGGTTCTGATGTCTAAAAGGAATGCTGAGTAGAGGAAAATGGCTGCTTTCAATGACAGAGACTGCCGTGGCATAGTTACTCTTCATTTATAGTGCCATTTTGTAAACTAAAGTTTAAATACAAGGCATCTGCTATCGAAGGTAAGCTTTGGTTTCCATTATTTAATTTAGTTTGGTCAGTTAAAACCCACTGACTGACTCCAAAAGAATTTTATGGTGCCCTACCTATTCACAAACTATAGGTTTCTTTATACAGGGCCATAGGTCTCATTTACTAATGCAGTGCAAAGTGTAACATTTTGGGACCAATTGCCATTTTTTTCTTAACCTTAAGGCTAAAGCCCACAGCCGGAACTAGGGGTAGGCAGAAGAGGCAGCTGCCTCTAACTACCCATTCTTCCCTCTATCACTCACCTCTCCTTCTCTCTCCCCTCCCTCCTGTTATCCTCCACTCCGTCGATGTGCCCTCTGTCACTCACCCCTCCCCTCCGGCCTCCGTCATTCTCCCCTCCCTCCTGTCACCCTCCCCTCTGTCGCTCTCCCATCCCTCCTGTCACCCTCCCCTCCGTCGATGTCCCCTCTGTCGCTCACCCCTCCCCTCCATCCTGTCACCCTCCTCTCTGTCGCTTTCCCATCCCTCCGGTCATTCTCCCTTCCCTCCCCACCGTCGCTCAACCTCCCCTCGGTCACTCTCCCATAGTAATTGGCTGTGTGAGTAAGCAAATTGGAGAGAGTGAAGATACATAAGGTACTCCACCCTCCACTCCATCGCTGTGCCCTCTGTCACTCACCCCTCACCTCCGTCATTGTCCCCTCCCTCCCGTCACCCTCCCCTCTGTCACTCTCCCATCCCTCCTGTCACCCTCCCCTCCGTCGATGTCCCCTCTGTCGCTCACCCCTCCCCTCCATCCTGTCACCCTCCTCTCTGTCGCTTTCCCATCCCTCCAGTCATTCTCCCTTCCCTCGTGTTCGCCTCTCTCCTTCTCCTCTGTCACATTTTCCTACCTCCCCTCCTTCGTTCTCCCATTTATTGAGTTTGGACACGTGTACACGGGAGTGGGTTAGTGGGCGGATGGGTTGCCTAGGACGCTCTTCAGGCCTGGCTTGACCCTGCTAATGCCAGTTGGAATGCAAGAATGTAAAGTCCTGTATACCTGCACAAGAGCCGACACAACGGTTAAAATATAATATGGGCATATAAGGATATTAACTAAGGAATTCTGTTGTAACTTCTAATTTTATCTTATTTTAAAGTAAGCTTTCTGCTGATAGGAGCACCGGCCTGGGGTGTCAGGTAAGTAAAAGTGGTCACTTCGGGATGCTTAACTTTTGGCACCCCAAGCGTAAAATGCTATTCCTTCTACTTTAACATAAAAACTTACTTTAAAATATGAAAATATTAGAAGTCACAACAGAATTCCTAATTTAATATCCTTATATACCCATATTATATTTTATTTAAACATCTTTTAAAAAGTACTTCATTTTCCCATAAAAACATGAACAGTTAGGGGCACATTTACTTAGCTCGAGTGAAGGAATAGAATAAAAAATACTTCAAATTTCGAACGTTTTTTTGGCTACTTCGACCTTCGACTACGACTTCGAATCAAACGATTCGAACTAAAAATCGTTCGACTGTTCAACCATTCGATAGTCGAAGGACTGTCTCTTTAAAAAAAACTTCGACCTCCTACTTCGCCATCTAAAACCTACCGAGCATCAATGTTAGCCTATGGGGAATGTCCCCATAGGCTTTCTAGAAAATTTCTGATCAAAGGAATTTCGTCCGATCGATGGATTAAAATCCTTAGAATCGTTCGATTAGAAGGATTTATTCGTTCGATCGAATGATTATTCCTTTGATTGTTCGATCGAACGAATATCGCTAAATCCTTCGACTTCGAAATTCGAAGTCAAAGGATTTAACTTCGACAGTCGAATATCCAGGGTTAATTAACCCTCGATATTCGACCCTAAGTAAATGTGCTCCCTAATGTGCTAATGATTAGTAGTGATAATGAGATATAACCTAAGCACAGTTTTTAACCACAGTACTAAATTCAATATAGATATCGTATATGTAATATTATTTTTTCTTCTCAATGCCACCAGCTTTTTTCTGAACTGTTATTATATTTTCCTATAAGTGGAGCAATCTCCTTTTCTACTGGAATTTTTAGATCCAATGGACCTAGAATACGAGGCCGGTAGAATAATTCTCTTCTGCGGAACAGAGAATAAACACAGGAGGAGACAAAATAACACGTATTTGTATTTGTAACACTATTGATTTTGAAAGCCTCTAAATATGTAGTTGGAATGCAAGTAACTTTCCCTTTTAATAAGCAGAAAAAGGCTGCTTTAAACCAAAGTAAATCAGGCAGAAATAATGTATTGCAGGCAACCATGGCCCCTTCAGAACTGTAATTCCCATAATCCTCATGGTGCTGCAATGAACACGACTCATTATCTGTAGAAGTGTTATCAACTGAACTGAAAATTAAACACTTTTTAAACTTAATACACATAAACGAGGCAAAAAATGGCACCCAGAAGTGATTTTACATTTCCAGCTTTTTTCATAATGAAATAAAATATCATTCTAAGCAACTTTCTTTAAAAATGTTTAAAGTATATTGTAAAGTATATTGTATATTGATTTTTTTATTGAGAGTTGTGTGTTTATAGCCCTTTCCCTTCTCTGGGTCTGACTCTTGTAGCAATTCTCCTTCTGCATCCCTTCCAACATTTGGAAAATTTAAAGAGGGACAAAAACATTTGCTGCGCGTAATGTGGTAGAAATGTTATGGACTACGCCCATTTTACGACCACACCCCTAATAACCATGTTCATTTTACAAAATTTGGCAGATTATGGAAAGTTTGAACACATTTCTGGGGGTTTTAGGGTCAGGTTTTATGTGTTATTACAGTTTTGCTAATGAAGGTGAATTGCCCTTTAAGCTGAAATTCACAGTTTCCCCAAGAGACCTGCTTATTTTAAAATAGTTACAATGCATCTTTGCTTAGGTCAAATTGTTACAAAAGTATCTAAGTGCACCTGCCACATATTCTGGGCTCTCTGCCAAAAAACAATTCTGTTTTAGGAACTTTGTATCTTTTTCTGGCTGTTCGGTGCAGGAGATCAAAGAGAAAGTTGGTACTTTTCAGTAACAATCCGGGACTGCGGGTTGAGCTGTCAAAATCAGCTAAAAAAAAAACAGGACAGTTGGGAAGTATGTCCTTCTGGTCTGTTAATCAGCTACATTGTTTGAGGAGTCAGAAGTAGTGATGGGAGAATAAATTTGCCGGCGTCAAAAAAAATTTGGACGCGGGTTGGAATAGTAGTCAAAATTCGAGTTTCGCATTTTCAAATTTTTCAGCGAAATGGGACAAATTCACCCATCACTGATCAGAAGTAGAAGTGCAGAGAATATAAACAGGCAGCCAGATGCTGCTTCTTATTGAAATTACATCTGCAATAAATTTTCAAACCACAGAAAGTATGTATAGAATGTTGCTTCGAATTACATTTCGTTCTTTACGTGGGAAATAGTGTTTTGGTTAATGTGTAATGTATGAGGACTTTAATGCTGATGAAAATACAGCATTTTATTTTTTAAATATGAGCTGCTTAGCCTAACTTGCACTGTAACGCTTCTCAATACACAATACACAATCTGAATACCCACTGATTGCTCACAATATGCATTCAGGCTTCCATTATTAGCAGAAGAAGGCATCTAACCAACAGTAATACTTATCCTAAAAGCCAGTACAGTTGGACTCCAAATAATAGGATATCTCAACAACTACCTATAGCTGGTTATACAGGTATAGGACCCATTATGCAGAATGCTTGGGACCTTCTAAGGTCTTTCTGTAATTTTGATCTTCATACTTTAAATCCACTAAAAAAATTGTTTAAACATTAAATAAAGCCAATAGGCTGGTTTTGCTTTCAATAAGGATTAATTATATCTTAGTTGGGATCAAGTACATTCTATTGTTTGATTATTACAGAGAAAAAGGAAATCATTTTTAACATTCTGAATTACTTGATTAAAAGAAGTCTATCCTTCCCGGATAATGGGTTTATGGATAACAGATCCCATGCCCACTCTCTAAAGAGGCAACATTATTTCCTTGGTGCTTGTTTTGGTGTCTAAGCTGGCTGCCTGAATGTCATAAACCATTTTGTGATTTGTGCGGCTGTGCTGTTAGCAATTCAAAGCTTTGTAGATGTGTTGAACTACAGCACCCACCATCCATTGACAGCCATATGCAACAACTTCTGTATATCAATGGGAAATATGTGCACAGATCCAGCTTTCACTATCGCTTCATGTGTGGAAATGATCATCAAATGAATATGAACTAAATGGACTTTCCATCTGTAACAAAGAGTTGGATGCAACTAAAGCTTTGGCAGCGTCATAAAAATACAGTACAGGTTTGAGATCTATTATGCTAAATGCTAGGGACCTGGGGTCTTTTTGTAAAGTGGATCAGCATGTCTTCACATCTACTAAAAAGGGCTTTTTATCCATTAAAAAGCCAATTACAATAGATTTGACACCAATCTGGACACATGCAGGGTGAGTGACGATGCACAAAGCATTGTCTTATTATTACATACAAGCTAATTAGTGAAAGTAGTATGTATAAACAACAGGGCTGCTCCTGCAATGAGGCACTAGCGATGCAGCCCCTCTTTGACTTGTGCCGACGCTAATGTTTTAAGCGCAGAGCGGGAGAGGGGGGCGGTATCGAGTGGCAGCAGCCCCAGGATTTCCCAGATAAACAACCTATAGGAAACAGCAATTCCTAATGTCAGAGCCTTCTAGATCATTATAATAATGATTTTATATTTATACCTGTCACTTCCGAACTTATACTTTGGTCTAATGCTGGCCATACAGACTCTGATTTTGACTATATTGTCTGAACCACTGCTGCTTCTGTCACCATCACACCGCTCCAAATATGTTTTACCTTCTTCCTCATCTCAATGGCTACAATCAGGAGAGAGGGAGCGGCAAGGAAGTATCTGCAGTGCAGGACTGGACTGGGTCAGCTGGGAGACTATGAAGTCCAGAGCCTACCGGTTTTTTTCCCGGCATCCCACCGGCCCAGTCCAACCCTGTAAATACACAGGCATACCTCTCAACATTTTGGAAATAAAAAGAGGGACAAAAAAATTTGCTGCGCGTAGCGTGCCAAACATTTTTGACCGTGCCCATTTTTGTAGTCACACCCCTAATTATCATGTTTGTTTTACAAAATTTGGCAGGTTATGAAAGTTTGAACATTTCTGTGTTTTTTCAATTACAGTTTTGCTAATGAAGTTGAATTGCCCTTTAATTTGTTAGTTTAACTTTTCCCAAGGGACCTCCTTATCTAAATTGTCACAATTACTTATTTGCTTATCTCAAAATTGTTAAAAAGTATCTTAAGGTCCCCATAGACACAAAGATTTCTCTTGCCGAACGATCGATTTTAGGGAAGTCCGACCAATCCTTCGAAATTATCGTGCGGTTAGTGGGATTCGAACGATCGTACATCTTACGATTTTGCCGCCGACATCTGTCAGGAAATTGATCCGCCAGGTCAAAAAATCTTTGTCGGTCCCAGTGCAATCTATCTATGTTTGCAGGGCCAAGCAGACAGCTCCCCTTTGTTTTCCTGGCAAATTGGTCTTTTTAGTTGATGGTAAATTCGTACGATCGTACGATCGTTCCAAGAAGATCGTGGTCTCACGATCAGGATCTGATCTTTTAAAAATCTCAACATCTATGGCCAGCTTTAGTTGCACCTGGTGGCTGTTCTGGGCTCTCTGCTAAAAGCCAATTAATTAGAAACATTGTTTCTTTTTCTGGATGAGAAAACTTTTCAGTACAAACGCGGGACTGCGGGTTGAGCTGTCAAAAGCGTGACTATCCCGCTGAAAACGGGACATTTGGGAGGGATGAACGGGCTAAGCACTTTTATAACATACAAGAATCTTATGCTGATAGGGAATACACTGTCCCTTAGATATTCCTGGAGTAGGGCAGTACAGCACAAGGTGCATGGGGACAGGGAATGCAGGAACAGAAATTGTGGTGCCAGTCAATCAGTTGTGTGGAGCGCCAGTGCTCTCATCACAAATATGCCATTCACAAGCTGGACAGACCAATGAACAGTAAGTAGCAAAGGCCAAAACAACAAGCTGATTGGTATAGTATTACTTTCTGCCATTACATGTAAGAAACTGCTAAATTCAATAAAAAAAAACCTTAATTTTTTGTTATAATGTGCTGAATGTTAAGGGACCAACTGTGTTCACCGACTAAAAAAATATACACCATTTTTTACACGGCAAAGCCTGCTGATGTGTAATGTATTATCCCACTGTTTTTTATACTACATAATAAATATGTTCAAAAACATATAACATTCACTGTTATTTTACTGTAAAATGCTGTGGCCACAAATTTTGGAAATCACTGCTCTTAAACAGGCAGTAGAGTAATTTTGGCTTGTCAGGCCTATCCATAAAAATTAATATACAAATTGAGCCTGGTGGAAACAGTACCTCCTCCTTAGTCCCCCTTCGGGTCTACTTGTGCCTCTATTTTAAAGATATGAGAGGGGTTGGGGAGGGGTATAACGATGCAGCAGACTCCACAGTTTTGGCCCCCTAGTCACATGTCCCCCCCATGACCACGGAGTCTTCTGTGGTAGTTACCGGCACCCCACCCTGCAAAAATATTTCTGGAGGGGCCTGGCACATGAAGCTGCTCCTCAGGACCTCATTTTGCCTGGCCCACCTGCAACTTGCAGAGTCTGCTTTCTTAATAGTTACGGCACTGGCTAACAGCAGACCTCTATATTCGGGACTCAGCAGGCCTCCCACCAAACGTACCTGCAAGCCCAACCCCCAGTTCACCAATAATCTGCCCCAGTACAGTGCTGGGACACAATAGCATAACTTTAGAGAGACCAGTGAGAACCTGCTTTGACAACTTCTGTATGCGTCCCATAGTCCCCTCCCTGCCCCCACTGCATTTACACTAATTGCTGGGGCACTGGCCCCCTATAGTTATTCTTCCGGTCACAGATCATAAGCAAATTCTGGGAGACATATAATTAACACTAATTGCTGGGCTGCACTAACTGTAGAGAGGAAGTTCACCTTCAAATTATAGGATCCTCTTCCTAAAAATGGTTTGCAGAAAGAAAATGTAGTTCAAAGAAACTTTCCCATATACTGTACATCAATAAAAAGGGACCTGTTACCCGAAGAAACAACTCTTTTCTATTGTGTTTGTCTGAGTGGAAAGTTAAAGGAATTGCCATAGAGGCAGGGCAAGCAATATATGATTGACAGCTGAGATTTTTCAGTACCTTTTATAAATGGATGTGTTAAAAAAATAGAACTTGGGTTTCATGTTTAATTTGAAACTGGCTTTTATTACACAGCTTTTTATGTCTGGCTGATCCTCTTTAAAAATTGTCATTTTTTTTGTACAGAGGTAATTCCAGTGCTGTTTGAATTTTCCCCGTTGATATTCTGAAACAATTTGCAATTGGTTTTCATTTATTTGCTAAATGTTAACTTGACGTTGAACTGCCCCTGTAATGGATTGTGTGAGGTCTAAATCATATAGAATAACGGCGTCAAATCCTTAGTTTGTACAATGTAAAAACAACTAAATTAAATTAAGTCACTGTTTATTTTATACAGCTTTTTACACTGCTTAATTTAAATGAAGTCACTGTTTATTTTACACAGCTTTTTACACTGCTTTTTGGCAAGATTTCTTTTTCACAGCATAATAAATAAGCCCCTAAGTGTTTAGGGTTGTTAGTCCACTTTCCCCCCTTTTAAACTGAACACATTAGATAACCTTGTACTGAACAGCTAATTAGAAAGTAATTTCAATAGATACAACAAGAAGTCTGTGCAGTGTAGCATGCACCTAATGTACAGTATTTGCTAAATAGCCATGCAATATGTAGATGTAATGTTTCAGGTGGTGCAATGGTTAGTACTGCTACACTGGGGTCCTGAGTTTGAGTCCAGCTAGGGCACCTTCTGCATGGAGTTTTTATGTTTTCCCTGTGTTTCCTCCAAAACAGGCAGGTTAAATGTTTGCTGATAGACTTGACCATAGTGAATGTGAACGGGACCGTAAGATTCACAGGGGCCGTGAATGAGGTTTAATCTCTATAAAGCCAGTGGAATATGCAAGGGCTATTTATATAAAAGATGTGATTTAATAACGGCAACACCGAGGCTGCCATTGAGCTGATGTTAATATCAGTTCATCTTTGACTATACTAAAATCATCGATCTCAGAAAGTGGAGGGATTTCTGAATTACAGTTCAACAACAACTACTTGCTCTCCCAAGCAGAAATGGCTTTCCCTGAGTGGGGGCGTCTGCTTAAGAAGAGATTCCTTTGTTGCCTGTTTCAGACATCGCCTTACACTTGTTGTTCTTAGGTTTTCTTGAAGAGCGTATCATGCACTTGCACAAACGCTCCCAGGAAAACACATGATCGCTCACAATCAGTGTTTCCCAACACTCCAAGCTCTCACACTGGGGAGGGGAAGGATTGCATAGGAACTTGTACACAACAAAGATTCATGTAACACAAACGCCTAGCACATTTCCCTAGTAATACTATTGCACTGATCTGCTTGCAGTTGTGTAACACGCATTACTGGTGTGCAAACAAAACAAACACGGATTGCTTGAAAATAAAACTACACAAGTGATTATTATCTGACCAACAGTTATCAGCATATTCCTGCATGCTATTAAATCACAGCGTGCCCATACTTTACTAATGCAGGGTCTACTTTTAGCGATATTATCCCATTGTGATCTTCATCCATAATATCACTGTTAGCATTCTGTTCCATGTAAAATATTACTTAAATATAATAAGTATTTATAAGAGAATTTATATTACTATATTTAAAAAAAACAACTATTTCTTATGTAACCTTAACAGAATAAATTTCTGAATGAAAAGAATAAGACAGAAGGGTAATTTAGCCAAGCTGTTTTATGACACTGTCTTGAGATCTACTGATCACCAACACAGGGGTAAATTTATCATTTCTATGGTATTTTGAAAGGTGTATTTATCAAAGGTTGAACTTTTCACTTTCGCCCATTGATAAATACTCTTTTAAAAATCCCATAGAAATGAACGGAGAGTGGCGTAATTTCACTCTAGAGGACTGTGGTGATCTGTAACTTCACTCTAAATATACCCCTAAAGGTCTACTGGTATGGTTGGCATGGATTGTAAGAACTGACGGTGCAGATCCTGCAAAGTCGCCAGTGTAGCTTAGCCCTAACGGTGCAGCGTTGCACTTGTTTTAAGTTGTGACAGTGTCTTGAGAACTACTGATCACCAGCTAAAGGTTCGTTCTCCAGCTGCTGTTGAAATACAACTTCAAGTATCCTGAAAGCATTCGACTGCAGAGAATTGTAGTCCAACAGCAGCTGGCTGCAAGAGCTTGAATGTGTGTATAGATCAATGGAATTACCTGCAGACTGTGAGCAAATTCTTCCTCTCCACGGCTGCATTCCTCAAGGCATTTTTCTTCCTGGACAGACTTAATCCCAGGCTCAGGGATGCCATCTCCAGTCTGGACTTCCCTGCTCCCTTCTTTGTATATGTGGAGGTATTGCCCTGCCTATAGCAGTGGCCCTGCCATTCACCAGTAGCCCAGTAATGATGAGCTAGTGCTGCACCTCCCCCAGTCACTCTCACTGATACTGGCTGACTAGGCTGATCTCACCAGGTCCCAGGCAGCCCAGCACATGAGACAAGCAGGCTGATAGGGAGCACAAAGCCCAGCTCGATGCAGGAGATCAGGGAATGGCAGGTGCCGGCAGCACTGTGCTTGGCACAAGATTGCCTGCAGTTCTGCAAACAGTCTGCACTCCAACTGCCAGCTCTGTATGCCAGTACGAGGCTGGGACAAGAGGTGCCGGTAGCTTGAGATGCCTCCCCCCAGCAGCAGCAGCAGGTGATTTGCTCTCATGAGTGGCTGGAGCAGCACTGGCTTGTGATCATGCAGCAGTTGGATTTTCCTCTCTGAGCAGCAGCAGCAGCTCTCATGTGACCACACCGGAAGTTTATCTCAGACTGTCTCCTGCCCAGCACCAACAACAATGGAACCACAAGGCTCGTAGCAGCTGAATGGGAGCTGCATGGGTTATTTAGGAGATCATGGATGGGAACAAAGAATGGCTTATATGTGGAGGAGCTTGCTATAAAAATCCCATTGTGCAGCAACCGTGTCATTATAAAGGTGCAGCCAGCAGCTCAATTAATGGCAACAATGCAGAGGCACAAAAGCAAACTGTATATCAGGGGTGTCCAAAAGGTATATCGGGATCTACCAGTAGACTTTTAGCTTGTGATCAGTAGATCTCAAGACACTGTCAACAAAGAGCTTGTCTAAATCACCCTCCCATTTCATGTTTTCATTTAGATATTTGTTACTTTAAGGTTACATAAGAAATAGATGTTTAAATATAACAATATGCATTTTCTCAGAAATCAATATTTAAGAGGGTGCTAGCAATGCTTTTATGGATGTAGATCATAATGGGACAACAACACTAAAAGAAAAGTATTATTAAAGTATAAGCACTCCAGCTGTACATCTTACCCAATGTATGGTATAGACATTTATGCATGTACCAGCAACACCCTATCTGTCTACAACAGCAAAAACAGTTAATTTTAATAAGATTTTGTGGGTCAGATTTTATCAGATCTTGCCATGCAACACCAGAAAGGGCTGCGCCACAACAGCATGATATTTGTAGGATGCTACAAAATCTGATCCCCCGCAGCTGTAATGTATTGTTGGATCAAATAATGCTCCAGATTCGATTCGAGGAGAAAAATTCAGTTCCAGTTTTTTTTCACAGACGCCAAGAGTTTTCATTTGATAAAAAGTGAGTTAAGTTTTTCTGAATTAAATTGCAACTTGATTTGAATCGAATCTCGTCCATGAGTCTTCAAGCGATAAACCTTTTTCTCATTGAATTGAATATGGCCCAAAGTCTGATTGTGTTGTTTGTTCATGCATTTACATCTGAATGTCAGATGCTTGATAAAGGGCCGGGAGCAGGCCAGAAACATTGCAATTGTCACAATTGTTCTAAATAAAGGCTTTTTAACTTCATTATTCGGTGGTGCTTGTCGTATACTAAAAGTCAAAGGGGGAATGTAATTAAAGTCGCAAAGAGAAAAACAATGTGCACCAGTAAAACTAAAAATCCACATCTCACAATGTAATAGTGTTCCTTAAACTGTTATTGCATTCTGAATTTTAATTACGCATTGTGAATTTTAATTGCGCACTCTTAAAAAGTTTTTGAAGGTGTCATAATCTTTTGGAGCAAACATAACGACTTTTTCAGTAAGAAGTTTTATTACATTTACTGCGCATTGGCCCAAACTATAAAATTCGCAAACGGTCTTCCACTGTTGGAAGTGGTCGCTAAACAGTTGCCAGCTTCGCAAAAGCTATATTAAATTTGCGCAAAGCAAAATTTGTTCGCACAGAGGCATAACTTTTTGCATTGCGAATAGTTTTTCCGTTACCGACTTTTATTACTTGATCTTAATAGTATTCCTGTCACTCAGCAGCCTGAACAGCTGCCAGCTAAGTTAAACAAGGACATTAGCCTGGGTAGAGTGGCAAATTGTCTTGAAGAATTCCCCATAGGCAACCTTATTATTTATCTACATACTAGATGTAGTGTCAGTGATGGTGCCAGGCACATTTAGGCTAATTTCTCACTTGGCATATCAATCAATAGTGCCCTCAAACATTTGTTAATGCACTAAGCATGGTAGAAACCACTGGGCAAGGTGCACTTCATGCCAGAATGTATATCAGATCCGCATAAGGCTGCTGTTTCTACACCTCAGCAGATTAATCTTTTATGGGAGCCAAAAATCAAGGCAAATACTATGCGGACAAATGTCTTCCTATGGGATGTTCCATATCCTCCCCTTTGATTGAGAGTTATTTATACTGGTACCTTCAAAACAAAGCAGAATTCAAGTCAACAGATCATCAAGATTTTCTTTTCATTGGCCCAGGAATAATATATTTACAGGAGTAATATAGTTTACATAGTTTAGTAAAAAGCTGTGGGTACCAATACAAACCCAAAAGAAAGGTAGAGCCAACAGAGATACACCTTTGTCTTTTCTTCAACCCAAATGAACTAATCTATAAATGGGTGTGTTGTTAACTTCCCATCTTGTGCCGTATAAATAATATATACAATAATAATTATAATAATGATACAATTTGTTGGCTTGTCAAGCAGTAAAGACAAAAAATTCCTCTACCAAATGTCTTTGCTTGGATCTTCCAGCAGAGAGCAGCACAAGGCAGAGTAGCTGTCCAGCAGCTGAAATACTGTTATACTCTAGCTCTGTTATAACGGAGCTCCACCACATCTGTAGAATTACTGTAGTGCAAAATGGAAAAATAAAAAAATACATATACCTCAACTTACCGTATATACTCGCGTATAAGCCGAGTTTTTCAGCACCCAAAATAAGATGAAAAACGCTGCCTCGGCTTATACGCGGGTCATTTAAAAAATATTACCTATTTGATGCGATACTAGGTGCAGTTGTCCCGCGGCTCGGCGCTGATCAGATCTTCCTTGACTTCCGGGTATTCTCTGCAGTTTCCGGAGCGGCAGAGGGAGCAGGAGGACTTCGTGACTTGACTTCGTTTGTTTCCGTCACGGCGCTCTTACGTCACGGCGTCCGATGCGCCGCATGCCATTGAGATTCTCTGACTGGGAAGGGAGAGCGCGCGTCTGGTGAGTCATCCCAGAGTCTCCATACTTTGCGTCTCAGTTGCTGTTAGGCTGCCCGCCGAGGTAGAAGATTTTTCTGCTGCATTTTGCATGATCATCGGATCAGATCCCAACCCAAATCCAATTGTAGTAACTCACTGTAAGGTAGGCCGCTCGGATGATCCCTCAACGAACCCAATTTTAGTAAACTTCCTTTCGGGCTCTGCTGAGTGCTTAGTAGGGGGTATTCTACTTGGACTACAACTCCCACCATGCCCCTGACAAAAGTAACGTTGTCTAGAAAGTAGTAGGTCTCAGGGGAAATGTTAGGGTCAGGCTAAATAAAGTTGTAAATAGTAACTCTTTTACACACCAATGTGTACGCCCCACTTATGGTGACAGGCAGGCTTATTTGCCTCCTTTTCCTCCCTCAAACCTGTTGGGCAGGCAGGAACTCATGGAGTTTCCAGGATTCTCCATACTGTGTGACCCCCCCCCTCACCTTGATGGTCTCACTATTGTGATGCACCTCATTCTGCTCAGGGCAAATACATTCGTTGCAGCATATGGGGGTCGGGGAATGTGACAGCCTGGATTCACTGGGTGCAGTAAGTTATAACCTAGAAAGCCTTTCATTAAAGACGGCATGTTTATTAACCTTTCGTTCTCCTTTAAGGTGGAAAAGCAGCAATGAAGATGGTGATGGACCTGCTGCATTTCTCACCCTAGGCTTATACGCGAGTCAATACGTTTTCCCAGTTTTTGTAGGTAAAATTAGGTACCTCGGCTTATACACGGGTCGGCTTATACACGAGTATATACGGGTAAGCTGGAGTTGCTTCTCTCTCTCTCTCCTATTCTCTTTTTGAACAAACTCTGCTACACTCCAAGCATACTTAACAGCAATTAAGAAAAGCAAAAATGTGATTGGTTGGTGTGGGTTACTGGACTAGGACAAACTTTTACCATGTTATTACCTATCTTTATACTTACTATACTACATTTCATTTAATTCGCACTGTTCTTAAACTTGTCATGTACAGACATCTTAACTAATTATTGTCCTTTTCTTATAGCTTGGATATATTCTGCAGATCTTTACAGATTATACATCATTCCCTGCTAAAGTGGTGTATATATACACACACACACATACAGATATATAGGCTTAAACAGTCACATAGTTAATGCAACATGCGATAACAGCATCCTGCACTCCATAATCCCATGCAGTTGAAGTCTTTCTCTGTATTGTATTGATTTGTTGGGTTACATTTGACTGCTTTTATTTGTGTTAAAGAGCTTTTATAATTAGCCCATAAAACACTTTGAATTACTGTACTTTGGGAGAAAAGTGCTTTACAAATAAATCAATGGTTCCCAAAAACTGGATATACATTTCTGAAATTTAAAAAAAAAAAACTCTTTTTGATTGCTATTTTTTGTTCATTATTACATCGGTAATTTTGCCATTTCTACAGGTTTCTATAATATGCTTCACCTCAAGCAGATACTTTAGAAATGCATGTGGCTTCTCTCTTTGTGATGCTTCTGCCTCATTATAACGTGGCTGCATCCAGCTTCCCAACACTGTTGGGGCAGAAAACAATTCTCAACCTGAAATTCGAAGTTAAAAAAACTTCGAACTTCGAATTAAAAAAGACTAATCGAATGGTGGTCGAAGTTTTTTGGGGTCGAAGTGGGCCTACTTCGAATCGTACGATTCAAAGTAGCACTACTTTGATTCTAAGTTTTTTTAACTTCGACCTTCGATCTCCCAAACTCCCCCAATTGCCTCCATACAGGTTCCAGGAGGTCCCCCATAGGCTAAAACAGCACTTCGGCAGCTTTTAGGTGGCGAATAGTTGAAGTCGAAGTTTTAAAGAGACAGTACTTCAAAAAAATTCATATCGAAGTTGGACTATTCGATAGTCGAAGTACCCAAAAATTACTTCAAAATTCGAAGTTTTTAACTTCGAACCTTCACTTCGACCTTTGATAAATCTGCCCCTCAGTGTATCCTATTACAATCCTTACATAACTGGGTTCATTAGATATCTGGAAATGATATTTAGAAGCCATCTGTAAGCTACATGAAAGATTTGCCATGACTGGGGGAAAGGAACGCTCAATGGTGGACAAGGTAAATCCTAATAAATTGTAGTTTTCCACTGAAATACTATGGCTGCCAGACAGGTGCATGAAAAAAAGAAATCAGCTGACTTTAAGGGTACAACTACATGGACGAATCAAAATGCAGGGCGTCGAGTCAGATGCGACGGAAAACAAGAAATACAACGGATGGTGTCGCCGTGTTCATCCGACGCAACAGGACTGTCGGATGCAGATCCAACATTTCTTACCTAGTTTTCTGTCGCATTCGACTTGACACCTGCGTTTTGGCGCAGCACGTCGGATCCGGCACAAGCGCACAGGAATCGTCCGTGTAGTTGTACCATTACTGATCAAATTTACTTGCAGCACGGGGGATTTTGAATCATCCCTCAAAATCTCATGTTGTCACGTGGAGTTGGAGGAAGAGACCAGGAGCTTAACTACAGAGGAGGCAGACCTAGCAGGGGGACCCAGGGGCCCCAATTCAAATACAATTTCAATAAACATTGGTAAAACAGATATTAACCTCTAGATATTTTGAGGGCCTGAAAAATAATTTGCTGTATGTCCCAGTAATATCTAGTTACGCCACTGGAAGTGACCAACATTTCCAGTGTAGTTCAACGCAACGGTTCCTTGTACACCAAGGGGAATAATTATTATGCTGTGTAAAAACCAGCGAGATAATACACTACACATCGTCCGGCTTTGTTGTGTAATAAACAGCATTAAAAAATGTTTACATGATTTCCTAGTAGACTTAAGACATGAAGACCCAATATACAGAAAGACCTGTTATCCAGAAACCCCCAGGTCCCAAGCATTCTGGATAACAGGTCCCATACCTGAACATTAGTAAAATAACTGATTTCAATGAGAGACAAGTCTATTCAACTTCATCGTGTCAGTGTTCCTTTTTGACAGACATGATGTGCTGGATGGCAAACGTTTCATGTAGATCAGATTTTATTTTTAGCAATACAGAACTACATCCGTAGGATGCCATCAGTCAGTATGAGAACAGCCATCAAAAGCTTCTGTGCAGTTCAAAATACTCTAACAAATGTACTGGGAAACAGCTCTCAAATCTGCCTGAAAAAAAACATATTTTGCAAAGAGACGATTCTCAGTCATGTTCAAAATAATATCTGTTATCTGCATAATTTTTTTTTCATTGTTTGTAGACTTGTATCAACTTATATGCTAGATGTAAGACCTACCTGTTTTATTTTTTCACACCCCCTCAGAGGTGGCAATTTTTCTTTGTGCATTTTCTGGTCGACATTTGCTTAAGACACTTCTCAGAACTTTGGTAAAAATTAGGGATGCACCGAATCCACTATTTTGGATTCGGGCGAACCCTTGAATCCTTAGCGAAAGAATTGGTATAATACCGAACCGAATCTGAATCCTAATTTGCATATGCAAATTAGGGGTGGGAAGGGGAAAACTTTTTTACTTCGTTGTTTTGTAAAAAAAAAGGAATGCAATTTCCCTCCCCGTCCCTAATTTGCATATTCGATTCGGCGGGCAGAAGGATTCGGCCGAATCCTGCTGAAAAAGGCCGAGTCCCAAACCCAATCCTGGATTCGGTGCATCTCTAGTAAAAATGCAGCTATAGATAGTAATTAGTGATGGCGAATTTATTCGCCAGGCGCAATTTTGCCAAAAACGGACGCAGGTGTCCAAAAAAAGCGTCAAAAATGAATTTCGCCATTTTGCGCGAAATTTGCCAATTTTCCAACGAAACGCCCCAAATTCGCCCATCCCTAATAGTAATAGGTTTAGTTAGTGTCCAAAGAGATTCGCTTCCTTTATATACTGGTATAGCCCCTCAATACTTTCCTTAAGTCTACGGGACACATGACCCAAGATACCCCTCTGTATATAAAGAGGCAGATTTATCAAAGTTCGAATTCATGAGAGTTTTTTTTAACTCTATTAAATTTGATTGTCTTTGAAATTCGATTGAGGGATTATTTATTAAAAAAAATCGAATATCTACTACTACTAATTTTACCTACCAGAAAACTCTAATCTAATTCGATTCGAATTCAACCGAAAACTTGATTCGAACTTTCTCTCCAAAAAACTCAAATGTCAGGAAGGCTACAAACATCTCCAAATTGGTCACTGAACATCTCCCATTGACTTTTACATTAATTCAGCAGGTTCTAGGTGGCGAGTAGTCGAATTTGAATTTTTAAATGGCCAGAGTTTTTTTAAAAAAAACTCCAATAGAGTTTGGATAATTCCCTAGTCGAATTGGACAGTTTTGACCGTAAAAAAATTCAGTTTTAAATTCGACCCTTAATAAATAAATAGTGTATATTGTGGCACAATAGCTGGGAAGACATTAAAGGAAAGTTATATCTCTCTTAAAATGAGCTATGGGATCAAATGTGGAGAATAACTGGCATTGTATTTACTGTCACTGGAAAAGAATAGGTTTTGGGATTGATGAGTCATCACCTAAGGGAAAAGGGAGGGGCTGCGAGTGAGCTCTGTCCAGGAAATAGGGGTGAGCTTGTTCAGTTTTTGTTTAAAAAAAAAAACCTTTTGTGAAAAAAATATTTGTAATTTGCCCTAATAGTGGCCGAGGCCCTGTCTAAAACTGGTTTCTAGGGTATTCAGGCTGTCAGTGAACCAGTTTGCTGTCACAATAATGAATTTTACTTTTGTTTATTTTCATATATTGTGTGGATTGAAAAAATGCCTATATGTGGAAAACCCTGCTGTGAATAAAACACAGAGACACAACTACTTGCTGGTGATTGTCCATGGTACATTTTTCAACAGGTGGGAGGTTTTTAGACTTCAAGAACCTCTGCGTTTATGTTCCTCTGCATGGTCCAATTTTTGGTCGTAAGGTTAAAACAGCTGTTTTATCAGTTCCAAGTACATGTATGGGACCCATTATCCAGAATGACCGGGACCTGGGGCTTTCCACATAATGGATCGTTCTGTAATTTGGATCTTCATACCTTACGTTTACTAGAAAATCATGTAAACATTAAATAAACTCAATAGGCTGGTTTTGCGTCTAATAAGGATTCATTATATCATCATTTATTTATCTTAGTTTGTATCAAGTAGAAAGAAATCATTTTTAAAAATGTGGAATAATTGGATAAAATGGAGCCTATGGGAGACGGCCTTTCCGTATTTCTGAGCTTTCTGGATAATGGGTTTCTGGATAACAGATCCCATACCTGTACATTCTGAGCAGCAAATGTTTAACAAAAATCACCTCCTTCAAGCAGGACTTTCAGAAAAATCTTGTACAGGAAATAAGCATTTTCCCAAAATGCCACCGATCTGGAACCAACCAGCACCAGTATACAGTAGGGAATGCATGTATTAGATTTTGTGTAGTGAGCAAAAGTGGAGAATGGATTTCACATAGTAGTTACACAGGGCAATATAGCAAAAAAATAAATATGACCGCTTCTGTGGCCAGAAAGGTATAAAAAGCAGGTAAAGGCAACATCTACAAATGGCAGTGGATAGGGACAAGACAAGAAAAGCTGATAAGGCCCTAAGGTTCACAAACTATTGAGGATTAATGCACTGAATTTTAATTTTCAGGAATTCATGACTTGGTTTTGAACTGGCTTTTAGACTAAGACCACTAGATGCCAGTAGTCACATAGATTCCATTAAGTCTAAACAATTGTGATCCATCAATTGCAGTCAATTAAAGGGGTTACAATTAACTTTTAGTATGATGTAGAGAGTGATATTCTGAGAAATTTAAATTTTTTTTATTGTTTTGTTTTTTTTATTCAGAAGCTCTCTGGTTAACAATCTCAGCAAACTGGTTGCTAGGGGCCAAATTGTCATCATTAGTTGGGGGGGTACTTATGCTGGTAAGGGGGCAGGGATGTGATATTCCTGCTCACATTTGCAGGTGCAGCTCTGGAATTATTGAAATGTACATACTCAGTACGGTGTCCTTTTCCCTACAACATCATGTCAATTCCACATGGCTGACAAGGAATTTTCTGTGATTCATGGGTAGAAAACATCGACTGTGCTGGGCTGATATCTCTGTATCACTGAATACATGCATAAGAAACAACTGTGATTATAACTGACAGGAATGAATCTAATCACCTTTAGCTGGCCAATGAGAGGCACATATAGGCCAATCACAGTCTGCTGCCAGTGCTCCACAGTTGAATTGTCCAAAGAGAAAAAAGTGGCCCCTCAGGAACATATCTGGGGCTAACAGACTACTAGGAACAACAGCATCTTACCAGGTTGGGTAGCCTCAAGTGTGAGTTTCTCCAAAACTCTGCCTACTCCAGGTCATCACATCTGTCTTGGATCTGACAGGCTACTAACAGGATTGTTATATTTATGAATGTTATATTTATTGC
Organism: Xenopus laevis; assembly: GCF_017654675.1. Lineage (NCBI taxonomy): Eukaryota > Metazoa > Chordata > Amphibia > Anura > Pipidae > Xenopus > Xenopus laevis. The sequence continues at coordinate 28,975,635 of NC_054381.1, read as the reverse complement.
ATTAATGTACATTATTCTTGATTGCATGCTGCCAAAATTATTAGCACTATAGCTTAAAGTCCCAAAACACTACTTCATAGCAATTCCAATCAGCCAATATACTCATCAATGCTACAGACTGTGCCCTAGAGAACGATCTGGACATCTCCCATGGAACAGATTTGTTCCCCTACCTGTCTCTTTCCCCAGAAAACTTCAAAAGAGGCTGGCACAAGCCTGGACCCACGAAGTAGTAAAGCCGGAGCCAGATTGTAAAAGGGTTAAAATTTTCAATAATTAAGAACCAAGGCCTGACGTGTTTCGTGTCTACCAAGGACACTTAGTAATAAAGCTTACATTTTATTTATGGAAAATAAAATGTAAGCCTTTTCGACCCTTTTACAATCTGATTCCGGCTTTACTACTTTGTGGGTCCAGGCTTGTGCCAGACTCTTTTGAAGTTTTCTGGTGTTTTGCTCCCCTTGCTAAAGGTCTGGGGCGTGGTCACCCGGCCCATCGTATACAGCGCTAAGCTCAAACAAACGCATTAAACTTAGTTAGTTAGTTAAATAATTGTATAGTTTGTCTCTTTCCCATTTACATTCCATGTTTAAAAGTTGAAGAACTCTAACACACACAGTGGGCAAACAGACGAGTTTAGAAACTCTACTAAAAACCTAGGGAAGTCCCATTTGTGGTCTTGAGACTTGTAGTTTAGCAACGGCCAAAGAGGCACAATAAGGACATTGAGGTTTACACAAACAAGTTTAATACCATTTCAAAGGGAAGAAAAAAAACTAGGTGTATAGAATAGTACATAATATTTTGATACATATTACATATATAAGTGCTTGATAGCTGGATTGAAACTCCTAAAGAATGTTACACCGAGATTCCTGCTGAATCAAAGAATTCATTTTATACTTAGCATCACAGGATCGGCCACGATAACTCCTTCATTGCAGAATCAGCTTATCACATTTACTATTCGATCTACTGTATCGGTCAGATAACATTTCATTTTCTTAAGAACCTTCACATAAACCTCTCCACATTATGGCTTTAAATAAAAATAAAGAGTCTTTTTGTAAAAACGTATAATGCAACAGTTTTCACCTAAGAAAATCTCTGCTGATTGCCACAGTTCTTACTGCAACAGTACAAAGCCAGACCGTGGCTTCTAGCTCCTTCTGCCAGAACAGCTCGGGAATGAAGGCCTCAAACATACTAGAGTTTATGTTGGGCCATAAAAAAATTAGGCAACACTGGGGCAATTGGTACAGAATTTTCATATGCAGTAACCAGTTGTACATCTCCACGGTAACAAATGGAAAATGTAGGAATAAGTTATTTTCTGGTCATTCTAATAAATATATTTTCCATCCTATACTTTTTTTTACCTTAAAACCATAAAATGACAATTATACAAAAAAACCTGTACAATTCACTTTAAATTAAAGCAGTACCACAGAAAAGTAAGGAGCCCATAGGTAAATAAGTTACATTAAAGGACACCGCAGGTTTGAAAAAGCATAAACTTATATAACAAAAACACTGAAGCTAGAGGGATACTTATGTGTAAAAGTATCCACCCTATACTTCAAAGCAAACCAGTTCAGTGTCAAATCTCAACAATGTATCCAGTTAATTTAAAACGTAACATTTAATCTACTGATTAAAAAGTTGCAAAGCGCTCAAAACCACACACCCACTGCTGTTGAAAAATCACAGCAGTGCTGGACAACTGTCCATAAAAAAACACTTAGTTAAAAACTGCAAATGGTGGACCAATGAGGTAAGTATATGCTTGAATGCAAAACCCAGTTAGAGCCAAATGTGCATAAATCAAAGGGTAGCATCACCCGCTCCCACCCTTCCGTTTTCTGCCCCAAAGTGCTGACACTACCTAGCTACGTAGGGAAAGGGTGGAGGCTAGACTTCTCACCTTCCACCAATGCCGCCCAACGCGTTTCGCCGATTAACTCAGCTTCTTCAGGGGCATTAGTTATTATTATTAAAGCAGTACAACAGGTAGTGGAGAGCAAAGCCTTATATTCCTCAGATCTGGGGTTTTGAAACTTGCAGTCCATTAACTTTGGTGCAGTACAACTCCGAGCATCCTCAGCTAACACGTGTGAGCTGTAGAAACAGCAGCAGCAAGACTATGAGTTTGACATCTGACAAAACACAACAGTTCTATGGCACAAATTAATAAAGGGATGGATCTGAAAGCAAAGGATGAGGATTGTGTAGCTGCTACTTACAGAAGAAAAAGTAAATGAGATTCGCTGCCAGTGCTCGATGAGAAACATAATATTCTAACCTCAAGCCCGAGCAGGGGATACTAGATATGGCTTTATGGAGTCTTGCTTTATAAGCAAACAAAAGGGAAACTATCTAATGCCTGCTCTCTGCCATTTCCAATTACTCTGTGCTCACCCCAACTCCATGGATGGGACTACTGTCCTCTCCTTTTATAATAACAATAAACAAAGAATGACTGGACTGGGGGAAATTAGGACGATTTATAAAAAATGATATAGTTAAATAGTTGCAATCAGAAAAAAAACTAAGATGGCGGTATACAGATATGGCACAATGTGGAGTATATAAAAATCCAATATTTTTCTCTCGTGTCTGAAGGCACAACATTATTAAAAATAAAACTGTCAGGGGGATCACGTGCAAGCACACAAGGCAGAATGTAGCATACTGTTAGTCTGACTCCTTCAGTAAACTGCCAGATTTGGCTATAGGAAAATCTATAACCCTGGCTGTTCCTTTCAGATTCAAAGAAGATCTTTTAGCAATACACAAGCCACAACGGACATGTTTGACCAATCGCCAAAATTTAAATCACAAGCTTTTCAGCTGTCTTTCATTATTTAGCTTCCGAAAAAATGACTTTCCAAATTCATAGGTGCTGATCATTATGGCGCAAGCAGGTGCAACCTTGATTAATCGGGGTACAAGACCTGCAATGGGAAAATAAAGAAGTTAAAATAAATTTAAATATTAAAAAAAAAAGTATACATTTCCTGGAGTTCTATGACATAACCTAAGGAATACGTGAGACCCAGTGCAGTCACAGGGAATCATTATATTTTAATAGGAATTAAAGTAAGACTGGTACAAGAAAGCCAGAGTTTCTTATTTAAACATATCATTAATTTTCATAGAAATAGTTCAGGCAGCACTCCGGATAAATATAATGAGGTTTAATTTATCATAGGTAACAATATCGCCAATATCATTCACTTTTACTATATATTAAAGTAGAAGGAAACCTACCAAGGCAGTTTATTGGCAATTGCCACAACAGTGCAATCTAGAACACCATTTTTATTCTTTAGAATGCTTTTCCATACCTGAGAAAACAGCTCTAGAAGCTCTGTTTGTTTAGGATAGCAGCAGCCATATTAGCTTGCTGTGATATCACTTCCTGCTTGAGTCTCTCCCTGCTCACTTATAGCTCTGGGCTCAGATTACAGCGGGGAGAAAGCAAAGTGAGCATGCTCAAGCCCTGGAGGTTTAAGATGAAAACAGGGAGTCTGATAGAGAAGCCCATGTGTACACAATAGAAGGAAAGACATGTGGTGTGTCTTTTGACAGAGCACTCTGAGCAGCATTAATTTGAGGGTTTACTGGTGTATTTATATAGACTTTTCTGATAAAGCTTACTTGGATTTAACCTTTCCTTCTCATTTAAGGGGGTTATTGATCAAAGTTCAAATGTTGAGTTTTCAAATGAAACTCACACTCCAATGGTACATTAATTAATATAAAAAAACTTGAATGGAAAAAACTTGATTCTACGCGTTCGAAACCCAAATACGAGGTCTATTTTAGTGAGGTTGTTGTATTATTATCTACATCCATAAAAGCATTGTTAGCATTCTGTTCCATGGGAAATATCACTTTAATATTGATTTATAAGAAAGTGTATATTGCTATATTTACAAAAACGACTATTTCTTCTGTAACCTTAACATTCATTTGAATGAAAAACATGAAATAGAAGGGTAATTTAGTCAAGTCATTTGTTGTCAGTGTCTTGAGATCTACTGATCACCAGCTAAAGGTCTACTGCTAGATCCCGAAATACCTTTTGGGCACCCCTGATCTATACATTCCCTTTATTGCTACTAGTATCTCTGGCACATATATAAACTTAGTTTGCTTTTAACCAGAAAATGTGATTAAATTTTTTCTTCCCACAATTACTTTCATCTCTTGAATTGGTGGACAATGAAAAAATTGTAATTTGCTCTGTTCTGCAATATTTAGTACAGCTGTATAATTTTAATCCAGCAACAGACAGGACACACATTATAAGGGCTGTTACTCACAAGCGGTTGTAGCTGCGCTCCCCTGAGTTCCAGGAGCACAGGAATAGACGCATTACGTTTTTTCCAATGGGGCTGTACTCACACAGGCGCGTGTAGGCACCGAACGCAGGAAAAATGCAGCATGTTGCGTCTCAACCTGCGTTCGGCACCTACACCCGCCTACGTGAGTACAGCCCCATTGGAAAAAACGTAATGCGTCTATTCCTGTGCTCCCTTGAACGCAGAAAAACGGAACGCAGGGGAGTGCAGCTACAACCGCTCGTGAGTAAGAGCCCTAATACCTATTTTATTCCGTTCCACAACAGGGAATATTGTTGGTCATTTTAGTATCTCTCAGATTCATGGATTGTGTTAAATGTACTCACCAGCAAACAGCCCCCCAAAGCCATTTTCAGCCACTATAGCACTCATCAGCTTCCATGTCGATGAGGATCTTTTATGAGAATCTAAAAATAAACATACAAGAAAGCATTGGATGAAATGTCATTCATAACTAGGGATGCACGGAATCCAGGATGCGGTTCGGGATTCGACCTTTCAGCAGGATTCAGCCGAATCCTTCTACCAAGCTGAACGGAATCCAGGAAATTGTGTGACTTTTTGTCACAAAACAAGGAAGTAAAAAATGTCGGTTCGGTATTCGCCCAATCTTTTGCGAAGGATTCAGGGGTTCGGCTGAATCCAAAATAGTGGATTCGGTGCAACACATACTATCTGATATATAAGCGCACATGTTCATGATTTTATTGCGGTACTTACAAGTGAAAACCTCTAGCTCCCCAACCTCAACTTGTCTTCTTGTTTTCACCACGTCAAAAGGCAAAGTGACTATTGCTGCAATCTGTTGATTACAGAGAATATATATCAGATAAGTGGGTATCCTCTACTGTGCTCTCTTATAAGTGATGCATATATGTTAATCATCAAGCCCCAACATCAAATAACAGTGCAGGATAGTTAGTGAAGGAACACCTTCTGCATATTGTCCAGATATGATCCCTTTTATAAATGTTCTTAACATATATTTGTGAAGGTTCGAACATATAATACATTCAAAAATTCTGAACTCTTTTTTTTTTTTTATTAAAAGGTAAAGTTTTATTGATTTTACAAAACCAAAACAACAATGTCATTACTGTTTTTAGCAATACTGCATGCAGATTATGTCAGGTCAAATATAGGTTTTAAGTAGCTGGATATTTCTATCACAAAATAAAGTAGTTATCATTATACAAGTAATCATAGGTAGCATTGTATAGCAGTTCACAACAATTCTAAAGGGGCCAGTTATTCATCAAGGGCTTATTCATCAAAGGGTTTGTTCACCTTTAAAATTAAAAATTTGGTTTTTGAGTTATTGAGCTTTTTATTAGGCAGCTCTCCAATTTGCAGTTTCAGCAATCTGGTTGCTAGGGTCCAAATTAACCTAGCAATCATGCATAAATCCGAATAAGAGACTGGGATATGAATACAAAGATGAACAATAACATAGCATAGCAATACATTTGAGCCTTACAGAGCATTTGTTTTTAGATGGGGTCAGTGACCTCCGTTTGAAAGCTGGAAAGAGTCAGAAGAAGGCAAATAATTATAATTAATAATTAATTATAATCAGCCATTCTATAACATACTAAAAGTTAACTGAAAGGTGAACTACCCCTTTAAGATATCCATAATTCACTCCAGCCCCCAATGCCTGCACACTGCCGGGCCCCCATTGGATTTCCTTACAAGGAGAGCACTGTCTTTGGTGCAATAGATATTAAATGGAAGTGCTATGACCAAAAATCGGTTTATTTTACCATGTTAGCCAAAGAATGCTAGCCAGGTCAGTATGATAAGTTGGCCACTTGTCCCCAAATGCTTCTGTAGCAGAGCCAAGATTCAACAGGACAGTGACACCCTAGCACAGTAACCACTACAGTGTTAATAATCTGACTTGGGGGGTTTATTTACTAAACTCCGAATGCAAAAATCACGAAAAATTTGTGATTTTTTTTTTTATTTAATCGGACTTTTAAAAAATCTATTTTTTGGAATTTATTAAACACCCGAGGATGGAAAAGTCAGAATCTAAAAAAATGGGCGAAGTCCCAATGATTTTTTGATGTGCGCTGGGTTTCGTGCAATACCCCGAAGTTTTAGGGTGGAAATTCTGGAAATATCATGAAAATCTGATGGAAAAATCCAAAAACGTGAAAATCTGATTTTTTTCCCGGCAAGGAAGATTTTTGGGAAAATGTAGTAAAAAAAAAACCTGAGCGGATTTGATCAGAGTTTGTAGCAGAAAATATTGACATAAATTCGGATATTGATAAATAACCCCTTTAATGTTTTTTTCAAAAACTAAAAGCAAAAATAAAATAACTTACTGAGCCCGACACAGCTCCAGCTGTAAAACTGATTGCAAATGTTGGCTGCAAGGTGTTGTATCTCTGACATAACGACTGCTTCACAAGTTCATAGTTGTGCCAGTACAGTGCTATAAAGGAATACGTATTCAAATTTAACAGTAGGAGACAAAACTTAATTGCATAAAAATATATTTTAAGCCCAAAATACTGAGCTGTTATATTTTTGCTGTTATATTTTACTGAGCTGTTATATTTTTTGTAACAGAGACAGAATCCAGTGGTCCACCAGGTGGTACTGAACTACAAGTACCAGCATCCTCTATTGCAATTGTCTATGGGATATATCATTTTGCATAAGGCAGAAACATTAGAACAGATCATTGGCTCCTTACTGCATGTCATACAATTTAGAATTAGAATAATTAGAACAATTAGAATAATTAGATTTTCCTCTAATTACACCTTGTTATTAGAATTTCAAATGCTCTCCATAACAGAATTATCACAGTAAATACTATTGGGTAGCAATCTTGGTACAGTCCAATTAGGCAGTTGGGTGGGAAAAAAAACCCCACATATATGTTCCACTAACAGCCTGTGTGTGCAGTAAATAATATGAGTGTCATCTGCCTGTCACTGCACACGAGGGGCAGATTTTGCCCAGAAAATCCACACCTAATACAGAATAATATCTATCAGAAATATGTGCACATCTCCCTGCAGAATACATTGTAATGCATTGCTTTTATTAGGCAACTGCCCCAACAGCTGGGATAGACATTCGCTACCTGAGCAAAATGCATTTGGCCCATGAAAAGTACCTAAAAGCAACCCATTACTAACTATGCTATTATCAGGGTGCTGTTTTATTAGTATGTTGTTATACCTGTATAAGCCATTTTCCATCCACAACTATTTTAGGATTTACTAGAAATCTAATGAGGCCATTCCTTCATCACTGTCTCCATCTAGAGGCAATATAGTGCAACTACAATGCTACAATATTTTTATACAGGTAATATTTTATTCACATAGTGAACATAAATAAGTGCAGTTACCAACAGCAAACTGTTTTGCTGTATTTATGCCTACATGTATGTGAAGCAAAAAATTATTTTCCACATTCAGTGCTGGGATCCCACCAGTCAGGTTCACCTTAGAAAAAGGATAAACCCAAAACAGTATTTGCACTCCTTAATGGAGCAAGCAGGTCCTGGCTTCCAGTGCATATCCAGTCAGGGGACGATTTGTATGAGGGTTCTCTCTGAGTGATTGGTTTCCTCCCACAGCTTGAAAACAAAGTAATAGGTTAATTGGTTTATGAATCAATTGACTGTGATAGGAAAGCAAGGACTGCTGTGAATGATTCAACATTCTCTGTAACTCGTAGGCTCTATCAATAATGTATAATGATAACAACAGCATTTAAATACATATTTCATTAAGATTTTCACTAGTTTACCAGAGAAAGGGACATCTCGAAGCACTGTGGGCCCCCAGCCTTTCCAGAGTGAGAGCCAGCCATCTTTGGCCAAGGAACTTTGGATACAAATCATGAGCTCCTTGTAGGACAGTGGTCGGTACTGCATCTTGGTTCTTATCAGTTCCAGTGGGCTTATTAGTGTTGCTGACCCCACTGACAAGAAAGACAGTTAAGATCAATGAAAAGGGAAAAAACTTCAGAAGGGCATTACTGTACAGAAAGGCATTAAAGGAGAACTAAACCCTAAAAATGAATATGGCTAAAAATGCCATATTTTATATACTGAACTTGTTGCACCAGCCTAAAGTTTCGGCTTCTCAATAGCAGCAATGATCCAGGACTTCAAACTTGTCACAGGGGGTCACCATCTTGGAAAGTGTCTGTGACACTCACATGCTCAGTGGGCTCTGAGCAGCTGTTAAGAAGGAAAACTTAGAGGTGGTTGCAAATTATCAAACAGAAAATTAGGTTGGCCTGTAGCTGATGCTACAGGGCTAATTATTAAATGTTGATGCTAATTGCATTGGTTTCTGTGCTGCCATGTAGTAATTATCAGTATTAATTACTAATCAGCCTTTTATTGTGATATTTCTATTCTATGTGTACTGTATATTGTGAGTGGCTCCCTAAGCTCAGTAAGTGACAGCAGCACAGAGCATGTGCAGTGAATCAGCAGAAAAGAAGATGGGGAGCTACTGGGGCATCTTTGGAGACACAGAGCTTTACTGCTAAAGGGCTGGGGTGGCACAGAAGCCCAAAACATAATATACAACATTTTTAGCTACTTCTTTAGTTTAAAGGGATACTGTCATGGGAAAAAAACTTTTTTTCAAAATGAATCAGTTAATAGTGCTGCTCCAGCAGAATTCTGCACTGCAATCCATTTCTCAAAAGAGCAAACAGATTTTTTTATATTCAATTTTGAAATCCGACATGGGGCTAGACATATTGTCAATTTCCCAGCTGCCCCAAGTCATGTGACTTGTGCTCTGATAAACTTCAATCACTCTTTACTGCAAGTTGGAGTGATATCACCCCCTCCCTTTCCCCCCAGCAGCCAAACAAAAGAACAATGGGAAGGTAACCAGATAACAGCTCCCTAACACAAGATAACAGCTGCCTGGTAGATCTAAGAACAGCAGTCAATAGTAAGAGACAGATTCAAAACAGAATCTGAGACAGATTCAGTTACATTCAGAAGGAAAAACAGCAGCCTGCCAGAAAGCATTTCTCTCCTAAAGTGCAGGCACAAGTCACATGACCAGGGGCAGCTGGGAAATTGACAAAATTAAAAGTAGGGAGGGGTGTGTGTATGGATGCTGGGTTTTCATTTGGAAGGGTTGAACTTGATGGACTTTGTCTTTTTTCAACCCAATTTAACTATGTAACTATGTAAATGTCTAGCCCCATGTCAGATTTCAAAATTGAATGTAAAAAAATCTGTTTGCTCTTTTGAGAAATGGAGTTCAGTGCAGAATTCTGCTGGAGTAGCACTGTTAACTGATGTGTTTTGAAAAAAACATGTTTTCTGATGACAGGATCCCTTTAACTTTCCTTGTCCTTTAAGAGCTATTTATGACCCATGTGTGCCATGGGTTTTGCTACTTTTTTTATCAGCAGTTCTGCTTCTAAAACCACTCCTGTGTCTCTACATATATAGAGATAACAGGCTGCTTCACTTTATGCAATGCCCAGCAGCAGGATGAACTTATTACTGGCCAATCACTAAAGAATCAATTTACATACTATTGGCAAGCACAGGTACCATAGTCATCAGGCCATCTAAATTATTTGGAAGATGCCATAAAGAAGAATATAAGTCATAAGTTTGAAAAGAGAACAACACAAATATGTTAGAATTGAAAGGGGTAATGCAATAAACATCACAGTGTTAGAACCAGGTCTAGTAACCGGTCTAGTAACCCTTAGCAACAAATCAGCAGGTACTATTTATAGGTCAGCTCTTTGAAAGCAAACATCTGGTTGGGTTACATGAGGAGGTGTAAACTCTGCTTAATATTATTATAACCCCAGTAATTTTCACTTGCTCAATTAGAAATATACAGCTATACAACTATCACATTTAAGTTAACTGTAGATTTTCACAAGTGTGATGTTGATAAATATTGGCAAACAGTAGGGGCAGATTTATCAAGGGTCGAATAGTAAATTCGAATTTTTGAGTTTAATCCCCCTATTTGAATGTAAATGCAAATGTGAGGTTTATCACACCTCGACCATGGAAACAGTCCTAACTCGAATATTCACCACATAAAACCTGCCAAGTTCATGTGCAAGTCGATGGCAGAGGTCCGTTGAGCCATTTGGAGATGTTAATAGCCTTCCTGACATTCAAGTTTGTTTTCGGGATAAAAACTCGATTTGTACGAATTGAATACGAATCGAATATGATTCAAATTTTCAGGTTGGAACCAATTGATCGAATATTACACAGTCTAATTTTTTCTTACATAACCTCCCAGTCGAATTGTGAGTAGATTCAAATTAAAAATAAATCCGACCTTTGATAAATGGGCCTCTAGATGTACCATTATTCTTAAGGTGGCCATAGACGTTACAATGAAGATCTTTCCAGGAAAGATTGTTCGTTTTAATACACGTCTAGAGCTGATATGTCAGATATACAGGTAGAAAAAATAGAATTGTACCTGTATCTGACATTTTAGCACAAACAATAGCCTATGTTCGGATGCCTTCAAAGGCGCCGGATCAAAAATTCCCATACACGCACTGAATATAGTACGAAAAGTTGTTTCGTGCAATATTATTGGTGCGTCTATGACCACCATTACATTTTCTGTTCTGCTGAACAGAAAGCTGCATTTGGTCTCTTTTGTAAGGCTACTACAAAGCACAACAGCATATTATTGGGAAAGATACGAAATTACCAGTACAAAATTGGACTCCTGCTATCTAGTTAGTTAAAGCTGCACATTACAAATAAGTTTTTCAAGGCCATGAAAGCTTTAACCAAATATTTGTGCATGGTATGAAATAAACTTTCACACAGAAGCAATGACTTTTCCTATTGATAATCAGCTCACATGGCTGTCCAGGGAACAGATTTCCTATCCAAGCGGCTGCACATGAATAACGGCCTGAGTTCCAGCCAGTCTGGCATGTGATTGCACTGCAGAACAGAGACTCTGTAAATGACTTACATCTAGCAGTGGCTCCAGCAACCAGAGAAGCAATCTCTGCCCTTTCTGGCATCCTCCGAATCAAAATGACCCGTAGCTGATCATAGAACGTAAAATAAATGACTGTGGCTGGCACTGCCATGACACTGCAAATAGAAACAAGTAACACAAATCAATTTTAATGGAATTGGCTTCTGCTGATGCACTATATAAAGGGCGACTATTAAACCTATAATGCTTTTCTCACTGGAGCTGTTTGATGACGATGCCCCATAGTGCACAGCTATATTTTGGTATGTGCAACGTTTGGGGTCTGCACCACAGCTATAAGCAACTCCTAGTCACACCACTATCAATACCAGTACGGTTTTCCCCTACCTGGAGTGCTGACTGTGCTTAAATGGCCTTTAAAGGAGAAGGAAAGCTCCAAGACAGTTTATTGCCAACAGATAGTACAAGCTAGAATGCTATATTTATTCTGCAGAATGCTTTACCATACCTGAGTAAACAGCTGTAGACACTGTCTCTGTTTGTTTAGGATAGCAGCTGCCATATAAACTTGGTGTGACATCACTTCCTGCCCGAGTCTCTCCCTGCTCACTTACAGCTCTGAGCTCAGATTACAGCAGGGGTGGGAGGAGGGAGGGGGAGAGGAGCAAACTGAGCATGCTCAAGCCCTGCCCTGGAGGTTTATGCTGCAAATAGGAAGTCTGATACAGAAGCCCATGTGTACACAATAGATGGAAAGAAATGCTGTGTTTCTTTTGACAGAGGACTCAGAGCAGCATTACTTTGAGGGTTTACTGGTGTATTTATATAGACCTTTCTGATAAAGCTTACTTAATTTTAGCCTTTCCTTCTCCTTTAATATGCTATAATACATTTGTAGCACAGGCAAATAACTATGGGGGAATTATGATAAATTTTTAAAGGGGTTGTTCACCTTTAAAGTAACTTTTAGCATGATGTAGAGAGTGATATTGTGAGACAATTTGCAATTGATTTTCATGCTTTATTATTTGTGTTTTTTGAGTTATTTAGCTTTTTATTCAACAACTCTCCAGTTTGTAATTTTAGCAACCATGCATTGATTTGAGTAAAAGACTAGAATATGAATCGGAGAGGCCTGAATAGAAAGAAGAGTAGTGACAAGTAGCAATAACAATACATTTGTATCTTTACAGCCTTTTTGTCTTTATTTGGGGTCAGTTACCCCTGTGTGAAAACTGGAAAGAGTCAGAAGAAAAAGGCAAATAATGAAAAATAATTGAAAAACCAATTGAAAAGTTGCTTAGAATTAGCCATTCTATGACCTACTAAACGTTAAGTTGAAGGTGAACCACCCCTTTAAGTGTTTGTACTAGGTCTAGGAACAAATAGCAACCCATCATGATGTAGCATATACCGGTCACCTGTTTGAAAGCAGACATTAAATTGGTTGCTGAAAGTTACTAGACCTTGTGCAAATTTCTTACATTATTCGAATATTCCTTGACATTTATTCACACTGGCATCACTTCCCAGGGACAAAATTATAGCATATGTAATATCAGTGTCTCTAAAGGTTCTATTAAACTCCCTTGGTAAGTTTTTTGGGAAGTGTATCAAGACTGCGTTTATTTGCTTAGAAATTTGTAAGAGTATACGATAATGGATAGATAGGAAGGAGAATGCAACAATAAACACCTTTGCACTGGTCAAATGGATTGCAAATTTTCAGGGTACCATAATTACATCCCAGAGAATGTGTATATGCGCTGGTGACTGCCTACTGCAAAAACTCCATGTTTCCTCCATACTTTATCACAGGTGCGGTATTGGTTATCCGGAAACCCATTATCCAGAAAATGCCAAATTATGAGCCATCTCCCATAGACTTCATTATAAGCAAATGTTTACATTTTTTTAAAAATATTTCCTTTTCTCTGTAATAATAAAATAGTACCTTGTACTTGATCCAAACTAAGATCTAATTAATCCTTATTGGAAGCAAAACCAGTCTATTGGGTTTATTGAATGTTTACATGATTTTCTAGTATGTATGAAGATCCAAAGTACGGAAAGATCCGTGTTAGTTGATATAAGCAGTTTTACATTGGTAATATGATTATCTCCCTTCCATTTTAAAAGTCTATTAAACTCCAAAGTTGTTTCTACATATATTTTATAACTGAGAACGAATCAACAAAATACTTACAGAGTCGGAGGCAGGCCGCTCCACAAGGACTTGATTCCTTCACTCCTTATTATCTGGACAAAAGCATCCTAAAATAAATAATGTTATTAATAATACTGTCTAATCCAAAACTGTAGAATGTCTTCAGAAATAAAACTAAATTGTAACTTTTCTTTGCATGAATAGAAGCCATATCCATGTGAAAAGTCCTGATGAACTGGATTGGATGACTGAAGCAGCTACTAAAACTTGTGTGGTGTCCATTGATACCTCAAAGAATTTGCAAGCGAGACTGGACACACAACTGTAATTATGCACTTCATTTATTCACTTCCTACTTTGGAAGCAGCATTGCAGTAGAGAAAGAAGGATGTAAATTACATTGTATGAATAAAAACTGCTGCAATTTATTGCAGTTTTATTTTTCTAGACTTCAACACCCGTTTATGGCTGAACATAAGCTAAACAACTTAGGATACAGATACAGAAAAAAAGCTTTGTTGTAGCAGCAGCATTGCCAGCAACTGTCATGCCATGATAGATATAAAACTATCCAACAACAAATAAATTGTTCACCCAAATTTTTTGGTTTTATTTCTAAATGACACGGTTTACCTTGCAAATAATTCACTCTACAATATAAAACTTAATTCCTGAACCAGCAAATGTATTTTTTTTTGTGCATGCCTAAGAGCCTCTTTTGTTTTTTATAGTACAGGAGAAATTTCAAAATATACCAATGTAGGATATCACTTTCACTATATACAAAGCCATTGTTTGAGCCGCTCTGTTGAAGTGAAATAAACCACCCCAATACCTATAGAAAATATAATAAAGAGATAGCCATTACAGAAGAAAATATCACAGTATCACCTTACCATGGTCCCTCGGAAATGGCCCGGTGCTTTATACCACGCTTTTCCGTTCCCATTTGTACACATGCACAGATGATCCATTAAACCATTGCAATAAACGAAGCATTTTCCTAAGTTAAAAAAAATCAGAAAGCAATATTAGCTTTAAACAAACACAAAAACTTGGCTTATGGCTGTATGGCCATAGACTCAAAGATCCGCTCGTTTGGCGACATTGCCAAACGAGCGGATCTTTCCCCGATATGCCACTAACGGCATGGCTATATCGGGGGTAATTCGAACGTTCAGCCGTATGGCCGAACGATCGAATTACGATGCGCCAAGGGGCTCCGATGGGTCGGTCGGGTAAAAATCCAACCTTCCCGATCGATATCATTGCCAGATATCGATCGGGAAGACCCGTCGGAAGCCCCCATACACAGGCAGATAAGCTGTCAAATCGGTCCAAACGACCGATATCGGCCCCGTGTATGGCCACCGGATACAAGGATTTGTTCTGATGGTAACCGAGTGGCTAACACTCCTGCCTAAGAGCTAAGGTATCTGTTTGATCCCAAGAAAAAGCACATTATACAGTATTTAGAGTTTATTAGTACTGCTCGTTTTTGTGTGAATTTCTACCATAGGCTCTGGTTTCCTCCCACAATCCAAAAAAACATAGATAGCTTCTGCTGAAATTGGTCCTACTGTGTATTGTAATAATAGGATAATAATAATAAATATGATTATACCTTTATCTGCAGATCACAAACAAAGGTTATCAAAATCTAATTTTATTGAAATGTTTATTATGCAGCATAGAAGTGCAACTAAAGCCTAAAAATGATTATGGCTGGAAATGCATCTTATATTGTATTATTGATTGTATTTTAGCATCTAATCTGTGTGCTTAATGTGTACACCCATCAGTTGTACAGCTCTGCAGAATATGTTGGCACTTTAAAAATATGGGTTAATGATAATAATAATTTTATATACTGAACATTCTGTATCAGCAAGAGGTTCAGCAGCAATCTAAGCCTACAACAATGACATTTTCCACAGCAGATCCTCATTTTGGATCTTGATAGGCCTACTTATGCATTGTCAGTGACACGGCACACTCTCAGTACGCTTTTGCCAGCTGTATTTTTGAAAAGCAAAAAAATTAAAATTTATCTGGTGCTACAGTGGGGATTTTAAAATTCTGCTGGAAAATGCACTGGGTTCTGAGCTGCCATGTAATGTGAACCTAAATAGATTTAAAGGAGAAGGAAAGCTTTGTCAGAAAGGTCTACGTAAATACACTAGTAAAATCTCAAAGTAATGCTTCTCCGAGTCCTCTGTCAAAAGAAACACTGCATTTTTTTCCTTCTATTGTGTTTACATGGGCTCCTGTTTCACACTTCCTGTTTTCAGCTTAAACCTCCAAGGCTGGGGCTTGAGCATGCTCAGTTTGCTCCTCTCCTCTCTGCTGTAATCTGAGTTCAGAGCTATGAGCAAGCAGGGAGAGAATCAGGCAGGAAGTGATGTTGCAACAAGCTAATATGGCAGCTGCTATCCTAAACAAACAGAGACAGTGTCTAGAGCTGTTTACTCAGGTAAGGAAAAGCATTCTAAAGAATAAAGAATAAAAATGGTGTTCTAGCCTGCACTGTTGTGGCTAATCTATTGGCAATAAACCGTCTTGATAGTTTTCCTTCTCCTTTAATGTTTAAATCATTTAAAATCTTAGATTTAAACTTTATGGTCAATTACCTTCTTCGGGGGCACAAGTTCAAGAGCAAACTCCTTAGTGCTCACTCACAAAGCACTTTCGCCCCTGGGTTTGCTGCTCTCTGCACTGAGAACCAGATCAAAAATTCTGTTTAAAGAGGTGCAGCTCAGCCCTGTCCTTACTGCGTGCTAATGATGTGCGGACCGGGCCGATAACCGCGGTTGGGCTGGTGGGTTCGGGCAGACCTTGTTGCGCCGTTTGCTGGTAACGGGTGGGTTCGGGTTGAGTTCTTATGCCAGCTCTCCCCTCCCTTGACCATAGACTGCCATCTTCCTACTTCGGTTTTATAGACACGTGCCTGCCCCACCCTTTTGTGATGTCATCAGGGGCGAGTCAGCACAGATCTATAAAAGGAGGAGGGAAGCAGAGTGCGAGCAGGCACAGGTCAGGTGTTTGCGGGTTGGGACTGAGCTTTTCTCAAACCGCACATCACTACTGCCTGCCTCTCTCTCTACCTTGCAAGGTAGGAGGGACCCCTAACATGCTTTCCCCTATCCGTCCTTCATGAATACAACGCTAACAAAGTCATACCCAGTATCCTCAATGCTATAGGTCTCTTTGGACTGGTACAAAAGTCCAATTTGTTGAATTGCTAGCCTACTTCTTTGTTAATCTTTAGTTCTCCTTTAATTTGAGATTACAGAAACAATACATTTAAATCATGAAGAATGATGACCTTTCCACCCCTTGTACCTTTTATAAAAGGTTTGCTTTGAGCCTGTAGCCGAATCTTCACAACATCCAGAGGTGTAACTACACATAGACACAAAGAAAATAGAACATTAGTGGTATGACAAATGAACTCCTCAGGTGTTGTGGATCCTCCATTGGTATAGAAACACATCTGACTGCCAGATATTGCTTCTACTTTCTGTCATTTACTCCAGTTGCATGCACCTGTCACTGTACAGAGGGCAAATGTATCTGCCCGGTGTGTAAGAACAAGCAGATGAAAGATATGCACAACTACCAGCACCCGCAAGCTGTTTTAGGCTATAGTTGGGACATTGTTTTTTAACAAGTAATGGAATATACAGCTTCTCTGCTTGGCATAATATTACCAACCTATATTTAGTTGTGAATACTATTATGATATCTTGCTGCCAGTGAGGTTAATTAATTTACGACCTTGGCACTCCCTAGGTCTAGCACACGCAAATGGACTATAAAACTTTGACCAATAAACTCTTATGCAAGAATACAATGACTAACCCCTGCATGCAGAAAGCTTAGATCAAAGGGTTTGTTTATCCAAGGGTGAAATGATATATTCGGTGTCAAAAATGATTCTACCAGGGATTTGAATAATGGGAATTGGGATTCTGGAATAATTAAAACATCTGAAAATACGTCCGCATTGTAAAAAGCCATGTTAAAAAAAATTTAAATGACAGATTTGCACAAAAATGCAGAAAGAAGATATTTGGTGAGATTGCAGCTTGAACTCGATTCGCAGTCTTCACCGCAATGGGAGGCATTTTTGCTTAGGCAACAAAACACCTTCTTCTGACGTCGCCTTTTGATAAATATAACAATTCACATCAACACAATAATACTTATTTGACCCAATACTAGCAAAATCCTTATGTGGATATGCCTTACCAAGGAAAGATGTAAGAAGGGCTCCCACTGAAGATGCAATCATCTGTTGGCTGGGGGTAATGTGAACAGCTTCCTGTGCTGGTTCTGTATTTTTCTGCATCTTGCTGCATGAAGTAAAAAATATCTATAAATGTACTGTTTCCGTTAATTTCACCATAGACAATCACACATGTCCCTTTGAAAAAAAAATCAAAACAGTTAAATGGTGATTGGCGACATGCATAGGAAGCCTCGTGAGGGAACAAGAGAATGATTATATAATAAACAGAGTTAAACAGATACAGCTGGTAAATCAGTGATAATGAATACAACAACTAAGCTCATGCTTTGCTTTTTCCGCATCAGCCTTACCAGAAATTCAGAGACACTCAAATGAGCAAGGTTGGGAGGTTCTGTTTCTGCCAGCATAATGGTGCTGCAAGCCTCATGCCAAGATGAAATCAGTCCAAATTGCCTAGACCTTCCCCTGCTTCACAGGTCACGTGGGTATATACACACAAGCCATTAACATTACAAAAAGCTACATTGAATGTGATTTTATAGCAGAAATGTAATTTGTAATACACTTTATCTGCATATTAAAAATCAAAAGCACCCTTTCCCTGTGATAGATTTCAAATATTTGCTTTATGGACTTAATTGGATTCATACACACCGAGAGATACAGATGCAAAATAAATTAGTATTGAGCAATAGATTTTTCATTGAATCATATTGAATATATGAGGTACTATACTATACTGCAAGAAACCCCATAACATGTTCAAAGTATAAATAAAACCAGGGCCTAATAGCTTAAGAATCCTATAAGTTTTATTTAAGCCTCTAATACTTGACAGACAGGGAAAAGAATGTATAGAAAGCATGGCTCTTTACCAGGGTGAGTTATATTGAGTAATATGGAGAAAAATATTCTCAATAAAATGAAAATATTCACTCGCCCAAAAGAAAGATCCAATTGGAGCTAATGCAGCCAAACCTAACTTTAATCTACGGTGAGCTTCCGCCTCTGTTACTATAAAATCCCCGGACTTTCATATGGAAAAGTCAGAACTGGAACAAGGAACAAAAGTTTTAATTTTGCCATACAGTATAATATTGCTCATCAGACGGACCATTACTGCACTGATATAATGCAAAATAACTTTTTTAGTGAGATATTTAACTGGAGGTTAAATTCCGATAAATCGGATTCACAAAACCGATACAAAATAAAATGCTAACAGGCCCAAGGGAGAAAATGTTTTCCTTACACAAGGTGTGGGATCCATTATTTGGAAACCCGTTATTCAGAAAGCTCCAAATTATGGAAAGGCCATCCCCATAGACTACATTTTATCTGAATAATCACATTTTTAAGAATTAATTTTCTTTTCTCTGTAATAATAAACCAGTTCCTTGTACTTTATCCCAATTGAAATATAATTAATCCTTACTGGAAGCAAAACCAGCCTATTGGGTTTATTTAACTTTTACATGATTTTCTAGTAGACTTAACGTATGAAGATCCAAATTATGAAATCCATTATCTAGAAAACCCCAGGTCCCTAGCATTCTAGATAACAGGTCCGATACCTGTACTACCTTTATTGTATACTGGGGGTCCCCAACCTTTTGTACCCATGAGCAACATTCAGATGTAAAAAGAGTCGGGGAGCAACACAAGCATGAAATATATTCAGGAGTGGTGCAAAATAAGTGCTGTGAATGGCCATTTGTTAGCCCTATGTAGACTGTCAGTGTAGAAGAGCTTTTGTTTGGCCGTAGACCTGATTTTTATGCAACCAAAACTTGCCTTGAAACCGTTAATTCAAAAATAAGCACCTGTTTTGGGGCAACTGGGAGCAACATCAAACAAGTTGGTTGAGCAACATGTTGCTCATGAGCTACTAGTTGTGTACCCTTTTGATTACATACATCAAATGGAGAATGTAACATTTTTTAAACTATGTATAAATGAGAGCACGTAGGGAATTGTTCTACGACTATTTTGTCCAAAGGAAGTTTAGACCTACATATGTGTAACATTGTAACAATGTACAAACATGGTGCATCTATATTAACTCTCCCATCATAAACAATATAAAAGACTATTCCCAGTAGAGCAGCTGAAGGACAGCACATACATATTTCTAACTAGCAACTGAAGAATTTGTCCATATTTTTCCTTTGCACAGCAGTCTCCAATGCCAAGGTGCTAAGGTATACACTAAGGGAGTTATTTATCAAAGATTGAATGTTAGAGATGTTTTTATACCTCAAATGAACTCACAAATAGAATGGTATCTTATTTAAGAAAACATTTGAACGGAAAAAAAACTCGATTCTGTGATTTCGAGTTGTGAAAGCCAAAAACTCGAATTGAACGAATTTTTGGGGGAAAAAAACCTTGAATCGGGGACCTCTGCCATTGACGCCTACATGACAGGGCAGGTTTTAGATGGAGTATTTTTCAGATTTCATTGGAAAACACAACTCAAACCTTAATAAATCTGCCCCTAAGTAATTAAAGGGGTTGTTCAACTTTAAATTAAACTTTTAGTATGATGTAGAGATTGATATTCTCAGACACTTTTAATCTTTAGATTGTATATAGTGCCAGAATATATTGCTGATGAAGTTCCTTTGCCAAGTGATCATACTGGTGACAAAGGTTCATCTTTAAGTTAACTTTTAGTATAATGTAGAGTGACATTCTGAGACAATTTGCCATTGGTTTCCATTTTTTTATTATTTATGTCATTTGAGCTTTTTAGCAACTCTCCAGTTTGCAGCTTCTGTAATCTGGTTGCTAGGGCCTAAATTACCCTAGCAACCACGCATTGATTTGAATAAGAGACTGGAATATGAATATACAGTAGAGACCCAAATAGAAAGATGAGTAAAATACAAAGTAGCAATAACAATAGATTTGTAGCCTTACAGAGCATTTGTTTTTAGATGGGGTCAGTGACCTCCATTTGAAAACCAAAGTAAAGGGTTGTTGGTGATCTGTACAGCTGATGAGGAATTGAATGTTCTGTTTGCAATTAAATTGTGCCAATTACTGCACTGTCAGTAAATCAAAATAATAAAGGAAGGAGAACTCCAACAGACTCTCTACAAAACTTTTATTCCAGGTTGTGGTTACACAATAAAAGTTTTCCAGAGAGTCTGCTGGAGTTCTCCTTCCTTTACCATTTAGATTTAAATCCATTTGAAATCTGGAAAGAGTCCAAAGAAGGCAATTAATTAAAAAACTATAAAAGTTGTTTAGAATTGGCCATTTTATAACAACATACAGGTGAACCACCCCTTTAATATAGCCAAGCATAACAAACATATAAATCATACTGTATAGGAGAAAAGAAAGAAAGTATCCCCGTCTTTTTGATCAGAAAAAACACACACAAAAATACATGTTATCACTATATAATTCGATTTCAGTTAAACCATTTAATCCCGTGATTCTATATATATTAGTTCCCCCCTTAATAAGTAGTCCCACAAAGTGCTAGTGCTTGACCTTAATTAAATAGCTTAAATAGAATAAAACTAGGACTCGATTGATTTTTCTTTTAAATATTGTGTATGCTTTGTAATTTCTAACTCATAAACAATTCATTTAACATTAATTGATTGTTAAATTGCTAAAAATCAACTAAAACACCAATAAGGGTGATAATATAAATCATACTGACTATATGCAGGAATAGCGACACTCACGGGACTCCTCTGAAGCTTAACAAATGTGATACTTTATTGGAGACTCAAATTTTCGATCCCCCACAGTGATCTTCGTCTGTATTCTCCTGACGAAGATCCCTGTGGGGGATCGAAACGTTGAGTCTCCAATAAAGTACCACATTTGTTAAGTTTCAGAGAAGTCCCGTGATTGTCGCTATTCCTGCAGATATACCATTACATGTTTGCTGGCACCCGGGCATTTACACAGGAAACAGAGTGCACCTTTGGGAATTCCACCCCCGCCTAATGGTTTTTTAAAAATTAGTGGTGAGCACAACTTTCCCTTGTTGATATATATATATATATATATATATATATATATTCCAAAGTAAATGAGTGCACACTGGGAACCTATCGACAGGTTTAGTTTAAAAGCATAATTTTATTTAAATAATTAAAAAACAGGCCTGTTTTTTAATTATTTAAATAAAATTATGCTTTTAAACTAAACCTGTCGATAGGTTCCCAGTGTGCACTCATTTACTTTGGAATATATTATTGATTATGCGGATTCTGAGTAGCACCTGGGTTGCTTGCTGAACACAGTGGAGTGCGGATAACCAACGTGTTTTTATATATATATCTATATCTATATCTATCTATCTATATCTATATCTATATCTATATCTATATATATACACACACACATATACATACACACTTGTGTGAGAAATAGCGACACTCACGGGACTTTGTATAGTGCAAAAAAGTTAAATCCTTTATTTGAACTCTATTTCTCGCACAAGTATCTATCCCTCTATTGCGGGCACCCGGGCAGTTCCATAGTAAACGGTGTGCACCTTTTGGTACTATATAGTAAAGAAGTAGGATGGCACACACTGTTGCAATTGTGCTAAAACATAAGTGTTTTATTTGAATCTCAAACAAAACACTTATGTTTTAGCAAGATTGCAACAGTGTGTGCCATCCTACTTCTTTACTATATGGAACCAAGTCAAGCAGCAAGGTTTATGGATAGAGCACCACCAACATACAGCCATAGTATTTATAAAAATATATATATATATATATATATATATATATATTAATTTAACAAAAACCTATATATATATATATATATATATATATATATATATATATATATATATATATATATATATATATATATATATATATATATATATATATATAGTCCAGTGAGTATCCGCACTCCAAGGCAAACACTGTTGTGGCCTATATAGCCGGGTTGCACGATTAAATTATATTACCTTGTATTCAAATTCTCAATTATTTAATACGTTAAACCAATGGACATTGGTACAACATAATAAATAATTGAGAATTTTTACATGGGAGTGCTGGTTTCTTGAATACAAAGTTATAAATCTTGGTCTTAATAAAGGTCTCAGGAGCAGACAGAAACGTTGACCCTTTTTAACATGTATTTAATAAAAATGTACCTTTTAAAATACATAAAGGATCCCAGTATGCACCTTACCTTTTTGAATTTTATATATATTATCTATATTAAGTTGACCCACCAGATAGACAAGTTGATGTCTCTATAGCTGAGCAGCTGTTTGTAGGAATGCAAAGAGTAGAAGAAAGTTGTCAGTCTAACCTTGAGTGGCAGTCAGAAAGGCAAGTAACATAATTTTCAGAAGAAAGCTTCATGGAAGAGAAGAAATGTTGAGCTTTGTCCTTACAGCGTCAGCAGGAACCCATGAGATACACACAAGTGTATTCTTTAAATTTCCACAGGTGTCAGGTCCTTGCGACCCTCTTGCAGCCACAAACTCTGTCCTTATAAGCTCTTATAGGGGGCCACCATCATTTTACAGCAATGAACTCACAGAGCAGGAGACTCACAGCCCATTTTCTGCAGAGAAAGCCGGCATTCAATCGCACATGTACGTATAACCTCGTAAATGGAAGCATGTGAGCCCAGGACAAGCCGCTTACTGTACTATTACACAAGCACACGCAGCTCCTGCCCACAGACGAGGGCACTGCAAGCCTACGGCGCCATGATGGAAGAGGGCACAGCATCGTTTTTAGTGTTGTATATTGTTTTTATATATGTTAATACAGTGTTGCAAAGTCTGCAATTTATACAAAGTTCTGATTAACTCCCAGCATCCCGTTATGAGAAAACCCCAAGCTCAATTACAGATAGATTTGAACTACACTGTATACGTAGCCCGGCTGTCAGTCTCAAGTCACGTGGTTTGAGGTCTTTCATTTTGTAGCCTTTCATTCGCTCTAGCACATTCCAGTAAACTGTTTGGAGAAGCCCTTTTTAGTCGTACTTCAGAAAAATGGGTATTGTCTGTGGAACAATGACACCGGGTGACTTTCAAGGGCATCAACTGTGATTTTTTTTACAACTTCCCTGGAGATGTCACTGTAACAGAAAAATAGCCGCTGTTCCTTAGAACTGGGAATTGTCTTAAAAGGCCGCTTGTTTTCAGTGAAAGAGGGCGACTTCTGATTGATTTAAATCACGTCTAGGTGTTGGAAAAACAGTTGCTGCGTCGAATCAGCGAGTTTTCGGTGACGTGTACATTGCGTTTACCCGGCCACTCGGAGGGGGCGGGGCTGTACGGAGAGAGGCGGGAAAACAGACGGAGTCTCAAACTGGGGAAGTGGAGTTAAGGGACTGAGCGCTGGCGCAGCGGATTGATGTGTCCGGGAGCCCCGGTGGGGCCTTGCTGGGAGGACTCGCCGAATGTTCGGTAAGAGCTGAGAACTCTATTCTTCCGTCTATTCCCTTTAGCAGCGTCACCAAAATCAATCTGCCCCCGCCCCGGGTTATCATGGGAAATGTTTGTGCAGCTCTAACTTACTGTCCTAGCGAGTGTTACAAATCTCTGCTCCTCCTCCTCCTGCCAGTTACTGGGAATAATAATAATGTGCATGTAGCAAACTATTGTTATTTGTTTATAGTCGAACAATATCATTGAACCGAATGAATTTTTACTCAGGCGGTGCCTCCCCCAGAGGACAAAGCAAATGAATCCAAGTTGCACAGAAACCGTGAGTTGAAATGATCACTTATCTGTATCTTTTTTTTCCCTTTTAATGCCACGTGTGTTTAAGGTTTGGTTCACCTTTAAGTTAAATTTTAGTATGTTATAGACTGGCTATTTCTAAGCAACTTTTCAATTGGCCTTCATTTTTTATAGTTTTTGCATTATTTTCTTCTGACTCTTTCAAGCTTTCAAATGTGGGGGGGTCACTGACCCCCATCTAAAAACAAATGCTCTGTTAAGTTGATCCTACGATCGGACTTCCCCCATCTTCCGACCTGCCACTAACCATCCTGATCAAATAAAGTAGTTAAAGAACAGATCAGCCGATGTTCTGCCCCTGACAGCAATCGTACGATAGACAAAGCTAGTGACAGTCTCCCACCAGTGTCAGACTGGCCCGGTGGGACACCGGAAAAATACCTGGTGGGCCCCGACCCTCATGGGCCCCCGCCGGGCCAGAACCCCTCTCTAAATATTTATATTTAAAAAAAAAAAAATTATCGGCGCTGTTGCGCATGCGCATCGAGTGGCTAACTTGCTGAGCCGGCGCGTCACAGTGGGGGGACGGGTGGCCGGAGGGGGGCTCTCGGCAACAGTCCCGATGGGCCCCGGTCCCCCCAGTCCGACCCTGTCTCCCACTGAAAATCGTACGATCGGCAATACACGCAGAGATGTTATCAGCAGCCGACAGAAATCTTTTAACCTGTCCGATCGACCGATCTCCGCCGGACGAAAAATGTCGGGAGTCTCCACACACGGTCCGAAGGATTCGTACGATGAGATCTTTGCGTCTATGGCCAGCTTAAGGCTACAACTCTTTCTATTCAGGCCTCTCCTATTCATATTCCAGCCTGTTATTCACATCAGTGCATTGTTAGGACTCCACTATTTTGGATTCGGCTGAACCCCCGAATCCTTTGTGAAAGATTCGTCTGAATACCGAATCCGGATGCATATGCAATTTAGGGATGGGAAGGGGATTTCGCTCCCCACCCCTAATTTGCATATGCAAATTAGAATTTGGTTCGGCCTGGCAGAAGGATTCGGACGAATCCGAATCCCAAACAGAATCCTGGATTCGGTGCATCCCTAATTGTTAGTAGGGAAATTAGAACCTAGCAACCAGATTGCTGAAATTGCAAACCGGAGAGCTTCTGAATAAGAAGCTAAATAATTCAAAAACAGCAAATAATAAAAAAATGCAAAAAAAACAAAAAACTTCTACATCAAAGGTCCCCTACCTTTTTATCACATTCAAATATAAAAAGAGCTGAGGACCGACATAAGCATGAGAAATGTCACACGGGAAGTCAAATAAGGGCTCTGATTGGCAATTTGGTAGCCCCTATGTGGACTGACAGCCTACAGGAGACTTTGTTTGGCAGTACACCTGCTTTTTATACAACTAAAACTTGCCTGGAATTCAAAAATAAGCACCTGGTTTGAGGCCACTGGGAGCAACATCCATATTGCTCCCGAGCCACTGGTTGGGGATCACTGCTCTACATCATATTAAAAATGTATTAAAGGTGAAAAACCCCTTTAATTAAACAAGTTCTAAGCTACAATGTGCTTCTGTGTGCATAGATGCCTTATATTCAGTGTAATCTCACACTTCGCTCTATACCTTCCTGTTCACATTTTTGCTTAAAGGGGTTGATCACTTTCCAAACACTTTTTCAGTCGAGTTGTTTTCAGAATGATATCCAGAAATACATTTTTTTTTTCAATTCCTTTCCATTTTTTATATCTTGCATTATTTTATGTCTGAGTTTATTTTAAGTTGAATGTTCCTGTCTCTGGTGTTTCAGTCTGGCAGCTCAGTAATTCAGGTGCAGACTCTAAACTGTTATAATTTGCTCTATTAGTTGATACATGTTCTCAGCAGCATCTGTGAAATATCAGTAACTATTATATCAATTCTAACGGTTGCCTTTAGGCTAGGGGCACATGTTTATTGCCAGAGCGTTTTCGGCATTTTCCTCGCCGTGCTGACAGCCACGTATACGATAGCGATATTGTGTTAATGCCTGAGCTTAAACCACTAGCGTAGATACGCGGTGGTGAGCCATGCTGGAAATGCGCATGTGTGCCCGTAGCCTTAAATGGGATCAATCTGATCTATTTTTTGGAGATCAGATTGATCTCCAGAAATAAAATCTTTTTTCAATTACTTTCCATTTTTATATTTTACAGTTTTTTCAAAATCTAAGTTTATTTAAAGTTGAATGTTTGTGTCTTTGGTGTTTCAGTCTGTCGTCAGCTCAGTAATTCAGGTGCAGACTCTAAACTGTTACAATTTGCTCTATTAGTTGATACATTTCTCAGCAGCGTCTGTGACATATCAGTAACTATTGTATCAATTCTAACAGCTGCTTTTAGGCTACGGGCACACGTGCGTATTTCCAGAGCGTTTCTAGCGTGGTGCGCGCAGCCATGCTGATAGCCGCGTATACGCTAGCAATATTGTGTTAATGCCTAAGCCTAAATCGCTAGCGTAGATACGTGGTGGTTGGCTTTTTTTTTTTTTTTTTAACGTGGCGCGAGCCACAACCAAAATGCTCTGTAAAATCACATGTGTGCCCTAAGCCTTAAAGGGGAACTCTGGCTTCCAAACCAAAATTTGATACAGAGGCTCACATAACACAAAACCCCTAATATACCCATCACAGTTACCTGTTTCTTCTAAAAGTATGAATACATGACATTTTCTATGCTGAAATCCAGCTGTTTAACAGTTCTTTTCTTTCTGCATCATTTGAAAGCCTGGCATGGAAGGAGGGACTAAACACTGATGTTATAAATTGTAACAACTTCTCCACAGTTTACAGACAGCATGCAGGAACTACATAATCCGCAATGCATTGCACTGTGATGTTCCTTTCCTTCTAGAAATCGCATGTGCAGGGAATTGTGGGGTTTGGAGGATGCAGGTTAAGGACAGCTGGCTGCTGAGACAAAGTAACAATAGTCAGCCAGCTCAGCAAAGTAGTCAGACAGATCAGCAGGGAGCTAGTCTTAGGGAACTGTTCCGAACCATTAAAAATTATGAAAAGTCTGCATAATGTTTAATTGATGTATATATTGCAAAGTTGCTTGAAATTTTTTACTTTTTAAAAAGCTCAAGTTTGTGTGGAGTTCCCTTTTCATAAAACTCTGGGCTTCTGCTCAGCAGGGCCAAAGATAAGAAATGTATCCACTAAATGTATCCATTAAATGTATCCGTTTAGAGAGTCGATGACCCCTCCCCAGAGCAGCTTTAGAGAGGTGAAAAATTAGACTTATTCTTCAATATTAGAAAAACCGTTCACACGTAGAAAAAAAAAAGTAATTGGAAAAAGTATTTATTTCTGGTGAACTATCTGAAACCAACCAACCCCCAAGACTGGTGGTTTCTACTGGTGACACAGAAGAGGCACAAGCCATTTCCCTGCTGGCTGCAATACAACAGCAGTGAAATCGAAGTTCACGGGCGACCTCTTCAGCCCCTTCGGCAATCTTCTGAATGAGACTGGCGCTACGGCAATTTTAGTGGGTTTCGACGCATGCGCAGTTGTCGCGTAACAAAAAATTGCTCCAACTGCACATACGCCACCATGCCAGTCTAATTCCGAAGATTTCTGAAGAGAAAATGGCAACCATGAACTCCAATGCCTGAATCTGCACCGAGGGGTAAGTAAAACGTTAGGGGCTTGGCTGGGGTAACAATTAGGCTGGGGGGGGTCTATGTAGGGTAGCAGTTTTTTAACGTTTGGATTGAATTCTCCTTTGAGGAGATTATCACATTCTAGATTTTTTGGGAAAAGAGAACAGTTGTTGCAAGAGAACCTAGTAACAATGGAGATTGTTTTCCTCTTGTTTGGTACTGAAGGAGGAACACATGGTCGAGGTGTGAAAATGAAATCTACCGTAGCAGCAGTGAAGAATCCGACTGGAAAAGTTCAGGCAGACGTATGCAAACCTTTCACTGGGAAGTTGTTCTATCTTGACCTTACATCCAAACTAATATCTGAAAAATTGGAAAAAGATATAAAAGAACTTGGAGGCGTAAGTGAACCCTAAAACTGTAAACCGTACAACTTTCCCTTTGCTAATTACGTTTTAATGTATTTGAAATGTTTTTGTTCATTTTTGACCTGCATGTTAAAGCTAATGCCAAACCAAGACTTTACCAGTGGCTATATGCTTGACTTCACTAATGTGGCCTTTCCATAGACTTCAATGTATCCTATCTGTCACCACCAAAAAAATACCCACTCGAGCATTTTTATTTTGCAATAAAGTTCTGTAGCAGGTGGCATGGGGGGATTTCTGTCATTTTCTTTTGGTGCCATTTCGATGATTTGGACATTGCATATTATTATAGCCGTCCAGCAACAGCTTGTATGGTGGAAGAAAAGAGGGTCACACATTTCTGTTTCAAATATTTTTATGTATTTATTAAAAATACAGCAATTTCAGGCTTACCAGTTGTACACTTTCTAACAGTGCTGGGTAAATGAACATGCTTGCTTTGCTAAAGGCAGAGACACACGTGGAGATTTTGGAATATTAGTCGCCCATGACAAATCGGCTCTTCTTGGGGCGACTAATCTCCCCTGAACTGCCTTCCTGCCAGCTAGAATCTAAATCTCCGAAGTCGACCGAAGTTTCCTCATGAGGCAACTTCGGAAAGCAAAGCTGGCGATTTAGATTCCACGAGTGTCTCTGGCCTTAAAGGAGACGTATAGGATAAATGAAAAAACTCTAATTTTGTAGGCAATTATGAGTAATATATGGTGTTGCTTTTACATGGTGCTAAAAATTAAGATTATCTTTAAAAATAGCCCCTTTATTGGAGCTCCCTATAGAAGTTCTGTGGTCCCTGTCTGTGTTTCAAATGAGGGGTGGGCTTGTTCTAACGGTCCCTGCCAGAAGCACATTATTAGGGGGACAGCCAATCACAGCCTTGCAGTCACACAAGCACAGACAGGTTTCAGTTCACTATCAGGTCCTGCTAGCTGCTGATTGGTTCCTGTCCTACAGTGCAGTGAGCTGAGAGCCGCCGGCTCCGCTGCTTTATAGGGTAGGACTACATGGACGTTTTCGGCACAATCCGATGCGCTGTGACAATACGCCTGTGACAGAAATAAGGTAAGAGATAGAAATGTCGGAGTGTTGATCCGACGTGACATGACTGTCTGACGCAGCGACTTCATCCAACATTTCTATTTCTTATCTTATTTCTGTCGCGTGCGTATTGTCACGGCGCGTTGGATCACGACGAAAACGTCCATGTAGTCCTACCCTTAAAGCACAATTCTTCTATATCTAAATGAGTATAATGCACCGGTACATTATTATTTTTTACACAAAATGTCTCCTTTAAAGAGTGGCTGTCACAGTTGTAGAAGTACTACCTATATGTTGCTTCTTAGTTTACCCCCTGTCTTGCAAGAGTTAATGGAGAATGTATTGTTAGAAAAGGATGTATGCATGTACTACTTCTACATTACAAATAATACAAGTTACCTTTTAATTTCCTGCTAATTAAAGAACCTGTTGGCAGGGAGTTGTGAAATACAGCCTTGTTTGGGAGGTGTGAACAGATGAAAGCCTCAGTTGGCTGAGAAGTCTCTCTTTGTCCACACATTGTACTACAGAGACAGCTGTTTACATACCCAAAGCTTGCAAAATAATGGATTTTCATGAAATTTTGAGTGATTCACGCCTTTTGTTGCAATGCTTATCAATATGGGGACAGGAACTCGTCTTCTTCCTGCCTTCAGTTCTGGGTCAGATGAGAAGGGAGACGACTCACAAGACTACTCCCGAATCTGAAAAAAAAAAGCTTTGAAGCTTATTTTTTCTAGATCTGGGAACTGGTGTCTGATTTTGGAATGTTCTGACAATTGGGAAATCATATAAGGGGTCCCATATACTGATTACTTGTTGGTTGAACAAAAGCCCGAAAGGGCTGAATTTCAGTGCTTTTTGAAGGATTTGGATTAAAATGAGTCCTAATAGTGATTGCATAAGCATACAGTCCTACCAGCACATGTGAAAATCTTTCTATTACGTTGGAAAAGACTGTGGCAGGCTTTAAGTTGGTGGTTCACATTTCAGTTAACTTTTACTGTGTTATAGAATGGCCAGTTCTAAACAATTTTTCAGTTGGTCTTCGTTTTTTTTAATAATTTTTGAATTATTTGGTTTCTTCTCCTGACTCTTTCCAGCTTTCAAATGGGTGTCACTGCCCTCAGCTAAAAACAAATGCCCTGTAAGGGTACATTACATGTAAGGCTCCTATTCTAGTTTCTTATTCCGATTGATGCATGGTTGCTAGGGTAATTTGGACCTAGCAACCAGACTGCTGAAATTGCAAACAGAGTTGCTGAATAAAAAGCTAAAAAACATAATACAAAATAACCTATTGCAAGTTTTCTCAGAATATCACTCTACATCATACTAAAAGTTATTTTAAAGTGAGCAACCCCTTTAAGGCACACGTTGCAATATTTTTTCCCCACCCAGCTACTTTTTCATCCTACCTGGGTGTATAAATCTGCTGGGGTGAACATTTAAATATTAAAAGAAACCCAGGATGGCTTTGCTATCCGTATGTATGATAAAGCGTTAGCTGCTGCCTTACAGAGAAAGCAAATTCATTTAAAAAATTGCTTGTTTGAATAGGACTTTATGGGATAAGAATTACAGAATTGTCTGTATAGCAAGTTTCTGAATAGGTCCCATATCTGTATACTGTGGTTTTGTATTTGTTTTGCAGTGATTATTATATGAACACTCATTTTCTGCCAATGTATTTTTGATTTGTTCGTCTCCAACTCTTTAGACTGTTTTCCATCTGTTTTAACGCGTCTTTAATTTGTTTTACCTCTCAATATTTTCTCAGGCTATCGAAGGATTTCTTAGCAAGGAGATAAGCTATCTTATAACCAGTAAAAAGGAGGCAAAATGTGTGAAGACTTTAAAGTATGTTTGTTCTATACCAAGTCCTGAAGCTGCTCCAAACACTGGAGAGAGTTCAACCAGCCCGGGCAATAGGCGATTATGTCAAGAAGGAAATTCAAGTAAAAAAAATGAAAAGGTATCTGGCTTTAAATTGCATTCTAACAGAACTATTTGTTGCATTTGTGCAAAATCCACAATTGCCTCGTAATGTTATGTAGTAAAAAATGCAAGTTTCTTTGTGTGGAACTTAGCAAGTGTATTTTGATGTTCTAAAAAATTGGGTGCTTGCAATTTTTTACAGAATATGAAGTCTTATGTCACACTAGGATTTTTTCTGCCCAGTGCTGCTTGTGTGCAGTCACTGGGATGCACATTTATCAAGGGTTGAATTCTGAACTTGTGATTTGACCAATCGAAATTTATTCTAAAAAAAAATCCACTTTTTTAAACTCTGGTGAATAGGATCGCCCTGAAAACTTTAATTGAATTTGATTCCAACCTTCAGTTCGAATTTTAAAAACTCAATTCAAAACAGCTCCAAATTGATCCCTAGACGTCTCCCATTGACTTAAACAGCAATTTGGCAGGTTTAAGGTTAGAAACTCGAATCGAATTTAAATAACTCCCTAGTTGAATTTGACAGTTTTGACCATAAAAAAAAACATTAAAATTTTCATTTTGACCCTTAAAGGAGAAGGAAACCCAGTCGGCGCAAAAACCCTCCTCCCCCCTGGCCTACCTGTCCCGCTGGGCAAATGCTCCTAACTTGTTACTTACCCTTCTGCGCAGGTCCAGTCCACGGAGTTCACAGGCACCATCTTCTTCCACGCGATCTTCTTCCTGCTTTGACCGGCGTTTTGGTGCATGCGCAGTAGGAGCATTTCCCCGGTATGGATCTACTGCGCATGCGCCAAAAGTCACAAAGTTTTCCGATTTCACTTCGTGACTTTTGGCACATGCGCAGTAGATCGTACCGGCGAAATGCTCCTACTGCGCATGCGCCGGTCAAAGCAGGAAGATTGCATGGAAGAAGATCGCGTCGGTGAACTCCGTAGACTGGACACATAAAAAAGTGTCTGCTTTGAACTTTAGAAAACACCTAGCGTTTGTAGAAAGTATTTCATTGCTTGCATTTTTCTATATACACCGTTTTGTTGTTGTAAATAGGGAGGGGGTGCATTTGACAGGAGAAGTCTCGCAACCCTGGTTGCCTTTGCCTTAAAATTCTAGCTTCTTCTTTGTCCATTTGCAATGTAATAGGCAAAGAAAGCTATTTTTAGGGTCTGGTTACCCTGAAGATATACTCAGTAATAGAGCTGGCCGTCCTGAATTCAAGGAATTAAATTAATTAAATGTATTGAATTTACAAAATGTATTATTGAATTAAAATTATTTCCAAATACATTTATTATTATTGATTTAATAATGTTGCCAAAATTAAGCCTTATACTTCATCTCATGGAAATGATCTTCATCTAATCAATGAAAATTTCTGTACTGCTACACTTCAGTATCCTCCTCAACAACATTTTTCATCTATGATGAATGCAAAAAAAAAAGATTTCTCTGATTTTGCTAAATCTGCCACTTAATGATTTTTGCAAAATCATTCAAAAATCTTGGTGTTTGGACAAATGCTGCACTGAAATCAGGAATCCTTGAATCCCTACAAAATGTCGTGACTTGTTCTTATTTACCTGAACTTTTTTTCTCTCTGTAAACAGAGCCTTGTAAGTCGGGGGAAATCTTTAGTGAAAAGGGCAATCAAAGAGCAGGTGAGATATTCTTTCATTGAGTAATCGCATTACTTTCAGTAAATAGCAAAGGATGGGGGGGATACATCCCCTTTTTTTAGTTCTGTGTTTAGTGCTTATGCTAAACATAACTTTTGCCTATTGTTTCAGTTGAGGAATAGGTATGGTTTTTGTTATTTGTGCAATCAAAACGAATCAACACTTAGGATAATAAACCTTCTCATTTATGGTTGATACTTTATTCAAAATTGTTTGTCATTGAAACATAACTTAGCAGATTTTTCCATATTTTGTGCATCATGAATGCTAAAGGCTGTGATATATGGAGGTACAGTATATGTTGCAGACAAAATTCATGTTTAAAGGGGCAGTATACCCCAGTGTTCAGCAGAGGTTCAATGAATGAGACTTGTGATAATTATATTGCCTGTTTTAATTATTTAATTATTTTTTTCTTAAATGGTATACATGTAAACATACTTGTTTTGATTCTGAAATATATATTTTGATTGATATTCTATTCTTTTTATTTTAATAGGAAATTCTACCAAAAAATAGTATATTATCTAATGCCCTAAACTGGGGAGTAAAAATACTTCATGTTGAAGGTAATTTTTTTTTTTTTTTGCGTTGATTGCAAACAATGTTAAACATATTTAAAAATATTGGTAGCTCCATCTTTTAGCTATAAAAAACATGTGCACCCCTACATTAGCTTTATTACATTAGCATTGGCAAAAATTAGTGAATTTGCGCTGTATAAAAACCATTGCAGTCTACCACATGCTTATAAATACTTGCTAAATAACTGCAGTATGTGGAGTTTGACTGGGTTTAATGGCATAATCTAGCAATCCCACTTAATGTTTACATGTTAGCATTGCACTATATGGTACAGGTATGGGATCTGTTATCTGGAAACCCATAGTCCAGGTCCCCTTTAACTGTATCATCCAACCTACTTTTCAGAAGCAAAGCATTATATTGAAAAGAAGAAAACTGCATTGCAACAAGTCAGAAAGTCCCAACCTGTAGTGAAGGTTGAGGTAAGTGTTTTCGTCGACAATGTATGTCTTTGTTTTATGTATAATGTTGGAGGAAATGTTTACCTTGACCTTAGAATAGCCAATCCTAGTCTTGTTTGCAGGCTCATATACAATGGTAATCAATGCTGAACATTTTAATTGGAAGCATTCTTTTTTTTTTTTTCTGTTTTATTAATTCCTACATTGTGAACAAAGTAAAGGGTAATTAAATGCTTTTAGTGTAGGAATTCTATAAGCCCCTAAATGGGACAACTTACAACCCTTTTCAACATGAGCTTCAATGAATAGGGCTTGTAATGAACATACATTTGCCTGTTTGAATTCATATCGATCTATGGTTTCTGTTAATTCTGACAAGATCAGTTTCACTTTAGCACTTCTGTCACTTCCTGATCCCACAGAACTTCTAAGGAAGTGATAAAACTAAATTCCAATCCACAGAGAAGCCCATTAAAATGAGCTGCTCAAAGGCTGCTGTTTAGAGAAGGGAGGGCGTTGCTTGTTCAAAAGGTAAATAGGGAGCTCTGAATAAATTGTTTATAAAGGAAAGGGGTCAAGTTCCATGAAAATAACCCACATTTCTAATTACTACTTTATAATGGCAAAAAAAGAAAATATGGATTTTATAAATTAATAGGCAGAATGTCATTGCTATTTTGTATTATATTTTTAGCAAAGGCGTTTTAGAAGTATACTGTCTCTTTAAAAGAAACCACTATCTAAACTTGCTGGAACGTTTACTTCCCCTTTAAACATATGTTGTATATTTCAGTAATTACATAATGAACTGAAGACACATAAGGGTGTTTCCGCTTAGATTTTGATTTTGTTTTATTTGTTTTTCAGAGCAAACCTCAAACCCGACGCAAAGTAAAACGTAAGTTACCGTGTGCACATTTCTTCTTATCTATTTTATGAAGTTTGCCATAAATGTTTTTTTAGCCTTAACATTTTTTTTTTCTTCCCTTGCAGCTCAAAAACTAAAAAGCCCATATATAAAAGTAGAAGACTGCAGCTGGTAAGTTGGATGTGATTTGTTGTCACCCTTATCTAACACAAGGTAGTAAAATATTAAAGAGGTTGTTCACCTTCCAAACATTTTTTTCAGTTCAATTGTTTTCCGATTGTTCACCAGAAATATACTTTTTTCAATTACTTTACATCTTTTATGTTTTACCATTTTTCTTAAATCTAAGTTTAAAGTTGAATGTTCTTGTCTCTGGTGTCTGTCTGGCAGCTCAGTAATTCAGGTGCAGACTCTAAACTGTTACAATTTTGCTCCATTTAGTTGATACATTTCTCAGCAGCATCTCTGGAATATCAGCAACTATTGTATCAATTCTAACAGCTGCCTGTAATGAAACCCAGTGATTCAGCTCAGCAGGAATAAAGATAAGAAATGTATCAACTAAATATATCCATTTAGAACAGTTTAGAGGGTCGGCAAACCCCCCTCCAAGAGCTTCTTTAGAAGGTGAAAAATTGGACTTCACACTTCAATATTAGAAGAACGGTCACACATAGAAAATTAGTGTTGGAAGGTGAACAACCCCTTTAAAGCCTTGGTAACAGCCCACATTATTAGAGTATTTTGATTTTATCAGAAGGACTGATTTTAACAAATTGTGTTTTATTGTATTCTGGCAATGGCACACCAGGAGATTAATTGTCTGTGCTTCTGCGGGTAACTAATCTCCTTCCCACCGACAATTGGTAAAACCCATGTTTCGCTTCATTCTCCAGAAATTGACTTCCAACAGTGATTCACGTTATTGCCAGTGGAGATAATTTTATAGGAGATTATTTACGCCCAGAAGCAGAGATTATTGCTGGCGATTAATCTCCTGTTGTGCCATTGCCCTTGTACTTCCATGCATTCCACTACTTCTGCTACCTACTACTCCTAGTCCTTCTACTCCTCTTTCTACTCATGCATTCTTATAGTATACGCTTGAAAAAGTAACTGAAATGTTCTGAAATCTTAAAATGGCCATAGACATTCAGATTTGATTCTGGATACAGGTATGGGACCTATTATACAGAATCCTCCAGACCAGGGGTTTTCTGGATAACTGTTTTTTCCGTAATTTGGATCTTCACACCTTCAGTCTACTAGAAAGTCATGTAAACATTAAATAAACCCCATAGGCTGGGTTTGCTTCAAATAAGGATTAATTATATCTTACTTGGATCAAGTACAAGGTACTCTTATAATTTATTTATTTATTATAGAGAAGAAGGAAATAATTTTTAAAAAAAAGTTGGATTATAATAGTCTGTAGGAGATGGCCTCTCTGTAATTCAGAACTTTCTGGATAACTGGTTTCCAGATAACTGATCCCATACTTGTACTAGTAATATTTGGAAATCGATAGTTTGTTTCAATGCAACAATCTAAAACTAACTATTATAGAATTAAAGTAAAAAGATAAATCAGACCATGTTCTGGCCATTAATTGACAGACATCAATCCTGGAATGACAGTTGCTCATAGATATTGTCCGAAAGGAAGATTGCTATCCAACAGAAATTTTCTAAACTATCCGATCAACTAATTGCCCGATCACCATGGAATAAAAATTGTCGGATCGATTATTCTGAGCTCACGCATGGTCCAAAAATAGTACAAAACTTCCTTTCGTATGATTATATAGATCTGTTTTATATGTATCTGTGTTCATGATGATACAGCATCTTTACCTAGTTTTTATTGCTCCCATTCATAAAATCCTAATATTCACTTCTAAAAAAAGTATCTTTATAGAACTGAATCAAAGTGAAACCTTCATTTTTTTCCCTCCACTTACACCTTATGTTTACCTTATACACAGTTTATTTTTTATTTGAAGCTATACATACATATTCGGTAGTGCACAGGAACCACTGTACCCCCCAGAACAGAAAGTTTGATGTAAAACACCCCTTTCTTTGTACCGTAGCACTTTTATAATGTGTAAAATTCAAGAGCCGAAAAGCAGGAAGTAGTGTCAGGGCCGCTCCGGCCATGAGGCAAGGTGAGAATCTTGCCTCGGGCGGCACGGAGCGGCCAGTTACCAGGGGCGGCAAAAAGCCGCCTCTGGTAACTTTAAGAGACGAATTTCCGTTTTTTAAAACGGAAATTCGGCTCTTCTAGCGCAGCGAGCGCAATAGCGCTCACTGCACTAGCGATGCGGCCCCTCCTCCACCCGCTCCGACGCTGGTAGTAAGAAGAGCGGAGCAGGAGGAGGGGCGGCATTGGGGCTGCTGCCTCAGGCGGCAGCAGCCCCTGAAACGTGCCTGAATAGTGTTGTGTTATGTTAGACACCCAGTCACTCCAGCCTTTATACATTACATTTTTGGCTAACTTAACCATATTAGAAACATTTTTTATGTTGCAAAGCCTATCTAATTACCCAGTTTTTATTTTGATACTGAACTGTTCCTTTAAACAAAGTGCTATCTAGTTGTTTAATCCTCCATTATGAATGTGTGATGGGTCTGTTATTTTCCATCTAAAATGAAAATAATTATATTAGATCATGCAGTACTGAAACTTGTTTAAATATTTTTTTTTTTCTTATTTCACAGCCAGTACAGACCGTTATACCTTGTATTGCCACAATTTCGATCATTCCAGAATCCTGTGTCAAATTATTCTGTAGAGGTGGATAAAAAAGCAGATCCTGGACAGAAGCTTCCAGAAACAAAACAAAGGTTTGTTAATACAGTACTTTCAACAGGAGGGGAAGGGTAGAAGAGGGTGGAGGGAAAGGGGAGTGCAAGGAGATGGGAAAGAAGCTGGCCTTGGGCGCCTGAATAGTAAGTCCAGCCCTTAACATGTCCCCTTTTGAAAGAATATTGGTCAACGGTATTGAAAGTATTAATAAAGTGACAAGAAATAAATAAAGGAGGATCAAGCTTTGATTTTATTGAATAGCATAGTTTTGTAGGGACTTTAGATTTGGGGCAAATAGTGTATGAGAAATGTATTCTGTGATAATGATGTTGGATAGAGCTAAAGAACTGAATGTGTGATAAACATTTGTATGATATTGTCACTGGGCGCATGTAAGTACAGTAGCCAGGCAGATCTTCAGTGGAAAGTTTGTGCTTTATTTTTCATGCAAATGAAGAAAACAATGTGCAAAGCTGCAGTATGCACTTTTCACCAGCAGGAGGTCAGCAGTAACCCTGCAAACACACATTCCTGAGCTCCAGAACAACCTCTCACAAAGGCTTAACACCCCAATGATTTCAGTCTGCAGCTTTTATAGCTTCCAGACTGCTCTATGCTGACACCATGTGATCAGCATCTATCCTATAAATATTCATTCTGAGAGGCTGACCACCCCTTTAGGAAGTGGCTTCTCTGAGAGCTGTAGGTAAGTGCTTTGTACAATAAATTTCATTTATATATAAAAGTAAAGCTTTCCATGCACACTTGTGTATTAACATACAGCAAAAACAGCTTTCAATATACAATTGTTTTAGCACCATTTACATATACTCTGAACACAGCTGAGTCACATGCTTCAAACTAAGCAGGCCTCAGTTTGTTAACCAAAGCTAAATAACACCCAAAGTATTTACATAAATTATACACATAGCTATTTACACAGATTACTGGCCAGCAAAACAAATTAGCATTAACAAACAATAAAAAACTAAATTCACCCCATCACATATCCCCCTCCTTAAGAAGAAGGGTACCTTCTTCAGAAACAATCAAAAAAACCTTATCAGTACTCACATGAACGTGAGTTTCCTCAAAGACAGAATTATTCTTCCTTTTCAGTTCCTGCACCATATCTAGATAAATAGTCAGCATTGTGATGTTGACTACCCGGCCGGTGGTGAACTGTAAATCTAAATGGTTGGATTGCAAGGTACCATCTTGTAACTCTTGCATTTTTATCTTTCATTCTGTTAATCCATATAAGTGGGTGGTGATCAGTTACTAAGGAAAACTCTTGACCCAGTAGGT
The DNA here is from genome assembly GCF_017654675.1 of Xenopus laevis. Classification (NCBI taxonomy): domain Eukaryota; kingdom Metazoa; phylum Chordata; class Amphibia; order Anura; family Pipidae; genus Xenopus; species Xenopus laevis. Next base: position 28,936,467 of record NC_054381.1, on the reverse strand, counting down.
AACATCTTAATGACTCTAGTGCCCACTTTATTGCTAAACATTCTTTTTCAATGACACTATACCTAGTTTCTCTAGGGAATAGTTTTCGGCTTATGTAGAGCACAGGGTGCTCCTCTCCATCAATTTCTTGACTCAGTACAGCACCTAAACCTTTCTCAGATGCATCAGTTTGTACTATAAATCTGTAATCAAAATTAGGACTTTTAAGAACTGGTTCAGTACATAACATGTCTTTAAGCTTCTGAAAAGCTACTTCACATTGTGGATTCCATATAACTTGGTCTTTGCAATTCTTTTTAGTGAGATCAGTCAATGGAGCAGCAATTTCAGAGAAATTTGGCAGGAATCTCCGATAATATCCAACCAAACCTAGGAAAGAACGTACCTCTTTCTTTGTTTTTGGTGGAAGAATCTCAGCAATGGCTTTAATTTTGCTTTTGTCAGCTTTTACCTTGCCATTTCCTAGAATATAACCTAAATATCTAGTTTCTGTAAAACCTAGAGCACACTTTTTCGGGTTAATTGTAAGACCAGCAGATTTTATAAGAGACACAACAGTATCTAGATGTCGCAGATGACTTTGCCAATCTGGGCTAAATATCACCACATCATCTAAATAAGCAGAACAGTATGAATCATGCCCTCTTAGGATGCGGTCCATAAGGCGCTGAAAAGTAGCAGGCGCCCCATGGAGACCAAATGGCATGGTTACAAACTGAAAGAGTCCCTGGCTAGTTGCAAATGCTGTTTTCTCTCGAGACTCTGGATCTAAGGGTATTTGCCAATAACCCTTTGACAGGTCAATGGTAGAGATAAATTTAGCTCCACCCAGCTGGTCAATTAACTCATCAATGCGTGGCATTGGGTATGAGTCAAATTTAGATATGAGATTGATTTTCCTGAAATCAACACAAAAACGAATAGAACTGTCTTTTTTTGGAACCAGTACTACTGGTGAACACCAATTACTTACAGAAGGTTCAATTACACCAAACTCTAACATCTGCATTACTTCTTGCTTTATAATTTGTTTGTATTTTTCAGGCATCCTATAGGGTTGCTGACGAATAGGTTTTGCATCACCTGTATCAATGACATGCTCAATAAGATTAGTTCTACCTGGTGTTGTCACAAAAATACAATTGTACTTGTCTAATAACTTGCCCAGTTCTGTTTGTTGATCTAAAGTTAGCACAGAAGATATATTAATCTTACAGGCTTCAGAACTTTCTCTGTCCAGTCTCTGATATGCTTCTTCAGCCATATCAGGTGAACATTCCTGCAACACCATCAAAGAAGTATTTTCTTTCCTCTCCTTCCACTTTCTTAGGAGATTTACATGATAAATCTTTTTGTTCCTTCTACCCGGAATCTGAATTTCATAATCTACAGGACCCACTTGTCTCAAAATCTGAAAGGGACCCTGCCAACGAGCCATTAGTTTATTCTGCTGACTGGGAAGTAAAAGTAGGACTTTTTCACCAGATTTAAATGTTTGTTCCCTTGAACGTTTGTTATACCAGGTACTTTGATTGGACTGAGCATCAGCTAAATTTTGCTGTGCCATTTCTGACATTTTGCACAATTTCTGTCTCATACAATCAATGTAGTCAATGACACTCTGAGGACTATGTTCATCACTTACCCAGTTTTCATGAATTACATCAAGGATACCCCTAGGTTGTCTTCCATAAAGTAATTCAAAAGGTGAATAACCAGTAGAGGCTTGCGGTACCTCTCTATAGGCAAAAAGAAGATAGGGTAACCATCTATCCCAGTGTTTTGGATCATCCTCCACAAACTTTTTAAGCATACGCTTTAAGGTTTGGTTCATCCTCTCTACTAAACCATCAGTTTGGGGATGATAAGGAGCAGTTCTTAGTGCTTTTACTCCAAGTAGTGCATACAGCTCTTTTAAAAGACTTGAGGTAAAATTTGTTCCCTGATCAGTTAAGATTTCTCGGGGAATACCAAGAGAGCTGAATATTTTAATTAGGGCATCTGCCACAGATTTTGCTGTAATGTTTCTTAGTGGTATGGCCTCGGGGTATCTTGTTGCATAATCACAAACAACAAGTATGTACTGATTACCCTTACTACTTTTTTCTAAAGGGCCAACTATATCCATTGCTACCCTTTCAAATACTTTCCCCACAACTGGTATTGGGATCAAGGGAGCTTTGTCACTTGGCTTAACAGGTGCAGTTTTCTGGCATACAGGACAAGAACTGCAGTATTCAGCTACTTGCTGATGAATACCTGGCCAAAAAAATCTGTATAAGATCCTATTCAGGGTTTTCTCTCTACCCATATGACCAGACCACGGTGTTTCATGGGCCAAACGAATTATTTCCTCCCTAAACATTTTGGGAACCACTACTTGTTCTTGTATTACCCCCAATTTTTTGTTTTGTCTTACCCTTATAAGGATACAATTTTGCAAAACATAGCAAGGCTGTTCATCAGATATTTCAGAATTACTTACAACCTTTCTAAATAATGGCAACAAACTGCTGTCTTTTCTCTGAGCCTTTTCAATATCAATGTCCCAATTGACTGTAGCAAGAAAGTCTCTTTTGGGCTCATTGTGTTCTGCTTTCCACTGAGCCTTTAAAAGTCTCTTTTCCCTTTTGGTCTTACCAGGCTTACCTTGTCCTTCAAACAAATCTGAAGAAAAGGGGAAAAGTTTATTCCAGGTTTCCTCACTGGCAACAGCTTGCTTTGCTTGTGCCCTCGTAGTTACTGCTACCATAGGAGACTCTGTCCTCTGTTGTGGCAACAAACTTAGAAAATTAGGAAAGTCTCTCCCAATAATCAAATGGTAAGGCAACTTGGGGACCAGTCCAATAATCAGTCTGTGGACAGTTGATCCAACTTTAACTTGTATTTTGGCCAAAGCATGTTTTTTCTTGTCACCATGGACACAGGTTATCGTGGTGTTTCCTAAAATATTAAGATTTCTTAATACACCAGCTTTAAGCAGTGTCTGGGGACTTCCACTATCCAATAGGGCTTGCACTTTCTGGCCATTTACATGTGCTTCAACCAGGAAACCACCATTGTCTCCAACAACATTAGTAGGGTTACTTTTGTTTTGTACTTTATGACAAAATCTGGCAATATGTCCAAGTTTTCCACAGCTGTGGCATTTTACATTTCCACGGTCTTGAGGATTTACTCTGGGCTGTGGTTCTTTTTGCGGAAAGGGTTTGTATCGTACAGTATTTCTTTGCTCTGCATCCCTTCTAGCGAGCAAAAAGTCCTCCGCTAGAGCAATTGCCTTTGAGCTTGTTTCAGGACGATGCTCCTGTACCCATAACTTTGCTTTCTCAGGCAGAATTTCAACCAATTGCTCCAGTGCAATAATTTCAAGGATTTCCTCACCAGTTTTTTTTTCTGGTTGAATCCATTTTAACAACAGTTCATAAAGCTGGGCATATGCCTCACGAGGACCTTCAGAGTTGTTGTACTTGTATGTCCGAAATCTTTGTCTGAAAGTTTCAGCATTTAGCTCATATCGACGAAATATGGCATCTTTCACACAGTCATAATTCTGAGCATCTCTGGCATTTAAACTGCTGTATGCTTTCTGTGCTTTGCCAGTTAAATACGGAGCAAGACGTATCACCCACTGTTCTTTGGGCCAAACGCACGTTTGAGCAACTCTTTCAAACATGGTGATATAGGATTCAATATCATCATCTGCAGTCAATTTAGTCAGGCGGAGATCTTTAAGACTTGTAGAATTAGGACTTTGTGCTTTCCAGGATTGCAGTATTTCAGCAAGCTGCTTGTGCTGCATCTGTTGTAGCTTGAGCATTTCCTCACGGTGCTCCCGTGCCTCTTGTTGAAATCTCCTTTGCTCCTCTTCTCGCCTTTTAGCCTCATCTTGCCTCCATCTTTGCTCCTCCACCTTGTGCTTCTGATCTGATTCTATTTGTTTCAGAACCATCCATTTCAGAAGTTCATCTAAACCTGAAGGTGGTAAAGATGCAATAGTCTCTGGCATTGTAGGCTGCTCTTCCTTTTCTGTAGAAGCCTTTAAGATATGTGCCTTTGGTTTCACTGTACGCTCAGCAGTAGCAATTCCCATGGCACCAGAAAGGAGTTCTGCTTCACTTGGAATTTCCTCTTTTCCTTCAGGAGAATCATGTGAAGGGCCTCTGGAAGAAGCATCATCGTCCCGCTTGGACATTCTCGCTTTCCTTGCAGGTTTCTTCCACTCGCCTATTAGTTTTACTCCTTGCTGTGATCTTGTGCTCACTTTTGCACCCTGCTGTGACTTCTGGGTAATTTTTGGAGATTCTCTCCAGGCTTGTCTTTTCCACATCTGTACCCTGGCATTGCCTTATGCGGCACTTTAATATTATCCCACTTCTGACACCATATGTCACTGGGCGCATGTAAGTACAGTAGCCAGGCAGATCTTCAGTGGAAAGTTTGTGCTTTATTTTTCATGCAAATGAAGAAAACAATGTGCAAAGCTGCAGTATGCACTTTTCACCAGCAGGAGGTCAGCAGTAACCCTGCAAACACACATTCCTGAGCTCCAGAACAACCTCTCACAAAGGCTTAACACCCCAATGATTTCAGTCTGCAGCTTTTATAGCTTCCAGACTGCTCTATGCTGACACCATGTGATCAGCATCTATCCTATAAATATTCATTCTGAGAGGCTGACCACCCCTTTAGGAAGTGGCTTCTCTGAGAGCTGTAGGTAAGTGCTTTGTACAATAAATTTCATTTATATATAAAAGTAAAGCTTTCCATGCACACTTGTGTATTAACATACAGCAAAAACAGCTTTCAATATACAATTGTTTTAGCACCATTTACATATACTCTGAACACAGCTGAGTCACATGCTTCAAACTAAGCAGGCCTCAGTTTGTTAACCAAAGCTAAATAACACCCAAAGTATTTACATAAATTATACACATAGCTATTTACACAGATTACTGGCCAGCAAAACAAATTAGCATTAACAAACAATAAAAAACTAAATTCACCCCATCACAGATATTTATATAACAGGCGATTAAATTAATTTATTATAATATATATATTGGAGCTGCCCTGCTTTTCTATTCCCCCCCCCTACTTTTTCTTCTTTTTGTACCCCCCCTTTTTTTTTTATTTGAAAATTTCAGAAATAAAGAATTGATAAAAAAAATAACCTCCCATTAGAGTTGAGTATATTAGAGTTAAAAAAAAAAAATTCACAAATTCAACCTTTGATTAATCTGCTCATTAGATGTAGCCATAGATGCATACTGCAGGATATATTTCTAGATACAAGATGAATTTTAGACATGAGATTTCATTTTAATTTTGAACTGGGACTGGGATATAGTAATACTTTTAAGAAGGTAGGCTGTGTTCCTAAGCCGTATATTGTTTTACAGTGTAAATAAGACTGGTCATGGACAAGATGGTGCAAACAATCCAAATATAAAGTTAAAGGAACAAAAGAAGCATGGCTACTGTGAGTGCTGTCTTAAAAAATATGATGACCTGGAATCTGTAAGTATTAGCTTATTTTGTTTCCTCTTTAATAGTTTGCATAGACTAATACTAAACTATTTTTTAAAGGGGTGGTTCACCCTAAGGCTAACTTTTAGGGAGTTGTTTATCAAAGGTCGCATTTCTGAGGTTTTTTCTACCTTGAATAAACACAAATCGAATGTTTCCTTATTTATGAAAAAACCCAATGCAAAATAACTATTGAATGCTATCGGGGGGAAAAACTCCGGTATCAAACCAGTTATCCGGAATTCTCAGGTCCTGGGGCTTTCTGGATAATGGATCTTTCCATAATTTGGAACTTCATACCTTAAGTCTACTAGAAAATCATGATTCAAATAGGGATTAATTATATCTTAGTTTGGATCAAGTACAAGTTAAAGTTTTATTATTACAGAGAAAAAGGAAAAAAAAATTCCCCTCCCCTCAGTATGTTATAGAATGGCAATTTCTATTTATTTTTTTAATTGAGAGAGAGAGAATATAATTGTTTTTTTTTTAGCCTGTAAGGCTACACATTTCTTGATATTGCTACTTTTTATTACTCCTCTTTCTATTCCATCCCGTCCCCTATCCATATTCCAATCTCTTATTCAAATCAATGCATGGTTGCTAGGGCAATGCGATCCCTAGCAACCAGATTGCTGAAATTGCAAACTGTAGAGCTGGTTCTTTCCACCACCATCTCATGCCCCTTTACCTCTCCAACCCTTTCCTTTTTTTTTATATATTTTTTTTAATTTTTTTTAACCTGTCTTCATATAATTAGCAGTCATTTATTAATGTAATGGTGCATGAATGCATAATTTATGGATTCATTTTGTATTACAGCATATTTTAAGTCCGCAGCACAAGAACTTTTCAGAAAGCGCATACTATCAAGTGGTTGACGATCTTATTTCTACCTTTGATTTTGACTTTGTGGATTGGTCAAAGTACAAAAATGGAAGAAAAGGGTAAATACATAATTTTATAAACATTAACCACTGAGCCAAGGCATTAAGAAGGTGTAGCTACCATTTTTGGGGTGCTTTTATTATTTATTATTTGATAATTGCAACATATTCATTATATTTTTTATATTTATTATTTATTTATTTTTATGCAGTGTGGGAATATTGATGTTGGCTGAAAAATCTAAAACTGAAGGCCAGGAAAGAAATGAAGCAAATTTGTTTGTTTCAAAAACACACAATTTTTCAGAACGAGTGACCGCTACCACCCCATTGCAGGAGAATACTTTAAAGGATCAGCATGCGAGTCCTTGTTCTCTTCCATGCACTCCAGCTTGCAATGCCGATCAAATGTTTTCCTTGCCCTCTCCTGCGGGATCTGCCCGTTTATGTAACAAAAAATATAAAATGGACTCCAACTTTGGACAACTTGTGGCAACGCCTCTGCCATCTTTCAATTTGAAGGACAGTCTCACAGGTTCATTTGGTGGAAGAGAAATGTTCGTTGCTAAACTAAATGAAACTATGGAACCTGCTACTGAAGGACCAAAGATTAAGTGGGATGTTTGCAATATTCCTAGCAATATCTCGCAATGTATTCCACAGAAGGTAGACCCTATCGCACAGCATGTAAATCAATTTCCAAATGGAAATACCCATTGTAGTGAAATGACTGCATGCCAGGCAGCTCTCATTTATGAAAATGTAGATTCAGCAGCGGATGCTAATATTAAACTTCCTAAGACTGTAAATGACCTTCACAATAAAGAAGGACATAGAGCAACGGACAAAATATACCCCACTGTACAATCGCATGAGTACCTGCCTGATTATTCTCCTTCAGGAAATCTGCACAGGAAAGTGAAGACTTCAGCTCATAGAAATAAAAATAAGGATGAGCTTTTCTGCAGACTCTCCCATAAAGTGTCTGTTCCACAGCAAGAAGATGATTCAAAGTTTCCCAGTGAAACCCTGCTAGCATTGTTTGAGTCCAGTGAGGATAAAACAGAGTTTTTTGGGTTTGCTGGCAGCCCTGCGTATGAATCGTGCAGTATGGATGATGGTGATACTCCGGATCAAACCCACAAAAAGATGCTTTTGTCTCTCTTCCCACACACCACCACTTCTGGCTCTTCGTTTCTTGGCTTTTAATGTTTGTTTTAATTACAATTTTATTTATCCGTTTTTATCATTTTAATGCTCAGAAAAGACTTTCCTTTTAATCCATTAAATAAACACCCCTATGTGAGATTTCGTTGTATAGCCACAGCAATGCTTAAAATTAAGATACTCTTATTTTAGTAAGTAAAATATACTGCTTATAATATTGTTCTGAAGTTTCATTACTCACATTGAGCATAATGTTCTAATCTTTCTCTTTGGATTTCTGTGGTTACAAGTCTTGACGGTAAGAACAAGTGAAACTAGGCTTTTTATCTTAATATGTCATACTTTGAATTAAGGGGCATATTTATTAAGGGTCAAAGAGTAAATTCAAAATTTCTAATTGTTTTTTGGTGTCAAATTTAGTTATTTGAATTTTATTCCCCCAATTCGAATTTCCCCAGTTGGAACTATTAGATCGAATATTAGACATTCACATTTTTTCTTAAATATCCTCCTATTGGAGTTGCGAGTATAGTCAAATTTATTAGTTTAAAAAAAAAAAAATTCACATGAACATTGAAATTTGACCTTTGATAAATCTGCACATAAGAGTAGTGAGAGCTCATAAATTTTCTGTAGCTTTGTAAGAATTAAAAATCATTTAAAAGGGGCAGTATACCCCCTTTTTTCCAACATTTATAGGGATTGTGCTGAAGCTTTGGGGTTGTTTTTTGTCGTCTCTGCATAAACAACTCTTATTTCCTAAGCTGAAACCTTTGACAAGCTCAATTTACAGCGGGTGTCTCGGTGGACTGGTGATTTGTTTTAGTTCATGTGCAGATTATATAAAATGTAACTTGATTTTAAAATATCATATTTTCCCATGTTTAGTGCAATAAGGGCAAGGGCACACTTGGAATATTAATAGTACACAATTATTTACAAAAAAGTACTCTGCACCCTTTCCGGGGTTTAACTGATAATATTTATTTGCCTAATCCTATTTGTTAAGGAGTTTACTGGGCTCAATTGCTGTTCACCGTTCGCATAAGATGGTTCGGGTGGATCCCGCCCGAACCCTGCTCTTGTTTTTCTAGGCAAATCCACCCTTGACATGTATTGTCCCAACGTTCAATCTCCCATGTATAATAATATATGGATCGGCTTACCCTGTCCGTGGTGTGACCTGGGTGCTGCTGCCCCGAGTCTGTCGCTAAGGGGACAATCTCACAATGTAGAACTGGACGTTGATTGATTACATTCGATAAAAGGAATAAACAGACCTCGGGCTGTTTATTCCTTTTATCGAATGTAACCAATAAAGGCGGATGTTTTAACTACACATTGAATTGAACGATCATTGACTTTGTGAGTGCGTTGCAACGTCCGATTCTGCACACTATCTCCACCTATGGATTCTAATGCGGTGGAGAGAAGCAAATACACTCTAGACAGTGAATTCCTGTAGTGGCTACGTGGAGCCGAGATCAGTTAAAAATGTCTGCTTTCAGCGGATACTGTGCCTGTCTGCATTTACAGGAAACCATTTGCCCTAAATAACAAAAAATGCCTACAGCAATTTCTAATACAATAGGCAAAAAGTATGTAGAGCACAAGCCCAATGGCTTGATCTAATGTTGAATAAAGGGGTATGATGCCTCCAGTAATATGTGAAAAGACCACAAGCCAATGCAGTCTTTGCTGCAATACGACTGTTTTACTGGCACAATAAAAGACTGTTTGCTTGTGCTCTTTTCACATATTACTGGATTCATGTTTGTTCTGTATCCGGACGGTGGGATTCGTGGAAACGTGGAGCCACCTGTGAGTATATAAAGGTGTTTTTAATGACACTGTTTGGGTATGATACCTCTTTAAATAGCAAACTGATATAATTGTGTTCAGTGAATTAAACTGTATCATTGCTGCAGCCTAAATAGTGTAAGCGCATATATACCTTGGCTAAAACGGGTTCCATTGAATCTGTATGTCATTTGAATCTCCAAACCTCAAGCCAGCTAAAAAATATTAAGTATACTCAATAGGATTACTCTGCTACCATTATGGATTTATGCAGCTCCGTTTCCCATCAAGGTACTTGTTATGTTTTGGGTAGCCGAGGATGAGTAGAGTATAAATGCTTTATAACTGCTGTGTAATGCAGGCATTACACAACAGTAAAATTTCACTTTTAAGCTGACAGGAATCATGCACAGTATAATTCTGAGCACAGGGACATCTGCAGGCCATTTGTATAAACACCAGATATTCCCACTACAGTAGGAAATCATTTGGGCAAATATAATAAACTACAATTCATCTTAAAGCAATCATATACATTATTCACATCACATAGTCCTGCGTCCATGCAGGTAGTTTTCTGATTCTCTCAGTACGACTTATAGGTTCACTTTCTTCAGGCCCATTGCAGTTGCCATCAGGAGTAGGAAAATGTCCTTCACAAATTGGAGCTTCTCCAAAGTCATTCCTAACTGGAGCAAGATGACATGCATTCCATATTCGACCACCAGACAGTTCATATGTGCATGGTCCTCGCTGGTGTATCACTTCAAGTGGTGTAGTAAATTTAGATTGTCCTTGTTTCAGTATTCCTGGTTTCTTAATTCTGACTAAAGATCCAGGGTGAAAGTACACTTCTCTTGCACCACATTTTCTGTCCATATAAGCCTTGCATTTGGCTTGTTGATGTTTCACAATGTCAGCAGTAGATGATTTTGTAGGCACAGTATTTTGTGGAAGTTTGAAGTTTGCAACATGTAACTTAGTGCGCATCTGTCTGCCATGTAATAATTCAGCTGGAGATGATTGGGTTGTTGCATGGCACGTCGCTCTGTAGTTATGTAGGAACTCTGTTGTAAATACTTTCCAAGATTTCCCAGTAAGATTTGCTGTCTGTAGTGCTTCTTTCAGACTTCTGTTGAATCGCTCGTTTTCTCCATTTGCTTGTGGGTAATACACTGAAGATTCCTATGCACTATTCCTCTCTCTCAGAAAGAATTCAAACTCGGATGAGACAAACTGTGGTCCGTTGTCTATTAACTCCTTTGGATTACCTTCTCTGCTGAAGACAGAAATGTTATTACTGTAGCTGATGTTATATGAGAAACAAATGCAAGTTCAGGCCATTTACTGTAATAGTCTATCAAGGTTATGCTTGGTTGCTTGCCAGTGACTGTACAATTTGAATCAAATACTGCAAAATCTGATTTTTACATTGTGAATAAGGGTGCTGCTATACTTCGAAGGGATCTCTTTGCTGCATTAAACCTACAATTAGTTGATAGTCTCATTACTACAGCACCAGTGCCTGCCACACAGCCAGTGTCTAAAATTTCACCACAAAGCAACACTTCACTGGGCTGTGCAAAGAACTTTGTAAACAAAGTTAAGTTGAGATCAGATGTAAAACCAGTACAAATTCCCTGATTCAGTATGGGAAATCTTGCTATTGAAATTGTCGGCCCTTTTACAGATGCTCCTAGAGACTGTAGATTTGCTATAACCTTGATAGACTATTACAGTAAATGGCATTTCTTTCTACAGTCTTCAGCAGAGAAGCTAATCCAAAGGAGTTAATATCAGACAATGGACCACAGTGTTGAATTCACAATCTGTACATTCCCAGCAGTTCTCTGAGAGTTTTAGCCTCTGCCACTGCTGTTTCAATTTGGCTAGCAACTGTAATAGCCTTTGCAAGGGTTAAATCCTGTTCTATGAGCAGTCTCTCTCTAGCGAGGTGAGTTTTTTCCACTATTTGGTCTCTTAGCATTTCATCTGTTAGATTCCCAAACTCACAGATAACAACCAGCTCTCTCAAAGCTACTACAAATTGTTCTATGGATTCGCCATTACGTTGTCCACGTTGCAGGAATTTATATCTTTCAGCAACCACACGAAAAAGTTCTTTCTAGCAGTAAGAGCAGTTTCATAAGTATCATCAATTAATGTATAGAATATACGCTGTCCCTCTGCTCCCAGGCAGTGAATAAGTAAAGCACACTTTCTAGCAGCAGAAATCTCCCCTTGGTCAGCAGCAATAATGTAATTTTCAAACATACGGATCCAAGCAGTAAAAGGTATTGTTGGCTCACCAGGGTTTGTAAGAAAAGGTGCAGGCTGCTGCAGAGGTAGAAGATCCCATCCTCGTCGCCATTTGTTATGTTTTGGTAGCTCGAGGATGAATAGAGTTTAACAGTGCTTTATTAGCAGAGTCACGCAGGCATTACACAACAGTAACTTTCACTTTTAAGCTGTCTGGAAGTATGCACAGTATAAGTCTGGGCACAGTGACATCTACAGGCCATTTGTATAAACACCACAGTACTGTTTTATTAAAGGGAAAATCAACACAATTTTTTTTACCTCATAAAAGAAAACCTAATTGTAAGCAACTTTGCAATATACATTCATTGCACATTTTTTATATGCTATGTTAGTTGTATATGTATTACTATTGAAAGCAGTGTTTGTCCTTTTCTATTCCCTGTCCTGTTGACTCAGACTGTTGATACAATGTAAGACAAGGCAGCTGATTAACAGAACTAGAACACTACTCCACCTCCCCATAGACTTTGTAGCTATAAGTTCTTTTAAAACAGGGTAAAGGCAGTCTCTCTCCTGCCATGTGAGCAGCAGGTAGAGCAATAACTTTTTCCTACCCATTGATCTGGCAAAAACTTATTGAAAGTAGTTATTTACTATCATTATTATTTATAAATATAATAGGCTTGGGTGAATTTGACCCATTTCATTTTACCATTCATTTTTTTTTTTTTACACGCAACGCCATACAAGTCTATGGGCGTCATTTCTGCGGCAAAACAAGGCAAAAAAACTTCGCCCATCCCTATTTATAATATATTTATAAAGCACCAATGTATTACTCAGCACTGTACAATAAATTGGTGTATACAATGAACATACAGATTGAGAAAAAATAAACATACAAGAAATAGAAATGGCCCTGTTTTACAGTTTAAAATCATGTTTTTTCTTTGGCAGCTATATTATTATTATTATTATTATTATTGGTCCTCCCGCAGTGTCAATTTCTTTTTCTTCTTCAAAGTAACAATTGTAGGTGTAGGTGTAGAGCCACCATTTGTTACACAAAAAAGTAAAGATTTGTGTTTTGGCTTCAGCTCCCTGGCTAAATTAACCTTTTTAATGCCACAGATCGTAGAATCTATTTTCTGTGGCAAAGTAACTTGAAATGCCACGGAACGTAAATTCTACGTTCTGCAGAATTAAAAGGTTTTGGAACGGAGGATCGGCTTTTAAAGTTGCTTGCTCCATTCCTTCTCATTCCCCAGCCCCTAGGCAACAAGCCTAGGTAGGGAACGAGTGGCCCCTGAGACGCGATCACCCAGGGGCCCCAAAGGCAGCAGCAGACACGTGCTCTACTGCTGCCTGCACTTCCTGACCCACAAGCTCCGCCCCTTTTACCGGATCCTCAAGAAGATGCTGAGCCTGCCACCCCAGGTTAGTGCCCTCCCCACAGACCAACACACGTATTTTACCCATACACACACATTCATACTTCTACACACATACACTTTTGGGGGGTCACTCACATTCACAGCACGCACATGCATGCAATTGGCCAATTGTACACAGACGCTATTTTTTTTTTTTTTATTGCGTGATTTTATGCCTGAAAACAGTTTTATTGCCATTGCGAATATCTTATTCACTAATTTCACTGCGAAATACTGTTTGCATGTTATTTCGGTGATTATATTGCAATTTTGGTGCATTTTTAGCCATTTTATTACATTTTCAGGTTTGCATAGGTGTTTGCTTATTTCTGTCCGTAAAACCTATTTGGTCATGCTAAAATATTCAAACTTTGATTCTGACTGATTCACTAGGCGAAAAAAAAAAAGCATTGATTTTTGTGGTTTTGTTGGATTTTAGTGATGGGGTCTCTGTATGCCACCTAGTTTGGTAAATCTATGCATATTGGGCATCACTGTTCAGTACACCCCTAGCATTCATATTTAGGATGCTTTATGCTGGTAGACTACGAAATATGGGGTATATAATGGGGTAAAATGCAAGCTTTGTGACAATTTTTGGGAATATAATAAGTTATGTTTAGCATAGCTTTGCAGTTTGTTTGTTTGAAGTATAAAGATGTAATTACCTGCTTCGTCAGAATGTGTACTTTCGGAAACTATATGACTTTCGGTTAGGGATGCACCGAATCCACTTTTTTGGATTCGGCCGAACCCCCGAATCCTTCACGAAGGATTCGGCCAAATATCGAACCGAATCCGAACCCTAATTTGCATATGCAAATTAGGGGTGGGAAGGGGAAAACATTTTTTACTTCCTTGTTTTCTGACAAAAAGTCACACAATTTTGTGCTAAAATGTCCATTATTTGGATGAAATGGATTCTATGGGAGATGGCCTTTCCATAATTCAGACCGTGATGCAACAGGGCGGGGCTATGATGTCGGGTGGGTCCATGGCGCTGAGACGGCCGATTGGCTGGTTGCCGCATCATTCATAGGAAACCAGGCTGTCCGGGTCAAAACCAGGCAGGTGGCAACCCTATGATCATATGATGAGTAGGTGGGTGCAATGTTACTCATCTGGTGAAATTACTGTTTTGTCCTAAACTATTTGCAGTCTTAACTACAGGAAACCAACACTATAGGTGGGACAGTGCAGGCTTCCAAAAAAGTCATGACATTTTAATAATGGGCAAAACATTGTAGCCTTTCTCTGAAACAATGACTTGAAGAAATACATTAATGAAAATGGAGAAAATAATACCCTTGTTAGAATTTTATTCTGTGCAAAGTTTTTACATTTCAAACGAAAGGGGTTTTTAGTTACACGTTTATGATCATAAGATTGCCCACGCTAAAAACTAAACTATAAAGGAAGGGCAGGAGATCTAGCCAAATTTGCTGCAAAAGAGGGGCTTCAGATTATTCAAAATGTTTCTTTCACAAGCTGCAAGTTTATGATCACAAAATTGCCAAGCCACCATACCAGGGCAAGGTAAACCCCATATGGTGGAAATAATGTTTTGGCTCTGGTCATCTATTTTTAAGTGTAAACAACACCGATTCTGCTACAGTTGACTGTACTGGAGAATAGTTCAAGGAGATTATACATCTCTACTATAGAGATTACAGATCATTCCTTGACTTTGTAGCACACTACTCCCTAGGATCCTGTTCAAATCCATCTTTCTTAATCACCAAAGAGCTTGTACTTGGTATTGTGCTTGTATCTTTGGCCACTGTCATTGTTGGTGGAGCAGATGTCTGACTAGTGACAACACTAGTGTTTGCTGCACTTGTAGATAGGGATGGGCGAAATTGACCCAATTCGTTTCACCAAAAATTTGCCGCTGGCAAAATGTCGCCAACGCCCATTAAAGTCTATGGGCGTCAAAAAATTGTCACACAGCAAAAATTTTTTGACAAGCGTTTTTTTTTGTTTTGTTTTTTTTTTTTGATGCCCAACATCAGACAAGTTTATGGGCGTCGTTTTTTCGCCGAAACAAGGCGAAAAAATTCTCCCATCCCTACTTGATTTTTTCCTATTCCCATATTATTATTCTGTGATTTTTTTTCCGATGCTTTCTAGATTTTTTACTAGTTTTCTTGCTTCTCTTTCTGTCCTTCTTCTTGGCCTTTTTGTCTTTTCTGTGTTTTTTCTTATTTGTTGGCTCTTCCTCACTGGAATAAGAAGTCCTTTTTCTCACAGAGGAGCTGGTACTTGGAGTTGCCTGTAAATTGCCAGCCAGGCCTGTAGATGGCACAGAAGTTGAGGCAATCTGTGTACCTGTTTCTGAAGTGCCAGCGACTGCGAATTTGGCAATAGCATCCTGGAAGACTTTCATAGCCTCTATCTCCCGGGGCCTAGCCATGCTTTGCTTGTCCTGAGTGCGTCTTTTTATCTTCTTATATTTTCTTTTCAGCTTTTTTGCTGCACTCTGAGCCAGAGAAGAGGCATTTTGTTGTGATACTGGGGACCATGATATGGTAGAAGGGACTGTGTTAAGTCTATGGAACTGGTTTTATCATCTTGATCTGTTTTGTGATGTTTTTTACTGCTAGTCTGGTCCACAGCAGAATGGCCTCTTTTTCTTGCAGAAGAGGTGGTACTTGGGCCTGCAGTTGAATTGCTGGCCAAGTTTGCACTGGATGGTTATCCAGTTATAATGCCAGAGTTTGCTCCAACTGGAGCTCCAGCTGAGCTAGAATCAGATGGAATGCCAAGGTCTCTGGCAATGTCATCCTGAAATGCATTAATATCTGTTGTCTCGGATTCTCTTTTTCTCTTCCCCAAATGGGAACTATTGTTTTTTCTTGGATCCATATCACCCATGTTAATAGCAAGAGATGGAAAAGCTGCAAAAATGATGTAAAGTAACTATAAAGTATGTAACATGCTAACTATTCCATCTGCTTGCGAAAAGGTGACTGTATCCATCGAGATCTAAAGGTCAAATGACAGCTGTTGAAGCTGTTAACTAAAAGGTAAACTGCCTCCTTTACATCTATATATGCATGAATATGGGTAATGCAGAGTATCCGTAATTAGTCGAGGTGGAGGCATTCATAATGCACCTCTTACTTTTGGCATTATATGTTTAGGGGTGCATCTCATGTGAGTTATAGGGATGGGTGAATTTGACCCGTATCGCCAAAAATTTGCCGCTGGCAAAATGTCGCTGATGCCCATTAAAGTATTTATTGACGCGCAACAAATTTTATTTCGACATACAAGTCTATGGGTGTAATTTCCGCTGCAAACAAGGCGAAAAATTTGCCTATCCCTAGTGAGTTACAGTATGTTGTATTTGGGAATTGATTTTTCCAATTACTTGGATGTATCATTGTATTGTCACATTTAGGAGATGTTTCTTTGTCCTATTTTAAATTTGGAAGATACCTGAGATAATATATGTTTTCCCAAGCTTATTCCCAGGAACTGACATAGCACCTCTTAGCACCTCCTTGCCCTCAAGCACCCAGTCTCTTCCCTGACTAAATACACAAACAGACAATCGCCAAATGCTTGAAGATAAGCCTCCATCTTCCATGCTCGAGTGGTTGTTGCTTTATAAGAGTATTAAAATAGTTTCATAGAGACGTGAGTTTACAAACCATAACACATTCCATATCACAGCAGGACTGTCCAGTGGCGTAACTAGACCCTTAAGGGCCCTGGTACCCCCCTTAGCGACCCCGATGTATTGGGCTGGAACACAGCATTACTGACCTAATGTCATAGTAGCAGTTAAATTTGGAAACCCACTGTGATGTCATGGGCAATGCGCCACAGTGAATTATTGTTTACCCTTTCCCTGCTCACTAACAACGTATTGTACAGACATTGCGGAGGTTTTGATCAAAAACGCATCCCGTAAGCCTCTAATATTATATTTAATGGAAAACTATACCCCCAAAATGGTCTATATATATATATATATATATATATATATATATATATATATATATATATATATATATATATAATTTAAGTAAATATTGCCCTTTTACATCTCTTGCCTTGAACCACCATTTTGTGATGGTCTTTGTGCTGCCTCAGAGATCACCTGACCAGAAATACAGAAATGTGGGAGCAAAAGACAGAATGCTGTCTGTTAATTGGCTCATGTGACCTAACAAGTATGGTATGAATATATTCATGTAATAACATGTTCTCTTACTATTTGAAGCACTGAACATTTTTAATGTATATTGGAAAGTTGCTCAGAATTATCTGTTAGGCACATTTTTATTGTGGGATTAACTTGTCCTTTAACTTTTCATGCATATTTATTGCAAACAAATGCACAGGGTAACTAGCACACATGGCTGAAATATGCTGCAGTTTCAAGATGGCAGCAGCTCACAAGAATGCATCATTACAGGAGCATGAAGCCTCATTTGTGGTGTCCTCATCAGCTCAAATTGGCTTGTCTTTATTTATTGAAGTAGAGGGAAATTTAAAAAAAAAAACTCCCCATGTGGCATTTGACTATATATGTGCCCCCCTCCCCAACCCCATTTTTTTAAGCCATGCTAAATTTCTGGGAGGGCTCTGCCTCAATCTCAAGCATCTGCCAAAAAGATTTAAAAATAATACTGATGGGGACATTGGGGAAGTATAGTTCTACACCATCTACAGGGCAGCATGTCAGAAATCCTAAACATCGGGAAGGCGGAGAGAGGGCTGTCATTTTGGCACGATGTAACCAAATTCACATACTGTTTAAAACACACTGCAAGGAGCTCCTACCGCTTTCCCACTGCCCAAATGTATTCGTGACCCATGCAAAAACTGTAAGAAAAAAAAAAAAGCAGCAAATTAGAAAACAATAAGAAATAGTATCAGGCTAAAAGAAGAATATACATTAACTTAAGGATATACTGTTAGCTTCCTGGAAGATAAATGGATTAAGAACCTAATGCAGCTTTCAATCAATGGCAAGGCAAGCTTAGCCAAGCATCTTTACAGCCGCACTCCAACTTACTCAGCAACTCCCACCGAGCAAGACTGTTTATGGATCCACTTCTTCTCATTTGACAGTCTGTACACTGCTGTCCCCAGAGGCCCAGTATGGATGGTACTGACTGCAAGCCACCATATCCAAGGAATTCTTCCTGAAGGTTTATGTTTCACTTACAAAGTTGCAGATTCATCACAATGTGTGCTTCTGTATGGCTTCCAAACCATGTTTTATGGAATAAGCATGCCCCAAGGCCAAGCAGGTTTCCTTACAGGGAAACGAAAGGTCTGAAACCATTGCCATTTCCACTGATGTCTGCAAAATCACTATCAAGAAGTAGTTCCCTTAGAGACCAGACATATTGATCAGCTAGCTCTTGTAATTGCTGAAGACCACTGGAGACCGGAGACTTACGTATGTGCCCCCTAGCTCATGTTGAATTACAAATACT
Source organism: Xenopus laevis (assembly GCF_017654675.1). NCBI lineage: Eukaryota > Metazoa > Chordata > Amphibia > Anura > Pipidae > Xenopus > Xenopus laevis. The sequence goes on along the minus strand of NC_054381.1, from coordinate 28,917,930 downwards.
GGCACCTTGTTACTGGGAGTTACTGCAAGCTTGGGTTAAAGAACAAGGAAAGTTAAACTAAAAAAGTAGGTTAGAAATGTTGTACATTATGTTTTGGGCTTCTGTACCAGCCCCAGTCAACCAAACCCTTTACCATGGAAGATCTGTGTCTCCAAAGAAACCCAGTAGCTCCCCATCTTCTTTTCTGCTGATTCACTGCACAAGCTCTGTGCTGATGTCACTTACTGAGCTTAGGGACCAACTGAAAATATACAGTACACATAACTGTCACAGTATAAGGCTGATTAGTAATTAATATGAATAATTACTACATGGCAGCAAAGAAACAAGTGCAGCTAGCATCAGAATTTAATAATCAACCCTGTAGCATCAGCTTATATTACAGGCCAACCTCATTTTAAGCTTAGCTTCTCAACAGCTGCTCAGAGCCCACTGAGAATGTGAGTGTCACAGACACTTTCCAAGATGGTGACCCCCTGTGACAAGTTTGAAGTCCTGGAACATTGCTGCTATTGACAAGCTGTAACTTGAGGCTGGCGCAATAAGTTCACTATATAAAACATTGCGTTTAAAGCCCTATTCATTTTTAGGGTTTAGTTCTCCTTTAAGCACTATAGATACCATATTCCCTTACTATTTCCAATGTTCAGAGTCACAGTCCAATCCTGGAAGTAAAAGAGAAATCAGTATGGAGTTAACCCTTACTTGCACCACCCTCAAGGTCAGCCCTGACCTAGCGTACAGAATTCTATTCACATTCCACATAATTTCTATGCACTTACCTGCACTTATCTATATAGTTCCTTGCCTGCTCTCTGAAGAACAAGGTACATCATTAAAAACGATAACCAACTGAAAAGTGAACTATCTTTTTAAAGCATTAAGTAGGATTTCTTTGTTTATGATATAACAATTAATATCTACACAAAATCTAAAACTCCACAGCATCATAATTCTTAAAGGGTTAGTTCACCTTTAGATTAATTTTTAGTATGATGTAGACGTTGATAGTCTGAGACAATTTGCAATTGGTCTTCATTTTTTTAGTTTGGGTTTTCAGTTCTTTATCTTTTAGTTCAGCAGCTCTTCAGTTTGGCATTTCAGCAGTTATCTGGTTGCTTGGGTCTCATTTTCACTAGCAACCAGGCAGTGCAAGTACAGGAGAGGGACTTAATACGAAGTTAAGTAAAACAAAGTAACAATAACAATAAATTGTAGCCTTACAGAGCCTTAGTTTTTTTTAGCTACAGTGGGTAAGTGAAAAACAATCGAAAGCTTGAAATAACAAAGCAAATAACTTAAAATCATACAGAATAAATAATGAAGACAAGTTGCGATTTTTCTAGGAAAAGATCATTTTATAGTATACAAACATGGGATCCGTTATCTGGAAACCTCTAGAAAGCTCCAAATTACAGGACGTCCATCTCCCATAGGCTCCATTTTATCCATTTTTAAAAATGATTTCCTTTTTCTCTGTAATAATAAAACAGCCGTTTGTACTTGATCCCAACTAAGATATAATTTATCCTTATTGGAAGCAAAACCAGCCTATTGGGTTTATTCAATGTAAATTATTTTTACATAAACTAAGGGTATGGAGATCCAAATTGCATAAAGTTCTCCTATCTGGAAAACCCCGGGTCCCAAACATTATGGATAACAGGTCCTACACCTGTACTAAAAGTTAACTTGACATTGAATCACTCATTTAACTTGCACACAGTGAGACAGTTTACAAATGACGACATTTCAGGACCACTTTGCCCTTTTTCTAGCAAATGAAAAGACATCATCTGGTTTTATATTGTGACAGTTATGTGTACTGTATATTTTGAGTCTTTTCTTTTATATTTAACTATAGAAAAAGCAGATCCTCTTGGTCCCCCTTGTTACGCCCTTCTCCCTTTTTAATTAAAAAGGAAATTGTATCTGTGAGAACTAAGGCCATGTGAAATGAAGTCAACTTTTCCTTTGTATTTTGAGGGTTACTCTGCATTTTAGGGCAAGGGCTAATATAGAAGAAGCCAATGGGTGAAATTGACCAAAAGTTATATGGCGTGTTTAGGCTCTTTTTGTTCATAGTGGCAATACAGGGTCCAGTCTCAGTATTTTAGTTTCAAATGAGGGCCAGATTTTCTATAATTTAGGGACAGAACAAGGGCTAATTTCGGAGAGAAGAGGCGAAACTGAGCAAATGTAATTTTTTTTCTCTTCCTATACTCTAATTCTAACTCTGATGTGTGCAGGTCCCCTTTCAGTTTCACAGTGGAAAGGGGCAGGGCCCCAAAAGGTGTTCCCACTGTTTCACAGAAGGTTAAAAAACCTTGAATACTCAAATCTATCAATTTTTCAAGCGCAATCCACTATAAAAAACGAGAAAATCACATAGGGACCTCTGCCGTTGACTTCTACGTGACCTTGATGGGGTTTAGATGGTGTATTTTCAGATTCAGGCTTTTAGCAACTTCAGGGCATAATAAACCTCGAAAAATTCAAGTTTTTTATCCCAAAAAATTTTATTTACTGAAACTACCCTCAAAAATCTTGAATTTGTCAGGAAAACACAACTCAACCTCTAATAAATAACCCCCTAAATGTTGAAATATAAAAGCTAGACATGCCTGAATCGGGAAATAATAAGCGTTCTGCAGTTTAGAAAAAAACGAAGACAAAAGACATTTTAATTATTATATCATTTATTAAAAAGAGTCAGGTATCCAGCGTCATTATATCAATCTGAAGGAAAGGTTTATTTGCAGGATTCCTCATGCTGGCCAGCCTTCAGATCTGTGCATAAATAAGGGATACATTAGACCTGAACACATTTCTGCATATCTTTTCTATTCAGTGAAGCATCTCTGTTGCCTTTGTAGCCATAAGAGTTTTTGGTTTCTTCTGGTAGCACATCAATTGTACATCTTCTTCTCCCCTATAACACTGAAATAAAAAATCTGTGCAACACTTGCGAAAGATATTGGTTAGCAAATGGCAAAATCATTGACAGCACCAACAGGCCAATACCGTACCGTATTTAAAAGTTATTTTATAAGTAGTGAATACTGAGAATCTATTCAACTAAATTCAATTCAACACTAGGGAATAGAAGACTAGGGACAACAGTGAAAAGCTTAGCTTGTGGGTGTTAAAATAGGAATAAAAAGCAAAAGTAGGGAAGAAGTAGTAAATGGTGTGTATAGACTACTAAGTAGTACAATAGGTAAAGGAAGAAGAAGCAGGACAAAATTGCTCAGTAGGGAGAAGAAGCACCGAATTCAGCACTAGAGGGTAGAAGGAGCACAGAATTTAGCACTAGGGAAGAGAAGAAACACAGAATTGATAAATAGGGAGAAGAAAAAAACACAAATGCTCAGTACAGAGGAGAAGTAGTACAGAATTCCACACTGGGGAAGAGAAGAAGCACAGAATTGTTCGCTGGGGAAGAGAAGAAGAAATAATTGCTTAGCAGGGAGTAGAAAAAGAACAGAAATGCTCAGTAGGGAGGAGAAGAAGCACAGATTTGCTCACCAGGGAGAACCCCTCCCGACCATGCTGTACTGCAAGTTGGAGTAATATCACCTCCCCCTTTCCCCCCAACAAACTAACAACAGAACAACGGAAAGGTAACTATATAGCAGCTCCCTAACACAAAATAACAGCTCCCTGGTAGATATAAGCATTCAATAGTAAAATCCAGGTCCCACTGCGACACATTCAGTTACATTGAGTAGGAGAAACAACAGCCTGCCAGAAAGCAGTTCCACCCTAAAGTGCTGGCTCTTTCTGAAAGCACATGACCAGGCAAAATAACCTGAGATGGCGCCTACACACCAATATTACAACTAAAAAATTTACACTTGCAGTGTAAACAGTGTAATTTAGAAATAAAAACATCATAAAAATCATGACAGAATTCCTTTAGTTAAACCCAATAGTCAAGTATGAGGAATTATTTTATTATTAAAGAGAAAAGAAAATAATTTTTAAAAAATGTTGATTGTTTGGATGAAATGGGGTGTATGGGAGACAGCCTTTCCATAATTTGGAGCTTTCTGCATATCAGATCCCATACCTGTACCAACTCTGCTAACTTAGGAGTTGGAGCACCAATGCACATGGATCTCTCCAGATCTGGATTGGTGTGTCTGTAGCTTGGCTGCCCAACTGACATCAACCTGCTCTTGTTGCAACACACACTGTCCCCACTGACCAAATCAGCACTAATGAGCTATTGGGGGTTGAACAGCTCATTCCAAGGGATTCCAAGGGAATCTGATGCAAATCTGACCAATTCCCTGGTTTAATAGTAAAGACTAAAGGTCACCCCCCCCTTATCAATCAATTATGTGGTAAAATCGTCTCCTCTGTTATTTAAGGGATTTGGGTGAGTTCTTACCTGGGAAAGCTGCCCACTCAGTAATGATGGGACACAGGAAGTTGGGGGGGGGTTGAGTGTCATGGAAGTGGGTAGTAGAGAATTTAGCCAATCAGAAAATTGGCCTGATTCAGGGTTTCTAGTTTGGGTTAGCTTTTTTATTTATCTATGGGTTTTCAAAGTACAGGTTTGGGACTTGTTATCTAGAATGCTTAGGATTTGGGAAATTCTGGATTTTGATTGTTTGGATAAAATTGGGTCTGTCTGTGTCTTACAGCAGCCCCAATGGCACTCCCATCTACAGATTATTACTCTGGGTCTACTTACTCTCAATTTAGCTCAACCTAAACAGAATATTTGAGTTTGAAGACAGAAAATACTTTCTTATTATCAAAACCTATAAGGTCATACATGTCACTTTGTGTGTTACAGGGCTCTGGCCCAATTCCTTTATAAATCAAGACAAAAGTTACCAAAATCATAGTGAGCATTGAGACGAGTAAGTTTAATGGATAAAGCCAAAATATATGTGCACTGTGCATCCTTATTCTAGATATGCCATACAAAAATAGTAACATAAAGGTGTATTAATAAATGGAGTAAAAATGGTGGATGGGAATGACAAGTATCACCCCCTAATACAGTATTTACACCAGTGGGTAACTAGATATTACTGGGCTCACAGCAAATTATTTTTTAGGCCCCTGAAAATCTACAGTTTAATCTGTTTTACCAATATTTACATAGTAACATAGTAAGTTAGGTTGAAAAAAGACACACATCCATCAAGTTCAACCTTTTACCTTTTTTTAACCTGCCTAACTGCCAGTTGATCCAGAGGAAGGCAAAAGCCGCAGGGTCTGCTTCCTCTGTAGTTACACCCCTGATTTACACTACACAGGTGTGACATTTGTTGATGGCAATTGAAAAGTGTCCATGTCCGTGTATAGCCCAGTCATAGCACCATATGTCTCAGCCTGTGTATGGGCACCTTTTGGAATAGACAGGGAGCAAAGAGCCACCAGCGGAGATATTTAGAAGTTGGATTTTGTTCTGGAAGTACAGATTGGTTCAACTTTAATAAAGCAGTGATGATGAGTCTTCATTCCATTGACAGTCAGAGGGAAGCTGAGCCTTGAGATTCTGTGGCACATGCAGGGTTACATATGGGACCTTACTGTTTCAATCCATTAAAAGCATTGTTCTAGGGCAAGTAAAGTCTAAAATAGAATAAGGCTAGAAATGCTGTATTTTGTATACTAAATATAAACATGAACTTACTGCACCACAAACCTAATCAAACAAATGATTTATGCTTTCAAAGTTGGCCACAGGGGGTCACCATCTTGTACCTTTCTTAAACATCTTTGCAAGACCAAGACTGTGCACATGCTCAGTGTGGTCTGGGCTGCTTAGGGATCGTCATAAACAAAGCTGCTTAAGTTCTGCATGGCTGGGAAGTAAGGCAGTGGCTCTTCCTGCTGTTCATAAGTATGATTGTTTCCCTGCTCAGCAGTTAGGGACCGTCTGACAATTCCTATCCACAGCAGTAAATGAAGGGAGAATTTCACTGCATACATCAGGTTTCTTATAAAAACGGTACACATTTTTAATTAAAGTATATTGGAGATAGGTTTCGTTTTCATTAAAGAAAGTAAAAATGGGATTTTATTTTTTTGCCTTTACATGCCCTTTAAAATTAAGTTGTAATATGATTGATTTTCTGAGACAATTTGTAATTGTTTTTCACTTTTTATTTCCTGTGGTTTTTGGATTATTTAGATTTTTTGTTAAGCCTTTTTTCAGTGTGAAATTTCAGCAGGTATTTGTTGTTATGGTCCAAATTTAAACAATTACAAGTGAGGTGCTCCAGAGATGAATACAACATAACAACTGCATCAGCCCTATGCACTTCCAGTTAACCAGTTCAGCTGATGAGCACACTCAGTGTATTGAAACATAATCTTTAATTGGAATTATTAAAAACACGCTGCTTTGTACCATAGACTCACTACAAACAACCCTTATAAGTAAGGATGCGCCGATTCCACTATTTTCGATTAAGCCGAACCCTCGAATCCTTCATAAAAGATTCGCCCGAATACCAAACCAAATCCGAATATGCAAATTAGGGGTGGGAAGGGGAAAACATTTTTTACTTCCTTGTTTTGTGTCAAAAAGTCATGTGAATCCTGCTGTAAAAGGCCGAATCCTGGACGAATCCTGAACCGAATCCTGGATTCGGTGCATCCCTACTTATAAGAAGTGCTGGACTGTGTCCATAAAATAACGTTTAATTAAAATAACATAGAGTGGACTGGTGGTATTAATCAATATTTAAAGATTGTTATTGATTAATACCACCAGTCCACTCTGTTATATTAATTAAATGTTATTTTATGGACATGGTCCAACACTATTTATAAGGCTTGTTTGTAGTGAGTCTATGATACATGGCAGCGTTTTTAATAATTCCAATTAAAGTTTATGTTTTAACACACTGTGTGTCAGCTGAACTGGTTAACTGGAAGTGCATAGGGTTGATGCAGTTGTTACGTTTGTATTCATCTCTGGAGCACCTTAATTGTAATTGTTATGATACATATTAATTAACCTGCAGCTAATATAGCTAACATAGATCTTTTGAAAGCTCACATCCTGGTGATAGGGTCCAAATTACCCTAGCAACCAGGCAGTGGCCTGAAGGAGAGACTAGAAAATGAATAGGAGAAGGGCTTAACATATGTACTCAAGTATAAGCTGAGTTTTTCAGTACCCAAAATGTCCTGAAAAAGTCGACCTTGGCTTATACTTGAGTCAGTAAAATCGACGCAACTACCGAGCTGCAAGCCTTCTGAAGCGGCTTGCCTCTTCCCTGAATCGAATGGCTGTGCTTCTGACTGGAGTCCCTCCAGCACCTGCGGCTAGTGCGCTCTTCTGCTCACCGCAGCACCACTGCCGTCACGCTGTCTTGCTCCGCCCACAAACGTGACATGAGTGACGACGGGAAATTATGAAAGAACAGTACGGTACTTACCTGCAACCACAATTTTATTTAGTTCAAATACCAATCCCTACATCTCAAAATGTTCCTCTTTTACAATGCCACCTTCCTCATTACATCCAACCCATATTTACCAAACTTACCAGTAGCTGCTGCTCATTTCTCACCCTAGGCTTATACTCGAGTCAATAGGAAAAATTGGGTACCTCGGCTTATACTCGGGTATATACACAGGTCTGGACTGAGATTGAAATAGGCCCTGGCATTTCAGCTACACAGAGGCCCAAACAGCACCTCACCGACCCAATAAATATTGCCTGTCTATGGCAACTTACAGCAGCCCCTCTGGCATTTGCCAGAACCCACAGATTGCCAGTCCGGGCCTGTCACAATATAATAATATATAATAATAAAAAATTAGCAATAACAATACATTTGTACCTCACAGAGCAATCATTTTTAGCTACTGGTGGCTAGTTATTATCAATAAGGCCTTTATAGTAAATGAAATTAGAAATCTGTGTGAAAATCTGTGTGAGAATGGCGTCTTGTCATTTATGAGACAGCCCCAATGCAAGTAGACGGTGTGGCACAGAGGAGTGAGATGAGACTGAGCAGGTGGTTTATTTTGGAGGTAGAGAGGCCAGGCCATAAGACACAATAAAACTACATGTCCCAGTGTACACAAGGGCCCTGTGAGGAGGCGCTGCTGCTGCTGCTGAAGGATGTGCCTGTGAACGCGGGGGATGATGAAACGTGGGAGGCGCTTGAGTCCTCTCATCCCCATCAAACCACCCAATGCAGTAAAAGCACAAGAGCTGTAATGGCAAGCGGCGGCGGCGGCACACAATGCAGCACTGAGGGAGCACTGAGTGTGTGAGAGAACCCCGGCCATTTCACCTCAGCACCTCGGCATGCGTCTGTCGCGCTGACACTGGCAGCCATGCACATCAACGGGGGCCCATTAGCTTCATGGATCTGCTGTGTGATTGGATCCATCCATCTGGCTCATGCGAGCACCCGGCCAGGTGAGTTATCCATTTGTCAGGATCCTCACATCTGACATGTGTTTATTATTTACAGCCTTTATTATTATTATTATTCTCGATTCCTGTATGGCTACAGAGTGTCTCCTCCTCTCATTCCCCTGCATTGGGCTGGGAGTCCATTAGTGCAGGTGACCTACAAAACAAGCTTGACTGTGGGAGAATATAAACACACTGCTCTGGGTACCAGTCATCAATTGCACTCCTGTGTTTATTCACTCTCCCTACACCAGCCTTTCAGTCACACGCTCAATTCCTACATTCAGTGGATTGACCTGTCTAAAATGCAGAGGCTGGGGTCGCAAATGGACAGCTTGAGGGGCAAAATGTCTTGCTTTCTCCAGTCCGGCACAGCCAAGATGTAAGGGGCTAGCTTTGTGACGAACAATCTACCAGAATATGGCAAATGGAAATACTGAAAAAATCCTGAATTCGATAGCCGAACAGATGGCCAGCAATGTTTGTGTGATTGTTTACTGTACAGATAATTAAGCGCTAGTCTTAAGGGACCACCCGTGCCCCTTGCACTATAGCGTGTCCCTTTCAGGCTTCTCCCAACCTTGGGTCCCCCAGATTCAGAGACAGTGACTCCCAGAATCCCCCCACTTCACAACAAGCAGTGTGCTGACAGAAAGGTGACTACCTCTCTAAAGCTGGCCAAAGATCTCATCGTACGAATCGAGGATTCGTGCGATTTTCAGAACGCGCGTGGAGAGTCCCGACATTTTTCGTCGGGCGGAGATCATCGTTTAGTCGATTGGACAGGTTAAAAAATTTCTGTCGGCTGCCGATAATATCTCTGCGTGTATTGCCGATCGTGCGATTTTCAGTGGGAGACTGTCACTAGATTTTGTCTATCGTCGATTGCTGTCAGGGGCAGAACATCGGCTGATCTGTTCTTTAACTACTTTATTTGATCGGAATGGTTAGTGGCAGGTCGGGAGATGGGAAAGTCCGATCGTACATTGATTCGTACGATCGGATCTTTGCGTCTGTGGCCAGCTTAACTCTGTTACCGTTGAACTGTTTTTGGGATGCTGTGGGTCCTACTTTAACTTCAGTTCTGAGTACTGAAAAAGGAAACCATTAGTCTCTGAAATGTGTCCATGTTTCTAAAATGTTATACTCCCTCCCCCATAGGGTTGCCACCTGGCCAGTATTTTACCGGCCTGATAAAAATGATGCTTGTCCCCAGTGGTATTAATAGTGAAAAAAATCTAAATATATAGGAAGGCCAGTATTTTTTTCCAAAAACAACCCTGCTCCCCCATGGCATTTATAATACATGTGGGAGAGTCTGGTATGGGTGCTATAGCAACATTTTGTTATGTAAATACATTTTAAGATAGGAGGGTCCATGTGCCTCAGCTGGTGTTCATTCAATTCCCATGTCTTGTTTGGGTTATAGAGGGAGACACCTAGTTACTGCATGGCATGTAAATAAATTCATGTACACTTGCATAAGTTTGGCACTGCAGGCCAGTTAGATTCAGAAGCCTGGATGTATGAGATTTAAAGGCACCATAAAATCAGCTCAGTGTTATGTGTGTTTTTCCTCCATTTATATTATTTTTGTTTCTTAGAAAATGGCGGGACATCAGGAATGCAGAGAAAAAAAGAGAACAGCGTCCTAGGGATGGAGGATACAGTACCATTGCGTTTGATCTTTAGTAATGAGGAGGACAATCAGACCACCCAAGGATTGCTCAGCACCAGAGTGAGAGCAGGGAGCCCTCAGCACCAGGATCAGGTAAATAGGGTGTGTCCACTTTAACTGGTATAGAGCGTTTGAGTTCTTGATGCCTTTATTTTAAATGTAACTACAGGTCAAGGTTTGCATTTTATTTTGTTTTTTGTAGCAAAAGTTATTTCAGGGGGTGCGGTGCCATTATACTTTTCTCTGTTGGGCTGTTGTTGGCAAGAGGTTTAAAATACTGCCGGTAATTTCATTACCAACATTTCAATGCTATTTAAAGTTGACTAGCATTACACTGTACTGAGAGTCATGTGCAATGTCAGAAATGGTTCCAAAACATACTTTAGGTCTTAGTGGTTGCAGGTGGGGTTTAACAATAATTTACTTATTGTGATTCAATAACCTGTGTTAAAGGGATTGTTCACCTTGGAGTTAACTTTTAGTATGATGTAGAGAGTGAGATTCCGAGAGATTATGCAATTGATTTTCAGTTATTAATATTTGCAGTTTTGGGGTTTATCTTTTAATTCAACAGCTCTCCAGTTTGCAACTTCAGTAAGGTAGTTGCTAGGGCCCAAAATACCGTAGCAACCATGGATTGATTTGAATGAGAGACAGGACTAAGACAAGTGGAGAGAAAGATGAGTAGTAAAAAGTAGCAATAGCAGTACCTTTGTAGCCCTGAAATGTATTTGTTTTTTTAGATGGGGTCAGCGACTCCCCCATTTGAAAGCTGGAAAGAGTCAGAAGCCAAATGATTAAAAGCTATAAATAAATAATGAAGGGCGATTGAAAAGTTGCTTAGAACTGGCCATTCAAATACATACCAAAAGTTAACCGAACGGCAAATCACCCCTTTAACCTGAAGATACACTTCATTTCTAGTTGTAAATGTGAGTATTTAGTGTGGTGGCACACGGGGAGATTTAGTCGCTTGCGATAAATATTCTCTACTGCGGGCGACTAATCTTCCTAAAATGCCTTCCCATTGGCAAGAATGTGAATTGATGAAGGGATGGCATGAGTACCGCTTCGGTTTTCTGAAGTCACCCGAACTTGCCTCACAAGGAAACTTTGGGTTACACATATGTGTCTTGTTGGTGGGAAGGCATTTCGGGGAGATTAGTCGTCCGCAGTAGCAAAGATTTATCGTAATCGATTAAATCTCCCCGTGTGCCAACACCCTTATAGCACTGTGGCACACCACATGGTCTACTTGATTTGATTTTCAGTGTTGAGTGTTCTTTTCTTTCTCTGTGGACATATGGCTTAATTGGGCCACTTACTAAATGTAGTTGCATGGTGTGCACCAAATGGCTGTTAGGCTGTTACCTTCATGGGCTGGCCAACCACTATTTCCTTTGACGACTGTTTACATTTCTGACCTGTGTCCAATTCTTAAGGTGGCCATACACGGAGAGATCCGCTCGTTTGGCGATGTCGCCAAACAAGCGGATCTCTCTCCCATATGCCCACCTTGAGGTGGGCAGTATCTGGCTGATCTGATCGTGGGCCCTAGGGCCCAACGATCGGATCCTAATGAATGGGAACGGGCGGTCGTATCGCGGGACAGCATCAACGAACAGATGCGGCCGCGATCCAACTGGATTTTTTGTCCCGTCCGATCGAGATCTGGCCTACTTTTGGGGAAGCCCGTCGGGGGGGCCCATACACGGGCCAATAAGCTGCCGACTCGGTCTGTTGGCAGCTTTTATCGGCCCGTGTATGGCCACCTTTAGTTCCACCTGTAATTCCCATGGCTTGTGTGTATATAAGGCCATGCAAAACGAATGGGCAGCCTAGCATGTTGAGTGTGTTTTGAATGGACCTTCCTTCCTCCTGTCAAGTTTGAGGAATCAACATAATGGATATAAAGAAGGGATGTCTGTGCTTTAGAAGGACACTGGGTAAATTAGGCTATCCTGCTGATAATAAATGCACGACGTCATCCAGTAAGCAATATCTTTATCTTTACATGACACATAATTATTTACTGGGAGTGGGGCAGGATGCAATATACAGAAAACAGGCTCAAGCTGCCATTTTTCTGCACTTTGCACCCTGCTGCACCATTAGCATCTGTAAATATTACAGGTCACCTATCTCTAACATACCTATATACTGTATATGTAGTGCTGCTTATACTACACAGAGCTTTTCACTAAATATTTCTTGCATATTGACCCATAGAGCTGACAGACTAAATTTGCTTTCTGAGCTTAGGTGACTTGTCCAAGGCCACAGGGGACAGAAACTGGAGTGATCAGTATGGGCAGACAGAATAATGACAAGCTGATTATGTATGGCAGATCAGGGGTTTGGCTAAGTCCAGTGTTTGGTCCATTATTGGTATTTTTGCAAACCTATAAAGCTGGATCTGCAGTATTGTCCTGTTCTGAGTCAAGATTATTGATAGATTAAAAGATTTTATACTTTTAAACTAATTTACCGATTGCCTCTATTTTTGATGATTCTCACACTCAAGGTTTTATTAGGGAATTTACCCATAACCCATAGACTGGGGTTCAGTTATGAGACCATCAGTTACTTTAAGACAACTGGGCTTTCTATGAACATTGTTTATTTGCCAACAAACACCGGTCATCCCTTTTTGATACCCCTACTCTACCCAAACCATGCTCTGTTCTGCCTCCGACCACATCCCTGGCCCCATCCTAATTATGTCCTGTTCTGAACTTCCCTTTGCCCTACCCCTCATGGAATTTTTTATTTATTAAATCACATTACATTAAATAATCAACATATGATAAACAGTTCACAAATCATAAAACAAAAATGACCAAAAACCCCACAAACCCACCTATATACCCTCCAGCCTGCAGGGTCCATCTCGCTGTCCATTCGCAACTTTCCCTCCAAGCAAATTAAAGGCCAGTTTACAAAGTCCGTTTTTTACCCCACCCCTCATAGGGTCATAAATATAGATAGTTATGGAACAAATGACAGGTCTGTGCAGGGTTGCACTGGGCTGACGGGGACACCAGGAAAAAACCTGGTGGGATGCTCAACTCCCCCACTGATATTGTGTCCACAATGCGTAAAAGTTTGGTACATGTTGTATGGCAGGGGGTTGGTGGCACTCACAACTGCGATGGGGGCTTTCAACCCCCGGGGCCCTGGACACCCCAGTCTGACACTCTTGGGGGCAAATTCACTAAGATTCGTAGTTGCGCCAGGCGTAACTTCGCCACACTTCGCCGCACATCACCACACTTCGCCAGGCGTAGTTGCGCCAGCGCTTCGCAAATTCACTAAAATCCGAAGTTGCGCTCAGGGGTAGCGTAAGGTTGCGAAGTTGCGCTAGCGTTGCTTCGCTAAGTAAAGCGAAGTTACGCTAGCGAAGGCTAATTTGCATACGGCACCAAATTCAAATTTCAATGGAGGAATACGTATCAGCACTACAAATGGCTAGAAAAGCTTCAAAACATCAAATAAAAATTTTATTTTGCCCTACACATGTGCCCACTGTCTTGGTAAGTTGCCATGAGTCAGGAAATGTAGGGGGGAAGGAGGGGAGCCCCAAAAATTTTTTCGATCTTTTTCAGCCTATCACCCATAATGTAGAAAACACGCCAGCGTTTTTTGGAACTTAGAAAAAATGTTGACTTTTTTTGAAGCAATCCCTATCTACTCTATTGCGCTTCGCCTGGTCTGAGGTGGCGAAGGAAGTCTAGCATAAAAGGTAGCGTTCAGTACACTGCGCGCGTTAGTGAATTTGCGTAGTTACGTCGCTAGCGAAACTTCGCCAGGCGTAAGGGTGCGAAGTAACACTAGCGAAACTATGCCAGCGTTCGTTAGTGAATTTGCGCAGTAACGAAAATGCCAAACGCTAGCGAAGTAACGCTAGCGTTCGGCGCTTAGTGAATTTGACCCTTGGTCTGTGGTTGAATTATGCATATTGCATAAATGTATTGAAATTGTCAAACAGGGTTCCTTTAGCATCTTTTCTCTTTAGCATCTTCCCCTTCCAGGAGCAGTGTTGGACTGGCCAACCAGGATACCAGGGAAATTCCTGGTGGGCCCAGGTGTCAGTGGGCCCTCCTGCTACTAAACATTTGACCTATTTCATGGCCATTCCTTATTTCCTTAGCAAAGAGGCTAAATAGATGGAATAATAGATTATTGTATGTAAAGAAAAGAGAACAGGAAAACATAGGTAGAGTGAGGAGAATGAGAGTGGGCCCCCGGTCTAAAGTTTTTTGGTGGGCCCCTAGTGTCCCATTCCGACACTGTCCTGGAGAACCCCTGCTGTACAGCCCTAAATCACAGATACTTCATAGTCTATAATAGAATGTCAGAAGACTAATATGGAGGACTCCGAATAAGAATAGGACTTGTGTTCCTTCATTTAGGGGCAGATATATTAAGGGTCAAATTTAAAATGTGAATTGGAATTTTCAAATTTTTTTGTATGGTCAAAACTCAAATTCGAATTGCTAATAATCCAAACTCCATTTGAATTTCAAATTGAATTAGATTTTCGAGATTTATCAAACCTTGCCCCTTTAAAAATTCCAATGCTACTATTCGCCACCTAAACCCTGCCGAGTTCATGTATAAGTCAATGGGAGAGGTCCAATGACCAATTTGAAGATGTTACTTGCCTTCCTGAGATTTCTCCGAATAAACACGATTCGAGTTTAGTCGAATTCGAATCAAATTCGATTTGAGTTTTCGGGTCAGTAATATTAGTTCGAGTTTTAGATATTTAATTTTTTTTATTTAATAATCCCCCAATCCAATTTCGGGTATATTCGAATTTATTATTGTTAAAAAAGAATTCGAAATTCGACCTTTGAAAAATGTGCCTCTTAATATTACAAGTATGTAATGTATGTAGATGGAGTCTGATGTAATATTCTAACAGAGCTATTTTTTTATTGTAGTGGCCTGACTATCTGATGCACCCCATGTTCTAATAATATAGTCACTGGGGACCTAAAGGCTGCTATAGTTATTGAACTGTGGGTTATCTGACCAACTGGCTTATGGGCAAGACACTGTTTTACTCATTCACAATATCAAACCAAATGATGAAATTTAACAGAACATAAGCCTTGGCTCCTTTGAGTTCCTCATCTGCTGATTTATCATATACACAACCCATGGATGAAATGTATAATCTGGACAGTTCAACTCCGATCCAATGGGATCCAATGGCGTTTTAATACTGCTCCCCTATGTGACAAACATATCCAAATGCTAGGGTGGTCAAAACCACTACTTCGATATATTCATAAAGATGATGTTAAATTTTGCAGATCTATGTTTGTAAATTCTTAATTTTATATAAAAAGTCAGCTCACCTTTAGATGATATAAATCTCTAATAAAAGACTATAGAATATACATCAAGGCTGTCCAGTTGGCGGCTCTTGGGCCGGATGCAGTCCCTCAAGGGATTTATATGGCTCTTAGCCTGCCTATGAGCTCTATAGATTTCTTTGTGTGGCATTGTTATTTTACAACCAATCAGTATGTTAAATGGTGCAATGGTGTGCAGCTAAACAAATCCTTCATTCCACCATGGCTTTGGGGTTTTTAGGTTTTATGTATAGAGTTAAAGGTGAACTTAATTAATGCCAGCACTGTGCCAATAAACTACAAATAATCTACATATGCATTCAAACTATAGGAATAATATTATGTCAGTGATAATTATGCTGTGCTTTTAGACAGCACTTTGCTTTCATCATGAGTTAATACATATTTAATAGTCTGCACTACTGAGCCCTTAGATAGATTTTCTCCATTTTAATGTATTGTGTTAATGTCTACATACTGTATAAATACATAACTACTATATGTTGCCCCGCCACCACTTTGAATTGGGCTACTGTAGGAAGTTAGATGAATATTGGACAGGGCGAGCATATATACCAAACTGGATGCAAAGTGATCTGGGGGGCTTACCGTATCAGACCCTGGCCCACCCCTGTTCTGTCTCTGCCCCGTCTCAATTCTGCCCCCACCCACCTGCAGTGCTCGCTGCTTCACTGCTTTGGACAATAATGGAAGACTTGGGGTAAAGGGTGACTATACAGTAGTGATCCCCAACCAGTAGCTCGTGAGCAACATGTTGCTCTCCAACCCCTTGGATGTTACTCCCAGTGGCCTCAAAGCAGGTGCTTATTTTTGAATTCCAGGCTTGGAGACAAGTTTTGGTTGTATAAAAATAGGTGCACTGCCAAACAGAGCCTCATTGTAGGCTGACAAGTCACATAGGTGCTACTAAATGGCCAATCACAGCTCTTATTTGGCACACCAGGAACATTTTTCATGCTAGTGTTGCTCCCCAACTTCTTTTTTACATCTGAATGTTGCTCATGGGTTCTAAAGGTTGGGGATCCCTGCATGCAGGAAGGGTCCTTTCTATAATAGTGTGTAAAATGCCAGAAAAAGTGTAAAAACCTGTGTAAAATAAATGGCAAATTTATCAAAGTTTATGCTGAGAAAAAAAAAAAATATGGATGAAACGGCTGCTTCCGATTACACCAGCTTTTTACACAGAGGTATACTGAAAAATCATTACGCAGCTTGATAAGTACACCGGTTTTTACACAGCGATGGTGAGTATGGGCCTCTCATCTTAAAGGGGTTGTTCACCTTTAAATTTAAAACTTAATATCCTGTAGAGCAGGCATCCCCAACCTTTTGAACCCGTGAGCAACATTCAGAAGTAAAAGGACTTGGGGATCAACACTAGCATGAAAAATGTTCCTGGGGTGCCAAATAAGTGCTGTGATTGGCCATTTGGTAGGCCCTATATGGACTGACAGCCTACAGGAGACTCTATTTGGCAGTACACCTGTTTTTTATGAAACCAAAACTTCCCTCCAAGCCTGGAATTCAAAAATAAGCTCCTGCTTTGAGGCCACTGGGAGCAACATCCAAGGGGTTGGAGAGCAACATGTTACTCACAAGCTACTGGTTGGGGAACACTGCTGTAGAGAGTGATGTTCTGAGACAATATGCTATTGGGTTTTCATTTTTTTTATTAATTGTTGTTTTTGAGTTATTTCATTTTATATTGAGCAGTTCTCTAGATTGCAATTAGAGCAATCTGGTTGCTAGGGCCCAAATTACCATAACAACCAGTACAGTAACTAGATGTTACTGGGCCCCACAGCAAATTATTTTTCAGGCCCCCAAAATGTCTCAACCTGTTTTACCAATATTTATTGAAATTGTATATGAATTAAGACCTTGTGGGGCCCCTATAGCTCCCGGGCCCCCTGCAGCCGCCAGGTCTGCTTTCTCTGTAGTTATACCCCTGCTAACAACCTTACATTGATTTGGTAAATTAAATCACTGCCTGACAACCCCAGTTTCTGCTATAAGACCTTTTTTCTTATTTATAAGAATATGAAGTGGTTCTCCTTTAGATGACTTCAGTGGTCAGAATGGCCCACGCAAAAATAAGCCTTATGTTACTCATTAGTTATATTTTCTGCTCACTTTGGCCATCTATTAAGACTTTGTATTGGTCAGTTATATTTAAGCGTACTAAATTGTACGTATGAGGGATGACAGGCCAATGTGCTACCAAATTCTCATTCTGTAGACCTCCAAAGTCTTGGCATATCCATGCTTATACAGGTAGGGGATCCATTATACGGAAACCTGTTATTCAGAAAGCTCCGGATCATGGAAAGGCTGTCTCGCAAAGACTCCATTTTATCAAAATAATCAAATTTTTTTCCAAATGATTTCCCTTTTCTCTGCAATAGTAAAAAGTACCTTGTACTTGATCCCAACTAAGATATAATTAATCCTTATTGGAAGCAAAACCAGCCTATTGGGCTTATTTCATGTTTACATGATTTTCTAGTAGACTTAAGGTATGAAGATCTGTTATCCGGAATACCCCAGGTCCCGAGCATTCTGGATAACAAGGTCCCATACCTGTTATAGCTGTCAGCCAAGTAGCATTTGTCCATTTCTGATGTGAGAAGGCTTGTCATGTCTCTGGTGTCCCAGTCTGGCAGCTCAGTAATTCAGGCGCAGACTCTAAACTGTTACAATTTTGCTATATTTAGTTGATACATTTCTCAGCAGCATCTCTGCAGTATTAGCAACTATTGTATCAATTCTAACAGCTGCCTGTAATGAAACTCAGTGATTCAGCTCAGCAGGAATAAAGATAAGAAATATATCAACTAAATGTATCCATTTAGAACAGTTTAGAGGGTCGGCGAACCCCCCTCCCAGAGCTTCTTTAGAAGGTGAAAAATTTTACTTCACACTTCAGTATTAGAAGAACGGTCACATATAGAAAATAGAAAGTAATTGGAAAAAGTCTTTATTTCTGGTGAACCAACTGAACTGTTGGAAGGTGAACAACCCCTTTAAGCTGGCCATAAATGAAGAGATACGCTCGTCTGGAGACATCGCCAAACGAGAGGATGTTTCACCGATATGCCCACCAATTTGTAGGGCTATATTGGGGTAATCCGAACATTCAGCCCTAGGGCCGAACGATCGGATTATAATGAGGGCTCCAACGGGTCGGGCAGTAGAAAAAATGAAACCTTCCCGATCGATATCGTGGCCAGATATCGATCGTGAAGACCCGTCGGAAGCCCCCATACAAGGGCAGATAAATTGTGGATCCAAAATGGCTAAAGCTTTACTATTTGGGCCCCATTTGCTGTACCATATAACTTTGCTTTGCAGATCCCCAGTAGTTTTGTACCTTATATACCCTTGCTGCTTTGAGATATCTACAGATCACTCAATGTCCATCTGCTTCCATATAAAAACAGTATCAATTTTGTATGTTCCCAAACTCAATATCATATTGCAGGATCTGTCAAAGTTCCTGGGTATACTGTAATGAATCCTATTTATTGTTGCTCTTTCATACAGTGATAAATGTCACAATGGCCAGTGTGTGAAGGTTTGGAGAAACCAAATAGAAGTGTATTGATTATATTCTGTGCAGTGAAAGACGAGAGTCGAGAGAGAAATAATAGGGCGTGTCTGTGAGATTGCTGAGTTGGCTTGGATGCCGAGGTGGTTCAAGGACAGTAGAGCGGAGAATGTTTGAGGGAAAGGTGGGAGTCTGATTGAGGAAGGAACACTGCCTTAATGGACAGGATATTAAACACTGCCACAAAAATACTCTTATAGAACATGTTATTGATGTAAGGATAGCAGTTTATTAATGCAGACTTGAATAATTGAATGCTGAATCAGATATCAGAGTGATGGCCATAAATATCTAAATAATGGCTCACAGAAGATTGCATTAGGTAAGGTAGGTTATACCCTTCAGTTTCCTCACTTCGGGCAACTTCGGAAAACGAAGCGCCGCGTGTGCCTTTCCCCAGACGATTTTCATTTTAGCCGGTGGAGGGCAGGGGGTTGGCAGCTTGGGGAGATTGTCGCCCCGAAGAAGAGGAGGTTTGTCATTGGGGCAACTAATCTCCCCGAATCTGCTTGTGTGGCCAGACCCTAAAAATGAAAAATTCGAAGTAAGACTTGCATTTGTTAAACCAGAGATAGACAACCTTCAGCCTTTCAGATATCATTAAACTACAATGCCAGGATATTCTTTGTCTGTTGGTGGCATAGACATGTAAAATGTGAGACGGGCACTCAATGATCTACCAGCCACCAGCACAAATAAGTTAAAGAGATAACATCTCTACAGCTTTACGCATTTCATGCTCCAGGAGCACATCATCATGGGCTGTTGGTGATATGGTGGGGAGAGGAAATATATATAGCACTGCATATAAGAGGAGGCCCAAGTGCTCTGCCCTGAGCCTTCAGGGAGTGGACAACACTGTGTTTTTTGTAGAGCAGGCACTCAAAGAGCAGTCCTCCAGGCTCAAGCCTATGATTAAGTTATGTGAGAACTCGAAATGCGTAAGGCTGTGATCCATGTTTGTACTTTTATAAATACTTGCTTTTTCACTTCTCTGCCGGGAGGACTGCTCTTTGAGTGCCTGTTCTACAAACAACACGGGAAGAGAAACTTCACAACATCTGAAGGTGGGCTCTAATTGTTCTTGAAAGGGTTCCAAGAATTGTAGTTTAACAGTAGCTTTGAACAGGTTGGCTTGGCACAGGAGGCTCCATTGTGATCTTTGGAAAAACTTAAAGGAGACATTATACTCTTTTAAATATAGAAGAGATGTTGTTTCAAAAGTAATGTTTCAAGCTGTTTTATTGAATATTTCTAAATAAACCCTTATAATCCTTCCCTTCTCTTACACTTCCTGCTCCCTGTTGTGCAGGGGCAGTCCGCACAGTGTATTTTAGGATAGGAACCAATCAGTTTCAAATGAGGGGTGGGTGTGTTCTAATGGTCCCTGCCAGAAGCACAGTAGCATACCTCCCAACATTTAGGAAACAGAAAGAGGGAGGCCCATTTTTGTGGCCACACCCCCTAATTACCATGTTCATTTTACATAATTTGGCAGGTTATGAAAGTTTGAACACATTTCTGTGGTTTTTATATGTTATTACAGTTTTGCAAATGAAAATGCATTGCCCTTTAAGCTGTGAGTCCAAGTTCTTATCTTATCAAACTGTTACAAAAGAATGTCAAGTATCTATTCCGGGCTGTCTGCAACATGCAATTAAGTTAGAAACTTTGTATCTGTTTCTGGCTGTTCAGTGCAGCAGATCAAAGAGAAACCTGGGACTTATCAGTACAAATCCGTGACAGTGGGTTGAGCTGTCAAAAGCGGGACTGTCCCGCTCAAAATGGGACAGTTGGGAGGTATGCAGTAGGAGGGGGACAGCCAATCACAGCCCTGCAGTCACACAAGCACAGATAGACTTCAGTTCCCTATCAGGTCCTGCTAGCTGCTGATTGGTTCCTGACATACAATGCAGTGAGCTGAGAGCCGCAGGCTCCTCTGCACAGCCTGGGAATTAAGAGAGTAGGAAGTGTAAGAAAAGGGAGGGAGGGATTATTAGGGTTTTTGCAGAAATATTCAATAAATCAGCCTGAAACACTACTTTTTAAGCACAATCCGTCTATATCTAAATGAGTATAATTCACTGGTTCATTCTTATTTTTAACACAAAATGTCTCCTTTAAGCTATATCCTGGAAAACTTATCAGTGATAAAAGATCTAACTGAATCCAAGATGCTTAATTTCCACACTGAAATGGTAGCCTGTTTGTTTCAGTTCCAGGAACTATTGTACTGTAAATTGATTAGTCAGACCTGACTGTACAGCATGTGCCTTCCTAGACTTCATTGCACACCAGGGCCTGCCTGGTTCTCTTAGCTTTTGTTTATTGTAGCAGTTATACTGTTTATACCTTGGCCTCTGTTGTCCTCTTCTCCATCTGTCTTCTGTATTCAGCACCTCCTCTGTGCTAGACAGTTTTTCATAAACGCAAATGGACTGACTGCTACACTACATCTAAAAGACATGTAAGATTACTTTATGAGGTGTGTAAAAATTACCAAGGTCGAGCATCTAATTAGCAGATTTACATTTCTAATATTTGATTGGTTGCCTAAGGGTTATCAGACAATGACAGTCTCTCCTTTATTACATAAGCCATTCACTTTTAAAGGAACAGTAACATCAAAAAATGAAAGTGTTTTAGAGTAATAAACATATAATGCAGTGTTGCCCTGCACTGGTAAAACTGCTGTGTTTATTGCTGATATTTTTTATATAAATAAGCTGCTGTGTAGCAATTGGGGCAGTCATTCAAAGTTGAAAAGGCTCAGGTTACATAGCAGATAGCAGATAAGCTCTGTAGAACATAATGGTGTTATCTGTTATCCACTATTTAACCTGTACCATATAGTCCTTTTTCAGTTTCTACAATTGCTACACAGCAGCTTGTTTATATGAACTATAGTAGTGTTTCTGAAGCAAACGCATCAGTTTTACCAGTGCAGGGCAACAGTATATTATATTTTTATTACTTTAAGACACCTTCATTTGTTGGTGTTACTGTTCCATTAAGCAGTGCTGCATGATTTTGTGCTGAATGGAATTTGCAGGGAAGAAGAAATTAATGTAGGCTGAGGTTCCCTGTAATAATACCCCCAGAACTCACAAACAGATGGTACAGGGGCAATTACATGTATAAATACCCCCAGAACTCACAAACAGATGGTATAGGGGCAAGTACATACATAAATACCAGCAGAACACACAAACAGATGGCACAGGGGCAAGTACATACATAAATACCCCCAGAACTCACAAGTACAAGGCTGCATACTGCAATAGATAGGGCTTTCCTTCCTTCGTTTTCTCCCGCGCTGCAATCTGTGCTACTGGCCAATCAGATGCTCCCTGGCTGCTCTCTCTCTCTCTGTCACAGCTGAAGTAATACGATCCGGCAGCACCATGACAAGGGAGGGGGGAGCGAGCAGCTAGGGAAGGAGCTAAAAGAAAACTCTGCTGCACAGAAGAAAAATCTTTGAGGGATCGCGACAGAAACCACAGTAAGCTGGGGCCAATGCACGAACAGGTGGAAACTTATGTGCACAGTCCCAGGGGGGGGCACTGCCCCCTCTTGCCCCCCTCTGTGGACGCCCATGATTAAATACATATCACTCTGCGTTGCTTTGCTTTGAGGACTATTGCAGTGTATTGAAACACCTCCTACCAGCAAGGGGTTAAAGAGATGCCACTAGACGGGAGGTATTGTATTTACAGTTTGTTGATCAGGGGCATGGAGAGAACATCAGTATGCTTGTGTAATGTATATTGCTCACAGAAAGTGACCTTGCACATAATAGCCTACCCAGAAGGGGGAATTGATCTAAGCCTCCCAACATGTGCCAAGGTGGATCATAAGAAATAAACCTTAAATGTTTAGGGCAGGTGTGTCCCTCAGATGTAATACATATAATGACATTTAAATACCCAAGCAATTTAAATCTTTATCTATTTTTCTATTCTATTTTTCTATTCCTATTTCTTCTGAATGTTGAACCCCCTGCACCAATTGCACCTTGGGACCATGCATGTGTAATTGTAAAAACTAGATGGTAAATACTACCATGTTTTGCTGGAATGATGACATTACACCGCTGTCTGTGTATTCATTGCTTAGATTAATGGTTAGGTAGTACAGGTATGAGATCCGTTATCCAGAAAGCTTACGGGAAGACCGTCTCCCATAGACTCTGTTTTTTCTAAATAATCCAAATTTTTAAAAATGATTTCCCTTTTCTCTGAAATAATAAAACAGTACCTTGTACTTGATCCCAACTAAGATATAATTAATCCTTATTAGAGGCAAAACCAGCCTAATGGATTTATGTAATGCTTACATGATTTTCTAGTAGACTTCTAGTAGATCCGAAAATCTGTTATCTGGAAAACCCTAGGTCCTGAGCATTCTGGATAACAGTTCCCATACCTGTATCACTTTTAACTATTTAGATTTTTCCAAAAACAGGATATTCCAAAAACAAAAAAAAACAAAAAAAAAACAGAAGTACATATAATTATGTTTAAATATATAATACTACAGGTACAGAATCCCTTATCTGGAAACCCGTTATCCAGAAAGCTCTGAATTATGGAAAGGCCATCTCCCATATCTCCATAACATTTTATCCAAACAATCCAAACTTTTAAAAGTGATTTCCTTTTTCTCTGTAATAATTAAACAGTACCTTGTACTTGATCAAACTAAGATATAATTAATCCTTATTTGAGGCAAAACCAGCCTATTGGGTTCATTTGGTTTTTAAATTATAATTTTAGTTTCTAGTAGACTTAAGGTATGGAGATCCAAATTACAGAAAGATTCACTATTCGGAAAACCCAGGTCCTGAGCATTCTAGATAACAGGTCCCAGGGATGCATGGGGTCAATTGTTAAACCACTGAATTATTTTGTTGTTGGAATTACCAACAACCACCTAAAAAAACCTTTGTGAATGGGTGAATTGTAGCAGTAATCTTTCCAAAGCATACTAATCAAAATATAAAAATGATGAGGCAGCACTTTCTTTTCAAAACTGAAAAAGGTGTATTTATTGTGAACAGGAACAAGCAAGCAAACATATTTGGGGTATTACTCTGCCCTTTTTCACTTCATCTATTTAAGCCACTACAAACTCCCCCCTCGCCATGGGTTGGGGCAGCCCGAAAGAGTTTAAATGCAGTCAGTGGCCCAATGGCCCACGTAGTGATTACAGTGAGTTTGATAACTAGGCAGTTATTAACTGTGCAGGGAATTATATATATATCTGGAATATATATATATATATAATATACACATACATATATATATATTGCTATTTTTTATTATTCATATTTCTATTGAAAAGAAATTACAGCAAATCCAGTTGATTTGACTTATTAATGTAGATATACTTTCTTCCAGCTTTCAATTGGGGGGTCACTGACCCCATCTAAAAAACTAATGCTCTGTAAATGTATTGTTATTGCTATTTTTTCTTACTCATCCTTCTATTCAGACCCTCTCCTATTCACAGTCTAACCTCTTATTCAAATCAGTGCATGGTTGGCAGTGTAATTTGGACCCAAACAACCAGATTGCTGAAATTGCAAACTGGAGAGCTGCTTAATTAAAAAGCATAAATAACTTAAAAAACACAATAATAAATCATTTACTACTTAGAATGAGCTCCCCCTATTCACTGTTCTGGGCCCTATATATGCAGCTGACCCCACAGATGAAGAACTCATATAAGACATTCACAATCATTCAGTGCTGGATCCTACCAGACACATAGACATATGTCAGGGTACAGGAATATGATGTACAAAGGAACGCACACACATTTATTTGGAATGGTCTAAACCAGAATATCAGTGTTTTATGGTGGACAAAAAAGATCTAAACTATTTGAACCTCAAAATAAGGCTTGCCCAGTCAAAGTTATCCTTAGTGAGGCTTAAAATATTGTCCGTTTATAGCCTATTAATTGTAAAATTTGCCATAAATCCTAAAAACGGAAATGTCTTAATTTTAAATGTCATATAAAGTGTAGTTAATATGTTAACTCATAAACAGACTATATAATGTTTTTCTCAACCTAACATTTATTCCAGCTGTAAAAAAAACACTCATGCTGTAAGTCACTGACAGATTTCTCCTGCCCTAACTGGCTGATTTCAGCTTGAGCCAGCATAAATCATTTATATATAAAAAAAAACTATGAGAAAAAAATAAAAAACCTATTCATGAAAAATAAGGTGCAGGTATTATCCAGATTATTCAGAAAGCTCTGTATAATGGGAAGGCCAACTCCCATAGTCTCTTTTTTTAATCAAATAATTCACATTTTTAAAAATGAATCCTTTTTTATGTTTCATTGATTTGTATTGAGAATTTTCAAGGATATCGAACTTATACATTTACAGACATCCACTGTGATAATACATAAGGTATGGGGATCCCTTATCCAAAAAAAAAAACAGGTCCCCAGCATTCTGGATAACAGGTCCCATAACACATTCAACCAGAAATTTTAAATACCATTTTATCTTTCAGAACTCAAAAAGGCTAAACCAGAATCTTATATAGCAAGTGTTTTTTTTTAGTTTTTATCTTTACCTATTCTTGCCCCAACCATGAAACCTCATATGTAGAAAACAGGACAAAAATAATACTGGAATAAGTTGTAAATTGCAATTAAAAGCAGTATCTGTCTGTACTTTCCTCTTTACTGCTTGCCTGACTACACAAACAATAGAGCAGTAATCAGCTGTCCTACAGCCAAGACTCCTGTTCTTGTTGCTCGTACAGGACTAATAAGACAAGGCTGAATTTTAGCCGGCACCTGCGGAAGTGCATAGGGCTGTGCAATATTTAATATGTTTTTTTTGGCACAGCTAATTTTTAAAGGAGAACTAAAGCATAACTAAAGAAGTAGCTAGAAATGTTGTGCATTATGTTTTGGGCTTCTGTACCAGCCCAAGGTAACCACAACATTTAACAGTAAAGATCTATGGCATGGAAGATGCCCCAGTAGCTCCCCATCTTCTTTTCTGCTGATTCACTGCACATGCTCTCTGTGCTGCTGTCACTTACTGAGCTTAGGGACCCACTCACAATATACAGAATATAAATGTCACAGTATAAGTTACTTAATACTGATAATTACTAAATGGCAGCACAGAAACCAGTGCAACTAGCATCCATCAGGATTTAAAAATCAGCCCTGTAGCACCAACCTCATTTTCTGCTTGTACCGTATATACTCGAGTATAAGCCGAGTTTTTCAGCATCCAAAATGTGCTGAAAAAGTCTACCTCGGCTTATACTCGGGTCAGCGGGCAGTAGCCAAGATTGCAGCCACTTTTAATCATTCCTATACCAACAGTTCACTTGGGGAGAGACTGCAATATCCCACAATGCCCTCTGTTGGTTTTATGAAAGAATAACAGTGCGCCCTCTGTTGGTTATATCAAAGAATAACAGTAACTGCAATATCACACAGCGCCATCTGTTGGTTGTATCAAAGAATAACAGTGACTGCAATATCACACAGCGCCATCTGTTGGTTGTATCAAAGAATAACAGTGACTGCAATATCACACAGCGCCATCTGTTGGTTATATCAAAGAATAACAGTAACTGCAATATCACACAGCGCCATCTGTTGGTTGAATAAAGGATTAACAGTGATGGCAATATCACACAGCGCCATCTGTTGGTTATACAAAAGATCAGTGATGGTTTTATGACACACAGCACTCTCTGCACAATTCTCTGTCACCATCAACTTTGCAAAGAAGTCCGGTCGATCGCTGGGGGAGTCTCTTTGGCGGAAGGTGCGCTGCTGGGAGACAGGGCTGTAGTTGTGTCTAGGCTTATACTAGAGTCAATAAGTTTTCCCAGTTTTCGTAGGTAAAATTAGGTACCTCGGCTTATACTCGGATCGGCTTATACTCGAGTATATACGGTAAATTTGTGACGACCCCTAAACTTAGCTTCTCATCAGCTGCTCAGAGCCCACTGAGCATGTGAGTGTCACAGACACTTTCCAAGATGGTGACCCCATGTGACAAGTTTGAAGTTCTGCATCATTGCTGCTATTGACAAGATAAAACGTTAGGCTGGTGCAATAAGTTCAGTAGATAACATATGACATTTTTAGCCACATTCATTTTTAGGGTTTAGTTCTCTTTTAATTGTCTCAACAACAAACATGGGAGAGCTGGAAAAATGGGGAGAACAATAATGTTGAAAAGGTTCAAAAGGTTATGGTTATGGTAAAGTAAGTTATTTTGACATTTGGAGCTAATATAGAGTTTTCAAAATTAGACTTTAGATCCACTCTAACGTTTTCTGTTTGGCTGGGCAAAAGTCTTTGCAACCCCAGATTGCATTCTGACTTAAAGGAAAATGTAACCCTAAATTAGAATGTGGCTATAAATGCTGTTTTTAGTATTCTGATCTCAAAGTACCATCCCAGATGTTCATCAACCCTGTAAAAGTAGTGATCCACGCTCTTAAATTTGTCCACAGTAGCTCTCCATCTTTTGATCTTGTAAATACACACACTTTGTGGCCTGCTGCAGAGAAACTAAGTTTAGGGGCCGTGGTAAATCATCAGAACATTAAGGCTAAGGCCACACTAGGCGATAGCGCCGCGATTTGACTCGCGGCGACTTTTCGCCGCGACTTTTAAGCCGCAATCGCTGGGGAAACTTTTGCGCTGGCGTCTATGGGGAATCGCGAAAAATCGCCAGCGTAAAAACACACGCGGCGATCTTTTTTCTATTGTCGCTCGAAATCGCCTAGCGAGGCAATTTCGAGCGACAGTAGAGAAAAGATCGCCGCGATTTTTCGCGATTCCCCATAGACGCGGCGCTATCGCCTAGTGTGGCCTTAGCCTAAAGGGGTGGTTTACCTTTGAGTTAACTTTTAGTATGTTATAGAATGGCCAATTCTAAGCAACTTTTCCATTGGCCTTCATTATTTTTTTTTTTTATATATAGTTTTTGAATTATTTGCCCTCTGCTTCTGACTCTTTCCAGCTTTCAAATGGGGGTCATTGGCCTTATCTAAAAACAAATGCTCTGTAAGGCTACAACTGTATTGTTATTCCTTCTTTTTATTACTCATCTTTCTATTCAAGTCCTCTCCCATTCATATTCTAGTCTCTTGTTCAACTCGATGCATGATTGCTAGGGTAATTTGGACCATAGCAACCAGATTGCTGAAAATTGCAAACTGAACAGCTGAATAAAAAGCTAAATTTATTATTACATTTCCCCAACATTTTCCTTCTGACTTTCGCATTTTTTTTTTGATTTTTCCCCCGGAAAACTCAGATTTTTGCCCGAAAACTCAGAAAACTTCAGGGTATTGTACGAAACCCTGCGCACATCAAAAAATCATTGGGACTTCTCCAATTGACTTATATGCAACCTCGACTGAGAGGTCTGAGATGCCAGATTTTCTGATTTGGACTTTTCCATCC
Source organism: Xenopus laevis (assembly GCF_017654675.1). Classification (NCBI taxonomy): domain Eukaryota; kingdom Metazoa; phylum Chordata; class Amphibia; order Anura; family Pipidae; genus Xenopus; species Xenopus laevis. The sequence continues at coordinate 28,889,386 of NC_054381.1, read as the reverse complement.
TCGGGGTTTAATAAATTCCAAAATTTTTCCGTGATTTTTGCATTCAGAGTTTAGTAAATAACCCCCTAAAAGTTAACTTAAAGGTGAACAACAAATAGGGAGGTTACATCTGTCGTATAAGTTGTAATATCATTTCTGATGCTGAATAATGGATTTTGTGCTGTCTGAATCTGAATCTGAATAAGCTCCAGGGGGCAGTGAATGATGATCCTATATGAATAACAATGATAATAATGTTTAGGAAAGTAGCCTACATAAAATTGGGTTCACATTTTGGGTCTTTCTGGGCTCTGCCTGTGGGAACTGTAGTTGGCTTTTGCTCTGCACAGTGGACGTATTATGTGCACTGAATTTATTATCTTTTAATTAAGGCTGTGTAAAGTAATCTGAGCTTTTATTAATGGCAAAGGCATCAGGACAATTGTTGTTTGTGGTGAACCTCAAAGGCCTTTGAAAGGGCAAAATGTACATGATAAGAAGTCTACTTTAACAATGGTTTAAACTGGACATGGCAACAAGTTAAGCTGACCACAGACGCAAAGATCCGATCGTACGAATCATCATACGATTGGACTTCCCGACCTGCCACTAACCATTCCGATCAAATAAAGTAGAAAAGAACAGATCAGCCGATGTTCTGCCCCTGACAGCAATCGTACGAAAGTTATGTCAGACCAAAGCTAGTGATAGTCTCCCACTGAAAATCGTACGATCGGCAATACACGCAGAGATATTACCAGCAGCCGACAGAAATCTTCTAACCTGTCCGATCGACCGCCAGACAAAAAATGCCGGGATTCTCCACACACGGTCCGAAAATCGTACAATCCTCGATTCATAGGATCAGATCTTTGCGTCTATGGCCAGCTTTAGATATCTAGAAATATGGATGAATTTGCGAAATTAGGATTCGTTTCGGTATTCAGCCAAATCTTTCGCAAAAAATTTGGTTTGCGTTCATCCCTACTTGTGGAACATCTAACAAAAGGTCAAAATGGAATTTTCCATCTCTGAAAGGGCATTCCTACACCAGGATAGGGTACACCATTTTCCACCCATATCTCTCACAGACCCAACCTATCACATAAAATTTCTACCTATAAACAGTATGAGATGGATCCATGGTGCTCCCCTAAAAATTTAATTTAATTTGCTTGAGTGAAAATTTGAGAAACGGCAAAGAAAATTACCAAATGCATGTCAATGGTCGTGCAACAGTTTTTCAAACATTATTTTTTACTATAAATTAGAGTTCCAGGAAAACAAGGCAAAATCATCCCTATAGGCCAGGATGGATTTATGGTGGATGGTTGGGTTTTTATACTACATTTCACGATGTGCCTTGCAGATAATTAATTCTACCATTTGTTCTAGCTTTTATGTATTTCTGATTGAATGGTGAGTAGATTGTCTGGGGCGCCAGGACCCATTGCCTCTTACTGTAGAATTTGTATTGGAGGAAGTTCCCACTACCTCTTGTACTGCCTTTACTGTTTATGCATTCGAGATGTAGGGATATTGTTCTTGGAAGTCACTGGACTTTCATTTTTATGGTTTGCATTTCCTTTGTTTTTGAGTTTTCACATCAGGGACAGCAGTGCTCTCAAAGCATTGTACATGCCTGACATTCCTGCGTGGTGATAGATATCAGAAAACTATGTTTAAGAGTCTATATAATACACAAAGCCGTGAATATCCTGTAAATTATATCCTTATAAACAGTGAGTTCTGATGTCATCAGTTATAAACGGTGAGTTCTGATGTCATTTCTGCCACATGACTCACTGAAATGTGTGTATTATAATAAATAAAGTACCCCCAGTTGTAAAATATGAGGATATAAGAAGTTACTGAGGAGTTCCATGACCTGTATAAAAACACTCGGCCTTCGGCCTTGTGTTTTTATATGGTCATGAAACTCCTCGGTAACTTAGAATATCCTTATATTTTACAAGAGGGGGTACTTTATTCACTATATCATAGTCTGTTAGTTTAATATAGAGTGGCCAACCAACTGATCTTTAATCAGGCTAGGCAGTAGTACAAATGTGCTGGCAATGTATGAGCTGGTAACTTCTTTAAATTCTAAAATTCTGCTCTAAACTCAAAATTCACTATTTGTAATTCTGCAGGCCTGCCTTCTTCTGCACCTGGTCTACCCCATTGCCTGCGACCAGCTAATCTCCTAAACCTGGACCACATTAATTTAAGGTGGCCATACACGGGGCGATAAAAGCTGCTGACAGACCGAATTGGCAGCTTATTGGCCCGTGTATGGGGCCCTCCGACGGGCTTCCCTGATCGCTATCTGGCCGAAAGTCGGCCAGATGTCGATCGGACTGGACTAAAAATCCCGTCGGATCATGGCTGCATCTGTTTGTTGATGCGGTCCCGCAATCCGACCGCCCGTTAGCCATCATTAGGATCTGATCGTTGGGCCCTAGGGCCCACGATCGGATCGGCCCGATATTGCCCACCTCAAGGTGGGCATATCGGGGAGAGATCCGCTCGTTTGGCGACATTGCCAAACCAGCGTATCTCTCCATGTATGGCCACCTTTACTCATCCCCGCACATACATTCACTCACTCATTCCGTCACATACATTCACTCACTAATTCCATCACATACATTCACTCACTCATCCCCACCCAATCCACCCATTTATGTCACATCACACCCCCCTTACATCCAGGCTGGAATTTTTACTTTCAAAAGGTGACAGTTTTAGTAGGAATCAAATACCAATCATATTCCTGCTTAGCAGAAATCTGCAAAAAACAAGCCATTGTTTATCACTAAAAAATGTCGAAGATGATCTTTATGACAGTTGTAAGTAATGCTTTTTTCTCTTTGCAGCTCACTCACGTTGCCCAGGCCAGCTTTCAGATTGATGCATTTGGGTCTTCCTTCATCCTGGATGTGGAACTCAATCAGTGAGTATGAAATACATTAGTTATTATTATGCCTTGGTATGGTTCCTACTCATGGGACTACTTTTCTGCATTCATAGAGCAAGTTCCTCTCAGCCCCTCATTCACGTGCTTGATAGAACCTACAGCCTGATGAGCAGTTCTGGTGTTGGTCCAACATAAAGATTGACTTTCACTCTTAGGGAACATAAACATTAGAAACTGCACACCTCGGGCTTTGCTGCCTAATTAAAGGCTTATCTATAAATTTTAGTCATCTTCATACTCTCTTTAGAATATTAAATACTAAATGTTGCTTGCTTCCCTGCTTGTATTTTATGTTCAGATTGTATTCCAAAAGAAACATAGCAGCACTTTCCTTTTATTAAATCAATTCAGATATGAAAAGAAAAAAATATAGGATTGTTTTGCCATGAATAATGATTTATATTAGCGTACATATCAACATCAATTAAATCAAATTAGTAATAGATAGAGAAATAGAGAGTTTTTGTTTAAATAGGACCCTTTTGGAAAGGGCATTTCTGTATTTCACTTTTTGGATAATGGGTTTCCAGTTACTAGATCCCATAAATGCATTAAGTAGAGGAAACAAGGCCCAAACAGCTTTACTTAAAGGACAAGGAAAGTCTAAATGACTGGGGGGAAGGAAATATGTTACAATCACTAACATTAAACTCAGAACTCCTGATCACTAAATACACTGCCCTAGGTATATTTGTTCCAGTGCCTTCCCACCATCTTCTGAAAGGTTCCTAGGCTTTTGCTTAGACCCACATAGGACCACTGGGATGGCAATTGCTATACTCTTTACTGTACAGTAGAGTGTAAGTGTAACTGGCACTTTGTATAGAATTGTGAGCTTGCCTTTGATTAAGGGAGTTTATATAGCGACTAAAGCAATTCAATGTGAAATTAAGGGCTGTTATGTGATTAAAGAGTTAAAGGAACAGTAACATCAGAAAATGTGTGTTTTTTATGTAATAAAAATATAATGCAGTGTTGCCCTGTACTGGTAAAACTGATGTGTTTGCTTCAGAAACACTACTATTGTTTGTATAAATCAGCTGCTGTGTAGCAATGGGGGCAGCCATTTAAAGGAGAAAAAGCTCAGGTTACACAGCAGATAAGCTCGGTAGAACATAATGGTGTTATCTGTTATCCACTATTTATCCTGTGCCATATAGTCTTTTTTCAATTTTATATGAACTATAGTAGTGTTTCTGAAGCAAACACATCAGTTTTACCAGTGTAGGGCAACATTACATTTTCATTACTTTAAAACGCTTTCATTTTTTTTTGGTGTTTATTTGGTGCCCTGTTAAGGGCCTCCCCTTAGTTCATAACAAGATTACGGGTATAGGAAACACTTCTGTATCTACCAGTTCGAATTTGACAGCTCCAAGAATATCTAGTGCAACAATTTAATATTCACCCCAAATGTTACCTTAAATGTTTTTCAAGATGGACATTTACTTGTATCTAATATATAGCAAACAGGCCTTTCAATTGGTCTTCAGGCTGAGCCCTCCTTCATCTGTTCTATGCTCCTCCATTGTGACCCGCCCTACAGTTTGTGAACTACTAACTTAAGCGATGGTGCTCCAGAATTCCTGGGTTTTTCATCTGAAAAACACAGGCATTCTGGAAAATAGATCCCTTAGCTTTATAAGAATATTTATTACTGGTTGTTGATGACTTATGCATTATATCAACTTTAATTGTGTGGGTTTCTTTGAGGCCTGATTCATTCAGTGATCTCAGCACATCTGAAAGGGCTAACTCTGCGGCTTTTGACTGGAAGAGATTCAAGAATTAGTTTCCATGAGAAACCTGGCAAGCAGATTGATGAGACCTAACTAGATAGCAGAATATACATCTGGCAAGGGAATACCTGCTGAGGAAAGAACATTAATGCAGACACTTACATTTCTAGGGCTTTAAAAAAAAAAAAAAAAACTATCGTTCAAGTAAGAAAAATGTTTGGGGGAATGAGGAAAAAAAAGAGGAACAGAATTATTGCTCGGAGTTTGTTTTGGTTAAGAGAACACTTTGAATGCATGCACAGTACAATGCACTTCCAACTCAATACAGGTAAACATTGAACGTGCAGAAATAAGTGGTCATTCCCTTTAGACCTGTGCTTTACACCGTAACCAGCTATTTTATCAACACATCTTGAGTTCTAGGCTTAGTATACCTTGCGTAGCTTTTGATCTAGGACTTACTGTACCTTACAGATCTTTTTAATTTAGGGCTTTCTATTATGTGGTAAAAATACATTTGCAAATTATTGGGACTGGGAGACCAGTACCAGACTGGTAGGGGGCCAGAACCAGGGGATGCATGAAAAATTTGATATTCCAAGGGCTGGAGTTAAATTGCCTTCAACCCTACATGAAGTGGCAGCGCTTATGGGACTGGATGGGTTTCATCATAATAGGATGTGACTGGGGTGGATTGTGTATATACAGACCATACTTTTTTAATGGGGTTTATCTATACTTGTTGGAAAACACCTATAGCCAGTGGCCCAGGTGATCAAAATTTTATAATTGGCACAGCCTCCCAGGAAGTCTCAGTTGTTATAACACAGATGTTACGAGATTGGTGCCTGTGTGATTGGATTATCTCGCCCTGCTGGCTCTGCCTATTGTTCATATTCAGACATGGGCAGACTTGTTGGAGTCTTTGGGGGGTATCAGTACTCTCAATAAAGGGATAGGGTGCAGAAGGCAGTAGTATCATTAATAAAATACTACAGGTAGAACAGATTTACAACATAAGTATATATGTGTAAATTGCCCCAAACAGTAGCAACACTTGTAATAATGACCACAAAGACATTTGCTATATAATTACACAACTCATAGGCATCCCCTTAGACATCACAACTCATAGGCATCCCCTTTTCACCTGAGGAAGGCTGTTGAGCCAAAACATGTTGTGTATGACACTCCACAATGATGCTTTCATTTGCACTATGCTCTCCGGGTTAAATTTTGTTTCATTTGGAAATTTACTGCAGCATACACGGGGCTGCTACCTGTTAAGAAGCATTACACGGTAAAGACTAAAGAAAAGGTCCAGCTTTATTGTTAATTGATATTTACATTCCCCTTTGACTACATGTCTTGCTCCTTGAGGCTCCAGGTTACTGCCTGTGTTAGCACTGACTACTGAGTTAATTAGCACAAAAATCAATCCAGATACTGCTGGTTACAGACCAGATATGCAAAAGGACAAATAGGGCAAGGTCTGGGAATATAAGCGGAGCAGCGCTGAGAGTTGGAGTCAGAGGTTTAACCTATAGAGACAGCCAGCAATGAACTGGTGTGTAAAGGGAGGTCAGTGATGCAGGAGGGTATTAGTATGATATCATGGATTGACACTTTCATGGTTCTACCGAGGGGAGTTGGGTGAATACGCAGGACGGGCTCTAATTTGAGATATATGCAAGTAACAATGCAAGCTTCTCTGTTGCTGAATTTAGCAGCAATTGTCCAGTAGCAGGCAGGGAGGTAATGTTTTTTTGTAAATTGTGTGTTAATATGTGTGTTAATATTTTGTGTGTAAATATAGAGGATACACCCCCTGTCTGTTTAGGTCCTTCAGGAGAGGTATAAATTATATGGGCAATGGCAATGGCACTTTGCTGCTTATACTACAGGCACGGGATCCATTATCCGGAAACCTTTATCCAGAAAGCTCTGAATTACAGAAAGGCTGTCTCCCATAGACTCCATTGTATCCAAATAATCCAATTTTTGAAAATCTATTTCCTTTTTCTCTGTGATAATAAAACAGTAGCTTGTATTTGATCCCAACGAAAATATCAGTAATCTGTATTGGAGGCAAAACTAGTCTATTGGGTTTATTTCATGTTTTCATGTTTACATGATTTTCTAGTAGACTTAAGTTATGAAGATCCAGAAAACCCCTGGTCCTGAGCATTCTGGATAACTGGTCCCATACCTGTATTTCCTTGATTGCACAAAATACTACTCCTCCATAAACATTAATGGGGTGGTTCACATTTAAGTTAACTTTTAGTATGTTAGAGAATGGTCAATTCTAAACAACTTTTTAACTGGTCTTCATTATTTATTTCGTATCATTTTTAAACGACTGGCCATACCAATTTCCAAGAGACCTGCAACTGCTCCAGCAGAATCAGGGTGATTACTATTACAGTTTATAGAGGGGTATTTGCAAGCACTTTGCTGCCTGCCCTCCCATCAAGCTAGAAATTCTCGCTATTGAATTGATACCCGCGTGTTATTGCTATTGTTGTCAGGTTGATTGTATCTTCTAAACACATGCAACATGATTATGACCATTACTAAGGGGCAGATTTATTAAGGGTCGAATTGAAAATTTTAATTTTTTTAATGGTCAAAACTTTCAAATTTGAATTGTGAATTATCCAAACTCAATTTGAGTTTTAATTTTATGCATACATATGTAGGAAGTGCTGAATGGAAAGGGAAAGTAATTGCCTGCCCCGCCTCTAAGGCATAGAGGCGGGGCAGACAATATTTGATTGACAGCTGAGAATTTTAAATAAGTTTACAGCAGCTATGAATGCTTTAATGAAAAAAGAATTTGGATTTCATGTTTAACTTAAAAACAGCTGTTTATGTCTGGGTGACAGGTCCACTTTAAGGAGGGAACATTCTGCACACACTGATACTAACGCATGTCGTGTATTGTGCATATATATACGGATGCTGCTGATGTCATTACTGAATTAGGACAGCTTGAAAAATATTTAACCAAAAGCAAAATATTTATTTCTGATAAACAAAGCGTAAGCCAAGAAATCAATTTTGTGGTGGAATTCATTAAAATAATTTGCAAGGCTCACGGTGGAGAAGGTCAGTGTTTGTAAGCACTGTTAAATAAACCGACAGTCTGTTTGTATAAGGCACTGATCCCCAACCAGTGGCTCGTGAGCAACATGTTTTTCACCGACCCCTTGGATGTTGCTCCCAGTGCCTCAAAGCAGATGCTTATTTTTGAATGCCAGGCTTGGAGATAAGTTTCAAAGCACTTATTTGGTACCCCCAGGGACCTTTTTTCAATGTGAACAAAAAGTGTGGGGACCCCTGGTATAAGGTGTGGGGAACATAAGAGTGAATGTTTTTAGTTGCAGGCACAGAAATGGCAGAAACAGTGTATATATCTAAAAAAATACAGGTAGCATCTCTTTATGTTGTCAGCATCATCTTATTGTACATAAATGTGATACTGTACAAACAATTTCTTTATGGATCAAACAGCTTGCTGCAAACCCAGTAAGGGTAAGGCCACAGGAGGAGATTCTGGGAGATTTTGTTGCCTGTTGACTAATCGCCTTGTCTTCTGAGTGACAATCTCCCCGAACTGCCTCAGCGTGTTTTCCCATAGGCTACAATGAAAAGTCGCACGCGCTAATGCACACGTGGCGATGCATTTTCTATAGTTGCCCAAAGTTGTCGCCCCAAATCTCCTTGTGTGGTCTAACCCTAAGAAAAAGCCCACTGTAGTGCTTATGGGTATCCAGTTTTAATTTGTTCTCTAAGGACCATGCTTCCCTCCTTTCTTTTTTCTGCAGTTACTCTTTCTGCAACCATACACCAATTAATCTTACACCCCTCTTGCTTTTCTTGCATCCATTCTTATATTGTTCTTTCAGCAACCCTTGTTGCCTTGTAATTGAAACATAATGGGGCAGCCCAACCTTCCCTTGATCACATAAATGTTTTTTGCACAATGCTACTAAATCTTAAAGGGGAACTCCAGCTTCCAAACCAAAATCTGATAAAGAGGCCCACATAACACAGAAACCCCTAATAAAGCCATCACAGTTACCTGTTCCTTCAAAAAGTATGAATAAATCCCATTTTATATGCTGAAATCCAGTTGTTTAACAGTTCTTCTCTTTCGGCATCATTTGAAATCCTGGTAGGGAAGGAGGGACTAAACACTGACATTACAAATTGTAACAACTTCTCCACAGCTTACAGACAACATGCAGATACATAACCCACAATGCACTGCACTGTGATGTTCCTTTCCTTATTGAAGTAGTCAGACAGATCAGCAGGAGAGCAGGGGGCTAGGCTTAGGGAACTGGCAGAAACCATTAAAAATAATGAAAAGTCTGCATATTTTTTAAATGATGCTTGAAATTATGTGTATTATTCAAAAAGCTTAAATAATGTTTTTGTGGAGTTCCCCTTTAAGTAAAAAGAGAGCGATAGAGGGTATTCATATCTTTTCACAACGGGCCTTGTGGAATGGTGTTTATTTAAAGGGGTGGTTCACCTTTAAGTTAACTTTTAGGGGCAGATTCACTAACTTTCGAGTGAAGGATTCGAATGAAAAAAATTCGAATTTCGAAGTATTTTTTGGGTACTTCGACCATCGAATTGGTTAAATTCGTTCGAATTCGAACGATTCGAAGTAAAAATCGTTCGACTATTCGACCATTCGATAGTCGAAGTACTTTCCCTTTAAAAAAAACTTCGACCCCCTACTTCGGCAGATAAAACCTACCGAAGTCAATGTTAGCCTATGGGGAAGGTCCCCATAGGCTTGCTAACCTTTTTTTGATCGAAGGATTTTCCTTCGATCGTTGGATTAAAATCGTTTGAATTGTTCGATTCGAAGGATTTAATCGTTCGATCGAACGAAAAATCCTTCGATCGATCGATCGCAGGATTAGCGCTAAATCCTTTCAATTCGAGGGTCGAATTTCGAAGTATTTTTAACTTCGAAATTCGACCCTTAGTGAATCTGCCCCTTAGTATTTTATAGAGTGGCTAATTCTAAGCAACTTTTCAATTGTCCTTCATTTTTATTTATAGTTTTTGAATTATTTGCTTTTTTCTTCTGACACTTTCAAATGGGGGGGGGGGTCACTGACCCCATCTAAAAACAAATGCTCTGTACACATTTATTGTTATTGCTACTTTGTATTACTCATCTTTCTATTCAGGTCTCTCCTATTCATATTCCAGTCTCTTATTCAAATCAGTGCATGGTTTCTAGGGGAATTTGGACCATAGCAAACTGATTGGTTTAATTGCAAACAGGAGAGCTGCTGAATAAAAAGCTAAATAACTCAAAAACCACAAATAATAAAAAATGAAAACCATCTGCAAATTGTTTCAGCATATCATTTTCTACATATTACTAAAAGTTAACACATTCTACAACATGGCAGTTACGAATAACAGCAGCAGTGTGTTCTAAACACATTCCAGTAAGCAAAATTACTGGCATTAACTCATATTTTATTAATATAAAGCTGTTGAGGAATGCTCTTGCAAATGGTTTCAGGTTATTGTCTAAATCCATTAAATAGGCAGAAATAATAGCCACTTCTTTGCTGACGTCCCATTTTTACTGAGTAACTTGTTACTCTGCTATAGTAACCAATCAATAATCCTGCATACAATTTTTTCCGTCATCTGGAATCCTATTATCCAGAAACCTGTTATCCAGGAAGCTCCAAAATATGGGAAGGCCATCTCCCATGGACTCAATTTTAATCAAATAATTACATTTAAAAAAAAATAGATTTCCTTTTTCTCTCTAATAATAAAACAGTATCTTGTACTTAACCCAAACTAAGATATTATTGATCCATATTAGAGGCAAAACAACCCGATTGTGTTTATGTAACTATTTTTTAGTAGACTATAGAGAAGTTATGATATTATGAAATTATGGAAAGATTCCTTATCCGGAAAACCTGAGCATTCTGGATAACAGTTCCCATACCCGAAATCATTTGTACGCACAATGGGGCAGATTCAGTACAGCGAGGAAAATAAAGTTATATCATGATTTTTCACGTGAAAACTCATGGACAAGCTTCAATTTGAGGAGAAAATTTTTTCCTCATAGACTTCAATAGAGTTTTCACTGGTAAACCATGAGATAAGTTGTTCTGAATTGAATTGCATCTGAGATTAAATCTCGTCTATGAGTTTTCACATGACCTAAGAGTTTTCACATTGGCCTCAAAATTCTGCATGCAGTTAGCACCCATACAGCCTTCAATGTGCAATGTACAAAATGTAGCATCTGCAATGCCAGTTCTTGGTAAAAGAAAAGAAAGTGGTGTAAAAAGTCAGGACTAGGGATGCACCAAATACAGGATTCGGTTCGGGATTTGGCCAGGATTCTGCCTTTTTCATCAGGATTCAGATTCAGCCGAATCCTTCTGCCCGGCTGAACCGAATCCGAATCATGATTTGCAAATGCAAATTAGGGGTGGGGAGGGAAAATCACGTGACTTTTTGTCACAAAACATGGAAGTAAAAAATGTTTTCCCCTTCCCACCCCTAATTTGCATATGCAAATTAGGATTCGGATTTGGTATTCGGCCGAATCTTTTGCAAATTATTCAGGGGTTTGGCCGAATCCAAAATAGTGGATTCAGTGCATCCCTATTAAGGACCACGGAAGAAGTTACAATACAGGCAGGCTGGAGTAGGGTTAAGAGGCTCAAAGTCGAAATCCAGGCAAAAGTCAAGGCAAGCAGCTAGCAGAACCAGGAATTGAACCCATGTCTTTGGCATCCTTTTATTTTGAATTTTTGCTCCAAAACATAATGATAATGTCACATGACGGCACGCCAAGTCTGACGTTGCGGCTATGGGCAATGCCATCTTAATTTAGAAGTGGAGTTCTCTGTACCAGAGTGTAAAGAACTTTCTTTCTATAAGAATTTTTTGCAGTATATATATTCTGGGATATTTGCATTATGAGAAGGCAAATAGCATGCTTTTGGCTCCACTGTCAGTGAATATCAGATCACTTCCACTTCTTCTGGCTACAAACCTGCACCAGGTTCCACTGTAAAAACCCCTATTATTGAACTAAAACGGAGTTGTGGAGTTAGCTAATACCACAGCAGTGATAAACTGAAAAATCACAGAAAACACTAAAAATAGAATATTTCTTAGAGGACCACTCTGAATATGTGGATAACCGTTTTTGGGGGGTTTAGATCCCCTCTAAAAACAGTGGCTAAGAGGTAGATTAATTTCCGTAACTGTCAGGGAGCAAACACTGCTGCCACTGGAACAACCCCAACCAGAGGGGGTGAAGTAAGGATCGGTGACCCCCTTTTCCTTGCAGGACACAATCACAGAAAACACTAAAAATAGAATATTTTTTAAGAGGACCACTCTGAATATGTGGATAGCAGTTTTTTGGGGGTTTAGATCCCCTTTAAAAACAGTGGCTAAGGGATAGTTTAATTTCTGTAACTGTCAGGGAGCAAACTCTGCTGCCACTGGAGCAACCCCAACCAGAGGGGGTGAAGTAAGGATCGGTGACCCCCTTTTCCTTGCAGGACACAATCTCCATTTCACCCCCACCGGTGGCCCGCAATTCCTCTTCTTGCTACCTGCGATAAACATTCCAACCCCCACCTCGACACAGACCCTGATACAGCACTGCGTATTCTTGTTAACCAATCCCCCTCCCCATTGTTTTATGTTTGCAATGTGACTGACTCCTTAAAGAAGCAATATTTATGCACAGTCATCCAAATAAGGACTTTTGTCTTTTTCCTCTTAGTCTCAAGGGAACGGGCTGCATAATGCAGAATGCGGACGTCTTAAAGAAACCGCCTGGGACATAAGCAGCAAGAAAAAATATGTCTCGGCTAATCGTTTTTGGCAAATTAACTTTTTTATTATTTGCAAGTTGCAACATTTTGTGCAGCCCACACATAAATCACTGGGGGTTAATTATAAATGTGAAAGAGTTTTTCACGGACTATCAGCGCACATCCTGGTGAGATACAATCTGGAACACCATGATAAGGAACAATTTGTTAAAACAGAATGCATCCTTGTACTAATTTGTATTATGATAAACATTGTGGTGTCAGTAATTGATGATCAGAGGAGATTAAGTATCTGCAAGGGGCTCACCATTCAGCAATACTCGTATCTTGCCTTTTAGCACTGGAAGATACCGAGTGTGCATCTTCTGATCAGTTCCCCTGATACATTCATTTTTTTTATGCCAGTGTCTCAGCATTTTACTCAGAAAACACTGTAATGTCTCATCTTGTGTTAAACATAAATAACATCAGGGTCATGTAACAAATTTTATTATTATAAATTATTTTATTTACTTCATTTGAATAAACAACAATGTTGTAAGTGCATAGTATAGAACTTAGTAAGACTTTAGTTTCCTGATGGGAAGATGCTGCAGCTGTAGTAACATAGGCATCATGTTCTATAAGAAAGACTGTGTGCAAAGTGTATAAAACAAGTGCAAAACTCTCTTTTTTGCACTATTCACATAGCCTTACTTGACTGTAGAGAAACACGTGGCTTCCTCCTTTAATTGAACACTGCTTGTTTTTGACAGTGCTGTATTCATTAGGGGCTGGTGGAGAAAGGCATGTAAGCATATCTACTCCCACCTCCTAGCTGTCCCCTAACTTAAACTTCAGTCAGGATAACGGGGTTTCCCCAGGTTAGTGTCGGACTGGGATGCTGAAAACCTTAGATCTGGAGTCCCCAACCTTTTTTTTAACCTGTGAGCCACATTCAGATTCTAAAAAAGTTGGAAAGCAATGTAAGGACATAAAAAAAATCCTGGGGATACCAAATATGGGCTGTGATTGGCTATTGGTATCCCCTGTGTGGACTGGCAGCCTACAGGAGGCTCTGTTTGGTAGTACACAGGATTTTTTGTTACAACTAAAGTGCCTTCAAGCCAGGAATTTAAAAAAAGCACCTGCTTTGAGACCACTGGGGGCAACATCCAATGGGTTGGTGAGCAACATGTTTCTCGATGTTTCTCACTTCCTTAGACTATAGGCCCACTCTCTAACTATTTTTCCTCCTCTCCACACTCAACCTCTGTATTCTCCTAGTCTCTTATTTTACAAACTATAATCTTCCATATGTTAAGCCTCTTTCTTCCCATACAGAATTGAGGAATGACCATGGGCCAACCCGGTGTTCTCCTGGTATCCCTGTGGGCCATAGGATACCATAGGATAATCGGCCTATGGAAGAATCGCTACTTACCGAGCCCAGTGTCACTGAAACAGCACAGAAGATCTTTTAACAGTGTCAGAAAGTCGGGTCCAAGCAGGTTCCCGGGGCTGGGGAGTCTTTGAGGGGAACTATTCCCGGGTGCAGCAACTACTTGATACTACTATGATTTTTATATTTTATTTTATTTATGTGTCAGTATCGCTTTAAGGGAAATAGAACTTCAGGATGTGATGGTATTCATCCCTATGTAAGGAACTTAGTTCTGTGGTTGCCAGGCCCCTTTATTTAATCTTCAATTTCTGCCTTTGAAATGGAAGAAGTGCTAATAGGCAAGCATTTATTCAAAAAGGTTGTTCTACATCAGGGAACTATAGGACTGTTTAACATGTGTTAAACTTTTGGAAGGGATGTGAGGGGATACGATATTGGCATACATTTAGGGGCCGATTCACTAACTTCCAGTGAAGGATTCGAAGTTAAAAAACTTCAAATTTCGAAGTGTTTTTTGGGCTACTTCGACCATCGAATGGGCTACTTCGACCTTCGACTTCGATAGTTGAAGTACTGTCTCTTTAAGAAAAAACTTCGACCCCCTAGTTCGCCATCTAAAAGCTACCGAAGTCAATGTTAGCCTATGGGGAAGGTCCCCATAGGCTTTCCTAAATTTTTTTGGGTTGAAGGATAATCCTTAGATCGTTGGATTAAAATCCTTCGAATCATTCGATTCGAAGGATTTAATCGTTCGATCGAACGATTATTCCTTTGATCATTCGATCGAACTATTTGCGCTAAAATCCTTCGACTTCGATATTCAGAGTTGAAGGATTTTAATTCCCAGTCGAATATCGAGGGTTAATTAACCCTCGATATTCGACCCTTGGTGAATCGGCCCCTACAAGTCATAAATCTGCTAGTATGTGCCACCATGGTTTGATGAGCTATAGATACTGACAGGCCAATCTAATTTTCTTAGAAACGGTGAGCAGAAACCTACACTTTGAAGTTGGTGTGATGTATGTAGATTTTCCTAAAGCATTTGATAGAGAACAGAAGGTTACTGATTAAATACTGGCATCAATAATACTATTTGGGTAGCAACCTGTCTTAAAGATAGATTACAAGATGTGATCATAAATTAAATTCTATAAGTGGAGGTCCTCAGGGGACCGGTCCATTACTTTTTAGCTTCTTTATAGATGTTTTACTGGTTGGCATTGTGTGTGTGTGCAGAATAATTGCACTTTGTACACTGATTGGACTAAATTGTCCAATTCAGTGACATTGGTGATAAATGCAAAGTTATCCTTTTTAGAACAAAATAACCTTGAACTTTTCTTATTCACAAGTGCTATTGCATTGCAAGCTTCATTAATTAATTGAAGTTTTTTTTCAATACATGGGTGTATGGCCCTGCTTAGTAGAGCATACAGTCTAAAAATAGAAAGTGTATGAGATGCAAGGTTAGAGATGGGCACGGTCAGGAGTCAGCAGTGAGAGAAGCCTTGAGAAATCCCAACAGAAAGGGTGGCCATGATACTTCATTGTAGGGGACAATGAGAGAGATTGCTTTGAGAGATAAAAGGAAACCAGAATAGAACAGTGTCACAAATGCCAAGAATGGAGGGACTAGAGGAGCAGAGGATGATCAACAGTACCAAGATATATTGATTGTTGGTGGGCTTTGCTTCCATTAAGCTACAAGAACATTAGTGAGGTTGGACAATCATGTTGAGTATCAGGCCTGGCTTGCAGTTGGCTTTCTAGGTCATCCCACAGGTATTCTTCAGGCCAATCAAGTACCACCTCTATTCTCAACAAACAAACCAGTTCTGTATGGACCTTACATTAAAGGGCATTTTCATGCTGCACCAGGAAAGCACCATCCCAAAACCGTTACCACATGGGGGTATATTTATCAAAGAGTGAAGTTAGAGATCACCACAGCGCGCTAGAGTAAAATACCGCCTCTCTCCATTTATTTCTATGGGATTTTTAAAGGCGTATTTATCAAATGGTGAACTTTCGGCCTTTGATAAATACGCCTTTAAAAATCCCATAGAAATGAATGCAGAGAGGCGTTATTTCACTCTAGCGTGCTGTGGTGATCTCAAACTTCTCTCTTTCATATATATCACCCATTGAATCCACCACATGCCCTAGCTCAAACAATGGATAACATCCCCAGACCCTCCCTCTTCCTCCAGTCTTTGCAGTGCAACAAAGCGGGTAGCATTCTCCTTCTACGAAAATAAGACTTGTCTGTCATACTGCCAAGTGATGAGGAATATTTATCTCTCCAGCAAACATTTTCACTGGTCCAGAGTTCATTGGCAAAGACCTTTAAACCACAACTGATGCATTTTAAGAGGGAATATCTACGTGTAATACGTATGCGTGTGTATTGAAAACGTATAAAGTCTTTGAGAAAGGCTAGGGACCTAGCCGAAACGTTAGTCATTTATAATAAATACCTTCTTGTAGTAGTTATGGATAATTTATTGGCATTGCACCCAGGCAAATTTAAGTAACTTTATCGAGAGTGCTGGCAACCCTTGGACTTGTGTGTGTGTGTGTGTGTGTGTGTGTGTATATATATATATATATATATATATATATATATATATATATATATATATATATATATAATGAATGCCAGTGCTTACAAGTAGTTCCTAGTGAAAATATTGAGAAGTGGTAGGAGGAGGGTAGTGGGAGATCAGGAAACAAACACCCAGTAGGCAAAACACCTGAAATTTGCCCCATTTTCCCGTAGGCCTAAAAAGCTCCTGTATTTAATTATTCTACATGTGGAATTGTGAAATTCCTCCCACTCTGGGGCTTTCAAGCTGAGTTCCCATTCTTAGCAACAACTCACCTGCTTGATTTTGGAGGAGAGAGCCGACAGGAGCAGCAGCAGCATCCTCCACACCTCATTGATCCTATTCTTTTTTGGGAACATTTCCAGTTTTGCCTCTTCATGTTCTGAGAAGCAGCTTGCTCTAATCACTTAAATAATTCACTTTTCACTGTCAATACAAGGAAATAATTCAGAAACATAAAGGAGACAATCTCAAGCAGGCATTGGTGCTGATGCTCAAATGTAAGCCGCAAATGCATTATCGGCAGAAACCTTACCTTCTCTTCTTTGATGTGATTACCTAGTGGCTCACAAGCTCAGCTACAATTCATAATGGCTTTTTCTTCATTTTCTCTACTCGGCTTCCTAAAATAATTTCCCTTTAAATATATACATTTATGTTTCACTTGGTTGGGTAGAGATGTGTTTGGGTACAGCTATTACAAAATACAGCTATTGTATATGGGTATATAAAACAGTTCTGTTGTGTTTTTTGTTATGGGTGTCATGTTATATACTTTAATTGTGTGCAATTTCATGGGCACATACAAAAACAGTATTCAGCTCTGCGCAATATGTTGGAGCTCTAAAAATACTATATAATAATGCAAAGGGAGCCCTGTACTTATCACCTGGTCATTGAAAGATGTAAAATACAGGTTGCTCCTGTGCTTCAGTTTCAATAAAGGGTCAGAAACACCAATGACCATAAAAACATTTATATATATAATTCCACTATATTCGAATTGGCCAAATCTTTTGTGAAAGATTCTGCCGAATACCAAATCTGAATTTGCAAATTAGGGGTGGGAAGGGGAAAATATTTTTTACTTTCTTTTTTTTGTGACAAAAAGTCACGGTTTTCCCTCCCCGTGAAAGATTCGGCCAAATACCGAATCCAAATCCTAATTTGCATATGCAAATTAGGGATGGGAAGGGGAAAAACATTTTTTACTTTTTTTTGTGACAAAAAGTCACGGTTTTCCCTCCCTGTCCCTAATTTGCATATGCAAATTAGGATTCAGATTCGATTTGGCTGAGCAGAAGGATTCAGCCACATACGAATCCTGCTGAAAAAGGCTGAATCCCGAAACGAATCCTGGATTCGGTGCATCCCTAATATATATATATATTAGAGAAAACCTCAACCCGACCTGAACCTGCACTCGTCTCCCCCCTCCATTTATAGACCCGCACAGCCCCACCGATGATGTCACAAAAGGGGTGGGCGGGGCAGGCGCTAGTCTATAAAACAGGAAGCCGGAAATCAGAAGACGGCAGTCTAAGGTCGTGGGCGGAGGTATAAGAGCTCAACCCGAACCTGCCTGCGACCCGGAAGAGGTGCAGCGTGCTCAGCCCGAACCGGGTGGGTGTGATGATTTTTTACTGTAAAGAAATTAATATTTACCAGCGTTGTCCATTATGGATTTCCATTATTGCCAACAGCAATTGACACAAACAGATCAGGGTTTTTTAGAAAACTGCTGGTGTGTCATGAGTCTTGGGAAAGAAGTCGTTTCTAACATTTAATTCTAAATAGTGAAATATAAGACAACATTTTTGCTTACCTGAAATATTTATATCTGTGCTCTTTTTTATAAATTGAATATAATCTTCTCTCTCTAAAAAATCATGAAAATGTGAAGCCGATAAATATTAATAAAGATGTTGCGTGGTAAGTGTCTGCAGTATTTTTTTTTTTTTTTTGTAGCTGCGCCAAATGGTGTTATGTAGGATTGCTATAAATAATTGACAGAAAGTCAGAGCAGGTTGTAGGATCAGAATATGGAGGCTGATGAAAAGCAGAAGTAATTAACTGGCTGGGAGTATTGCTTTAGCTTCAGAATCTATGCTTCATACAAATACATGCACTGACACATAGAAAAACGAATAGTACTCTCGCTGACAATGAACTCATATGGCACCCGACAGCTATGGGCAGTTGTAGCCGTGTATTATCTGTAACATTATTGCATTAGTGAGGTTAGCACTTTGTATCAGTGTTGGACTGGCCCACCGGGAAACCAGGAAAACTCCCGTTAGGCCCAGGTGTCAGTGGGCCCTCCTGCTTTTAAACATTTGGCCTATTAGTAATTAACTATTTCTATGAGAACAAAGAGGCTAAATAGATGCAATAATAGATTATAGTATGTAAAGAAAAGAGACTAGAAGAACAGAGGTTGAGTGATGAGAGGAAGAAAATAGTGCTGAGAGTGGGCCCCTGGTTGAACGTTTTTTGGTGGGCCCCTGGTGTCCCAGTCCGACACTGCTTTGTATTGAAACTATCTTATCATACTCAGTTATAATGACAAGTGGCTTGTTGAATTTCCAGCAAGTTGCACCAAGTCAGCTAATGCAATAACTAGCTATGACTCCATTAGCTTCCCCAACCTGAGACCTGTCTCATATTTTTCATGTTCTATGATGTTTTAGCCTGACATGCCTGTAGCGCTAAGTTTGTCTGACAAACAGTGGTTGGAATCTTTAAGCCGGCCATAGATGTGCAGATTTTATCCATTGTGCGACGAACCCTTGTTTCAGTCTAATGTTCTACCATCAAACATTCAGATTAGAAAAAGAACAAATCAGACAATGTTCTGGCCATTAATTGACAGACAGCAATCGTACAAAAGTTATGCTGACAAATAGTAGTAGCAGCCTCCCATATTGGCAACATGTTGTCTACCGAGGACGGTATTATTTTGCTTTATAAACATTATACTGAACAGAAACGGAAGTTTACAACAGACTGAAGAAAGCTAATACAGAATGTGTGTGAGTCAGCATGTATGGATCCATCTGTGTGCATGTCTATATATAAATACAGCCCTCGTTGTTGTAGGTTTTCTTAATGACTTCACTCTATGGGGGTGTATTTAATAAAGACCTACAGAGTAGTTGAAGGGAATTTGACTGGCCCTTTGAAATCAGTAGGTTTTTGTTCACTTGGAGGAAGGTTTCTTACTCATCTCTCACAATCAATGAGGCTGTTTCTGGTACCGGAACCACAGAAGGTTACTGACCTGTACCGGAAAGAAATAGGGCTGGCATTTAGATTGTTGAATAATTAGACGTTCCTTGCCTAAACCTTCACACAATGCAGCTATGGAGATGTTGGGTGTGACTCCTACCTTAGCTGGAACATTTCACTTCAGATTATTCACTTCACATTAAACTCATCCAGAAGGCAATACTGTCAATCAATAATTAGCAACAGGTAGATTCCACTAACGTGTGGCTCTGATCACTAGAATGGCTGTATATTGTATTTCCTGTATTTCTCAGTGTTTTCCAAGCCCTGATTTCTATTGCTCATAACATGGAAGAGGTCTGGAGATTTTGTCAGTCAGTGTCTGGAACGGCAATAGGAACAAAATGCTATGGCCATGGTTTGTACGATTTTAGGCACTAGCAGCAGTTACCAGGAGATCTACTATTTTTTTATTCAACTGAATGAGATGTTATCTAGGGTGAGTATCAGGATTTGAAATGGTGCCTCAAGTAATCAAGAGTGATCAGAATGCTGCTTGTGCTGTGGCCCGTAGGGCTATAATAGTAACTTGCACTAAGTACAAGTACGGTACTTGGTATCTAGAATTCTCAGAACCTGGGGCTTTTCGATAATTAAGTCTACTAGAAAATCATGTAAACATTAAATAATAGTCTGGTTTTACCACCAATAAGCATTATTTATATCTTAGTTGGGATCAAGTACAAGCTCATGTTTTATTATAACAGAGAAAAAGGACTTTGTTTTTACAAATTTGGATTAATTGGATAAATTGGAGTCTATAGGAGATGGCCTTTCTGTAATTTGGAGCTTTCTGGACAATGGGGTTCCATTCCTCTGACATATGGATGCAGTTAATTGTGCATTATTTTTCTGCAAAATTTGTATTATTGTATTTCTGAAAACACATTGTCATAAGTCAAAAGAAAATTATTGTTAGTACAGGTATGGGACCTGTTATCCAGAATGCTCGGAACCTGGGGTTTTCCGGATAATGGATCTTTCCGTAATTTGGCTCTTACTAGAAATTAATTTAAACATTAAATAAACCCAATAGGCTGGTTTTGCTTCCAATAAGGATTAATGATATCTTAGTTGGGATCAAGTACAAGCTACTGTTTTATTATTACAGAGAAAAAGGAAATCATTTTTAAAAATTTGGATTATTGGGATATAATGGAGTCTATGGGAGACAGCCATTCCGTAATTCGGAGCTTTCTGGATATCGGGTATCCGGATAAGGGATCCTAACAAATATGCTTGTGATTTTTATCTGGAGGGCAAGTCAGTGTAAAAATATTACTACTACATTTCACATGATTCACCACCGCAAAGTTTATGAGTTGACAGCCCAGCATTGGACATGGCATGCCTTCTTAACCTAAATTTAACTGATGATGACCTCTGGGCTTTATCTTATGTCTCTTTACCTATTTGGCTGCTGGGGTACTGCTCCCCTATGTCCTGGATTTACATTACTTGTGGTAAAGAGGGACTGAAAGGCTGTCCTCAGAGTCATGGACACTGTAACATTGATGTTAAATTATATTGATGCAAATTAAAGGAGAACTAAAGCCTAACTAAAGAAGTAGATGTTGTACATTATGTTTTGGCCTTCTGTACCAGCCCAAGGCAACCACAGCCATTTAGCAGTAAAGATCTGTGTCTCCAAAGATGCCCCAGTAGCTCCTCATCTTCTTTTTTACTGATTCACTGCACCTGCTCTGTGCTGCTGTCACTTACTGAACTTAGGGACCCACTCACAATATACAGTACACTTAGAAAATTAATGTCACAATATAAGGCTGATTAGTAATTAATACAGATAATTACTACATGGCAGCACAGAAACCATTGCAATTAGCATCAGAATTTAATAATCAGCTTATATTGCAGACCAACCCCATTTTCTGCTTGATAATTAGTGACGACCCCTAAGCTTAGCTTCTCGACAGCTGCTCAGAGCCCACTGAGCATGTGAGTGTCACAGACACTTTCCAAGATGGTGACCCCCTGTGACAAGTTTAAAGTTCTGGATCATTGCTGCTATTGACAAGCTAAAACTTAAGACTGGTGCAAAAAGTTCAGTAAATAAAATATGGCATTTTTAACCATATTAATTGTTTAGTTTAGTTCTCCTTCAAGACCTTATCATAGGCAGAATTCTCTAGTGAGCAACCATCATAACTGCATTCTACATCTCTTTAATGAATGAATTCATACTAAATAGAAAGTGACAAAGACAGGAAGATGTAGGGATTCAATGGCTAATGTAGTGTAATGAGTAAAGTCAATGAGTAAAGTCAAATAACATCTACACTTATCTTTTTTTCATATCTGGTAACAGGAATCCAGGTAAGGAGCTTACTCTACAGAATCGTCCATGGTCCATTAAACCTGCAGCTCATGTTACTCCCCTCTCAATACGCTGCTGACTCCAGACATCCCATTGAAATGAAGACAACTTATTGCATTGTTATTTCCATTTTCATTTTTACAGGCTCAGGGTTTTGGTTAGAAAATTAACTAGTGTTACTGGATTCCAGTATTTCTAAAAATACTCCATTGGCAAAGTTGTGCTGCTATGCTGAGAGGTACACATGCTAATACAGGTTTGGGATCCCTTATCCAGAAACCCATCATACAGGATTACAGGAAAGTCATGTCCATTTAAAGCAAATAATTCTAATTTCAAAAATGATCCCTTTTCTCTGTGATAATAAAACAGTACCTTGTACTTGATGGTAACTAAGCTGTGTGAATCCATATTGGTGACAAAACAATCATGTTGAGCTTAATTAATGTTTACATTATTTTTAGCAGACTTAAGGTGGGACATTCACTAAGATTCGTTGTGCCAGCGTCCGCTTCGCCGCACTTCACCAGGCGTATTTTCGCCAGCTCTACGCAAATTCACTAAAATCCGAAGTTGCGCTCAGGGGAAGCGTAAGGTTGCAAAGTTGCACTAGTGTTAATTCGCCAAGCAAAGCAAAGTTACGCTAGCGATGCTTAATTTGCATACTGCGCCAAATTCAAGTTACAAAGGAGGTAAATGTAGAATCACTACACAAGCCTGGGAAACCTTCAAAACAGCAAATTTTATTTTGCCCTACACATGTGCCCACTGTATAGTTAAGTTGCCATGAGTTAGGAAATGTAGGGGGGAAGGAGGGTAGCCACAAATTTTTTTTCGATCTTTCTCAGCCTTTCACGCATAGAAAATGAAAAAACGCCAGCGTTTTTTGGGACTTAGAAAGATTTTTAACTTTTTTTGAAGCAATCCCTATCTACTCTATTGCACTTCGCCTGGTTTGAGGTGGCGAAGGAAGTCTGGCGTAAAAGGTAGCGTTCAGAATAATTTGCGCGTCAGTGAATTTGCGTAGTTACGTCCGTTGCGCAAATTCGCCAGGCGTAAGGGTGCAAAGTAACACTGGCGAATTTACGCCAGCGTCCGTTAGTGAATCGGCGAATTAAAGAAAATGCTCTATGCTGGCGCATTCACGCTAGCATTAGGCGCTTCGTCGTTTAGTGAATTTGCCCCAAGGTGTGGTGATGGTGATACATATTATCTGGCAAACAGCAGGTTGCAAGAATTCCAGATAAATGACCCTACACTTGTTTATTGGAGTTTTCCCAATACATGGACATGAAACCCATGAATGGGGCTCGGTATGAACTGGCTGATCATTCAGGGAGCTTGTAGCTCATATATTTCTCACCCATAGCCTAATATCTGATTGCAGTCTGTCTATCAGGAATCACACCAAATTCTATACAAAGTCCAAAGTAGCTGTAGCACACGATTCAGTTTTGTCAATGCAAAAAGTGACTTATTATTAAGTCACTTTTTGCATTGACAAAACTGAATCGTGTGCTACAGCTACTTTGGACTTTGTTGCAATATTACTGGCTCTTCGCAGGGGGCCTTGTATGCTGTTTAGCACCAGATACCTGAAAAGGTTGATGGAGTAACAGGTGAGCGCTCTAATTTTTTGTGTGGAACCAAATTCTATACAGACTTTGGTACAGGAGAGAAATTGCCTGCCTTATATATATTATATGATTTTGTGTATGTATTAGTTTCTGTCTCTAAATGCTGTTTCTTATTAGATACATATGCTGTGTACAGCAGTTAAAGGGGTGGTTCAATTTTAAGTTAATTTTTAGCACAGGTATGGGATCCATTATCCGGAAACCCGTTATCCGGAAAGTTCTGAATTACGAAAAGGCCATCTCCCATTGACTCCCTTATGGTCAAATAATCCAAATTTTAAAAAATTCATACCTTTTCCTCTGTATTAATAAAACACTTGATCCAAACTAAGATATAATTAATCCTCATTAGAAGCAGAACCAGCCTATTGGTTTTATTTAATGTTTACATGATTTTCTAGTAGTCTTAAGGTGTAAAGATCCAAATTACAGAAAGACCTGTTATCCGGAAAACCCCAGGTCCCGAGCATTCTGGATAATAGGTCCCATACTGTATGTTATAGAATAGCCAAATCAACTATTTGCCAAGCAACTTTTCTAATCGGTCTTCATTGTTTAATTTTTATATCTTTTTTGAATCATTTGCCTTCTTCTTCTGACTCTTTGCAGCTTTCAGATGGGGGTCACTGACATCTTCTTAAAACAAATGCTCTAAGGATACAAATTTATTGTTATTACTAATTTTTATTGCTCATCTTTCTATTCAGGCCTCTCCTATTCCTATTCCAGTCTCTGATTCAAATCAATGCATGGTTGAGAGGTAATTTGGACCCTAGCAGCCAGATTACCGAAATTGCAAACTGGAGAGCTGCTGAATAAAAAGCTAAATAATTTAAGCACCACAAATAATAAAAAATCCATTAGCAAATTGTCTTAGAATATCAATCTCTACATCATACTAAAAGTTAACCTAAAGGTGAACAACCCCTTAAATAGCCAAATGTGCTTTAATGAAAATACACTGATATTTGGGATGCACTGAATCCACTATGCATATGCAAATTAGGTCAGCAAAGGTTTAAAAAAAAAAAAAAACTTCCTTGTTCATGTTACAAAAAGTCACGTGATTTTAAGGATTTAGATTTGGTTCACCCGGGCACTTGGAATTGGCAGAATCGTGCTGAAAAAGTCCAAATCTTGGATTCGGCACATACCAGCTAAATATACTGGTCCACATCTGCGGGAGTGACTACATATATATATATATATATATATATATATATATATATATATATATATCATTGAGGCTTGTTTTACCAACATAGCTGCAAAGTTGCAGTGACCTTCAGAAAATATATTTAATCAATCTTGTGTGGTTAATGAAAGCCTATATCTGACTGGCTTGTGTTCCATAACTGCATGATTGCAGTTTTGTCCATCTGTTAGTATCAGGCCTGTCAAATAGGCAAGTATCATCTCTTTTTAAAGGGGAACGCCACAAAAACATAACTTAGGCACATTATTTCAAGCAACTTTGCAATATATATCAATTAAAAAATGTGTAGACTTTTCATGATTTTTAATGGTTTCTGACAGTTCCCTAAGCCTAGCCCCCTGCTCCCCTGCTGATCTGTCTGACTACTTTGCTGAGCTGGCTGAATACTGTTACTTTGTATCAGCAGCCATCTGTCCTCAGCCTGCATCCTCCAAACCCCACAATTCCCTGCACACTTGATTTCAATAAGGAAAGGAACATCACAGTGCAGTGCATTGTGGGTTATGTAGTTCCTGCATGCTGTCTGTAAGCTGAGGAGAAGATGTTACAATTTGTAATATCAGTATTTTAGTCCCTCCTTCCCTACCAGGATTTCAAATGATGCAGAAAGAGAAGAACTGTTGAACATCTGGATTTTTATAGAAAATGGCATTTTTTCATACTTTTTGAAGAAACAGGTAACTGTGATGGGTATATCAGGGGTTTCTTTTATCAAATTTTGGTTTGGAAGCTGGAGTTCCCCTTTAATTACTGCACACACATATACATATATACTGTATATATATATATATATATATATATATATATATATATATATATATATATATATATATATATATATATATGTTTGAGAAATTGACTGTGCACCCCAAAGGCTATCTGAACAGAGTGCTGACACTTAGCAAATAGCAAAGGCTATCTGCACATATATGCAACCGGTTTTTGGAAGGGCTCTCCAGGTGAAACCTTTTTTGGAAATCCAGACAGGACACTGAAAATAATGACATGGTGATCAGCCAATCACTGATCACCACATCACCAGCCCTACCCCTGACATCACCGGCCCGCGATGTTAAAAATCGACAACCCTAGCGACCAAATACTTGCACTCTGAACCAGTGTCCTACTTTTGTGGGCGCTGGGTCAAATCTTGTATAGCTCAAATGGACCCGCACTCCAAAGTTAGTGGTTCATAATTTTTTATTAATCATACTTGTGCATCCAACGTTTCGGCCCACATTATATATATATATATATATATATATATATATATATATATATATATACAGGGCAGCCATCAGGGGGGGACGGGGGAGAGTTGTAGGGGGCCCCGAGGGTAAGGGGGCCCGGCCACGCCACACTTACTTGTTAAGCCGGGCCCCCCCATCTTTCTGAGAGCTGCTGACTTCGGGAAGGCATGGACGTTTAAGGGGCCCTGGCCACCAATTTTCTTATAATGTGGGGAGTGCCCTGGCCACCAATTTTGGCCACCAATTTTTTTTTCTCATGTGGCGCCCTGACCACCAATATCTTTTTATTTAGGTGGGGCTTTTTTTATGAATGGCTATATCTCTGTATATATTGTGGGTTGACCAGACTAAAACGAATTTTACAAACCCTTAAAAGCAACTCCTGGCAACGAGCCATGAGACATAAGAATGTATTTATTTTATATGATTTTTATTGAATTTAAACAGATCGGTTTCATAGTCATCTTCTCTCATCAGGATTATATTAAAGTCCCACACTGTGATTAATGTACAGTCTTATATTTCTTGGTTCTAAAATATCATTATGTAAGAGAAAACCTTGCGGGCATAGCTGTGCCTCTTAAATTCAAGAACTTGAATTTAACTTGAAGGTTTATTTTTATCTGTGTAGATCTCAGTAGTCAATAACGTACAATGTTACCTGCTTGCTTTTTGCCATACGTTTTTGGATATAAATGATTGAAGAGATGCATATTTTATTTCCAGCTCCATGCTTGGTTTAGTAGGACACGGAGGTGGAGCGGCCTTCTCTGTGCCTTCAGATCATAATAGATGAACGTTGACCAGTTTTACACAGCAAATCCCATAACAGAGAAACTATTTCATAAAAATGTGTGACATGTTACAGCAAGTCCTAATGATATTTTCAGAATTTGCCCTCTTACTTTCAGAAGGGCTTATCATATTTTTATATATGTAAAATATCAAGAGCGCACTTCATTCTGTATGTTCTCCTGTGTCTGTATAAGTGTCCTCCAAGTAGAGTCCTGCGCGGGTCCATTTTTGGGACCCGACCTGTACCTGCAACCCAGACCCGCAACCCGCATTCTTACCCGCTTGGAACCGCTACCAGACCCTACCCGCAGCAACCTTATCAGCAACCCGGACCCGCGACCCACTGACCATCAAGAATCAGGAAGTGCTGTCATTGTAAACCGGAAGTGACGTCATCGGAAGTAGCCGTGGCCAAAAAAAAGGAGTAAATATCGCTATTGAGAAGACACGCGGCCTGACCCGCAAACCCACAGAACCGCTGACCCGTGTCTTTACCCGCACCCAGAACTTCTCCCTTCAACCCGCAAGCTACCGCAGGTTTTTGCAGGTAACCCGTGGGTACCCAACCCGCTGCAGGACTCTACCTCCAGGTTTCCATTGGAATATGATCCGATACACTGACTGCTGCATTTTTGTATCCATCCCCTAACTGTAGGGGTGGATAAGGGTTGTTTACTTGTTCAATTCCAGGCAGGGCTTACTAATGGTAAATTCGAAGTTTCGATTTTTTTTTTTTATGTCGAAACTCACACATTCGAATTTAAAAGCACTAACTCAACTGTAAATTCGAATGTGAGATTTAATAAATAACTCCTTAAGTGACCCATGATTAAATGGACGCTACTTTGAGTTAAGGTGGCCATAGATGTTAAGGCTTTTAAAAGATCTTTTCGTTGTCGTCGGACCTGAAATGATCATTTAAATGCAAGATTTGTCCATCAACAAAAAATATCACTTAAAGCAATATCGTCTAGTTGAAGCTTGGAAACAGTGGGTAGCTGCCTGCATGTCCCTGCAAACATTTGGACAATGGATATTGTGACTGATGAACATTTTCCCAACCTGGCCAACGTTGGACGAAAATTGTTAGACGGACGATCGTTCCGGGCAGCCAATAGCCTCACAATAATTTGAGGGATTTGTTAGATTGGATGAAAATTGGTCGAAAAATCTTAACACCTTTACATAAACGTGATAGGAACCTTAGATTGTAAACTCCACTGGGGTAGGGACTAATGTGAACGATTAGTCTCTATAAAAAAAACCTGCATAACATATTATTATAATAACTGGACCCCATGTAGGACATGGCTTGACCCATGAGTCAGCTCCTCTGGCCTCTAACACAGCCCTTGGATACTATTAACTGTATGAGCAGAGGGAGCAGAACATAGTTAATGGGTGCATAGAAAATGTAATGCATGCATACTTTCCTGTGCATTATACATGTACATTATAAGTGCATCCTCCCTCATTATATTAAATCATACTATGCTTCCAAACAGAGTGCTCATTTTATTGATCCTTGAGTTACTAAAGTTATTAAGGGAAAATGCAAAATTCAATTGGTTCTTTAATAATGTAGCCACTTTTAAAAAGCTGGGTTCTTATAGTATAGCAAATGGTTATTTTTAAGCTGTAAGGGGTCCTGTTATTCTGAGACAGTTTAACCTCATGGTTTTGATCCATTAAAAAGGCAGATATATAGATATATATATATATATATATATATATATATATATATATATATATATATATATATATATATATATATATATATAAAATAAAATTAAATCACGTGTCTATATTGGGAGTATTTGAGGTTGTTTTATTCGGAGCATAGTAGGCCTCATTTATTACTGGAGTGAAAAGATAAAGTGTACACATCTCTTAGTATTATCTATTACTCAACCCACTAATGGAACTCTGCATTAACTTTCAGATCCAGGATGGCAGTAATTCCATGCATTCCAAGTATTAACAAGTGCATATCTGTTGCATATATGGGCGCAAATAACTTTTATGAATGGTGCCAGTGTATGCTCAATTCTGCATCCATTTGTGCACTTGTGCTTGCCTTTAAGGAGAAGGAAAGTCGTTTAGCACAAATCTTACTGTAATTTGGATCTTCATACCTCAAGTCTACTAGAAAAAATTGTGTAAACATTAAATAAACCCAATAGGCTGGGTTTGCTTCCAATAAGGATTAATTATATCTTAGTTGGGATCAAGTACAAGCTACTGTTTTATTATTACAGAGAAAAAGGAAATAACTTCTAAAAATGTGGATTATTTGGATAAAATGGAGTCTATGGGAGATGGCCTTTCTGTAATTTAGAGCTTTCTTAATACAAGTATGTGACCTGTTATGCACAATGCTTGGGATCTGGGGTTTTCCGGATAAAGGATCTTTCTATAATTTGGAACTTTATACCTTAAGTCTGCTAAAAAATCATTTAATTGTGAAATAAACCGAATAGTATTTTCTCACTAATAAAGATTAATTATATCTTAGCTGGGATCATGTACAAGGTATTGTTTTGTTAATACAGAGAAAAAGAAAATATATTTTAAACCTTTGAATTATTTATTTAAAATAGAGTCTATGGGAGACGACCTTTGTGTAATTCAGAGATTTCTGGATAATGGGTTTCTGGATAACGGATCCTATACCTGTAATGGGTTTCCAAATAATGGGTCCCATACATGTACCTTGAAAATGAAAAACCTCCCAGGCCGCCAACAATAATGTGCTTCGAAGAGGCAAACTTATTCATCTAGGCCCTCTAATCTACAGGACAGGCTTTTGGGGCTTCATAGATTTTATCTGTCTGATTTTCTGTGCTGCGAAAGCTGGTATTTATTGTCCTTTATTAAACCTCATTGAGTGAGGGAATCCACGCAGGCAGTGAAATGCAGTGTAGAGTAGAATGTGAACCTGTGCCACATTGGGATTAATGCAGGGAATGTCCTGCAATAACTGGAGAGTCAATATACAGGTATAGGATCCATTATCTGGAAACCCGCTATCCAGAAAGCTTCAAATTACAGAAAACCATCTCCCATAGACTAAATTCTATTCAAATAATCCAAATTTTTTAAAAATGATTTCCTTTTTCTCTGTATTAATAAAACAGTACATTGTAAATGATCCCAACTAAGATATAATTTATCCTTATTGGAAGCAAAACCAGCCTATTGGGTTTATTTAATATTTACATAATTTTCTAGTAGATTATGGTATGGAGATCCAAATTAAGGAAAGATCCGTTCTCTGGAAAACCCCAGATTGCGAGCATTCTGGAAAACAGGTCCCATACTTGTTTATCCCTCCTCATCATTCAACAGGTTATATATATTAGCATTATGAAAAGGTGGCCAGACTGTTGACTGTGGGGTAGTGAGCTGTAAGTGCCCATACACAGGCTAATAAAACCTGACAACTTCAGACTGGGCCCCTTCCAATTTCTTGCTAAACTGATATCTGGACAGCAGATGGGGATCACATTGGCATGTTTATGCTGTCCCCTCCCATAGTTTCTGCATTGACCCAAGTTAAAATTCAATCATCCTTGCACATAAAAGTTCAAATCAGGGAAAAATCTGCTCCCCAAATGAGTGAATCCTTTAGTGTATGGGCAGCTTTACTAATGATTTCAATATTTGTGTCCATGTAACAACACAAGTCAGAAGGTTGTTATGCATGGCACATATTTTTTTTTTTTAAACATGCACAGTAGGTGGGCAATATATTATTTATTATTTTGCATGAGTGATGTCACGGCAAAATATAACAGTTAGCAGGCCATTAATCATATTAATCATTGATGTCAGTCACGTAGTAAATAAACCATGCTCATCATCGTTAGCAAGAGATGAAAGGAGATAAGAGTTGTAGGCATTTATATTTAGCATTCACTTGGAAAATGTGACTTCTGAGCAATCTGCCCAAGCACCAGGATAGAGAGTATCAGCCATAGACAGACCAAGCACCAGGATAGAGAGCATCAGCCATAGACAGACCAAGCACCAGGATAGAGAGTATCAGCCATAGACAGACCAAGCACCAGGATAGAGAGCATCAGCCATAGACAGACCAAGCACCAGGATAGAGAGCATCAGCCATAGACAGACCAAGCACCAGGATAGAGAGTATCAGCCATAGACAGACCAAGCACCAGGATAGAGAGCATCAGCCATAGACAGACCAAGCACCAGGATAGAGAGCATCAGCCATAGACAGACCAAGCACCAGGATAGAGAGCATCAGCCATAGACAGACCAAGCACCAGGATAGAGAGTATCAGCCATAGACAGACCAACCACCAGGATAGAGAGTATCAGCCATAGACAGACCAAGCACCAAAATACAGAGCAGCAACAATAGACAGAGCAAGCACCAGGAGAGAGCAGCAGTCATAGACAGACCAAGCACCAGGATAGAGAGCATCAGCCATAGACAGACCAAGCACCAGAATAGAGAGCATCAGCCATAGACAGAACTTTTCCCATTCAAGTGAACTGGAACCAGTGCAGATATAGGATGTCTTGATCACTGAGACTGGCAATCATAGATGCCCATATGCCGTTAACCTTGCTCTCAGAAATTGATTAGCATTTCATTATACACCATATACCCTCCAGCTTATGAACAGTGGTACAGTGGGCCTTTCTATTGGTTCATTTAAGTTGAGTAAAAATGGGTCGACCCAAACACTAGGAAAAACATTTATCAAGTTTCGAATTCGTGTTTTTTAAAACTCCCATAAACTCAAAATTCAACTAATCGAAATTTATTATAAAAATCGAATTTTGTAACCTCGCGTGAATAGGATGGACGCAAAAACTCAAATTGAATTTGATTTGAATTTTAAAAAATTTATTAAATTTGACAGTTTTGACCTTAAAAAAATTTGAAATTTCGAATTTGATTTTTCACTTTGACCCTTGATAAATCTGCCCCCTAGGAATTGGAACTCCTTTCTTCTTGTTATTGACATTGTAATTGTAAGGCTTAAGGCACAAGGAACTATAATTGGATGGGATAATTGCGAAAGCAAAGCCAGTACCATGTAGTTTCTCTTGTGATGATTCATTAACATGAACCAAATTAATCATCAAAATTAAAAATTAATAAACTTATTTTTTTATTCATAATGATGTTTCAGAGCCAGACCAATACTGTTTATCTTTGTAAATCAAGTAATAGTGTTCATTAACGTAAGTCTAATCCTTTTTTGTTTTCTTCTAACACAGTGACTTGTTGTCTTCAGACTACCGGGAAAGACATGTAACCCAGGATGGGAAAACAGTGGAGGTTAAAGTAAGTCTTGGTCTCCTTTTAAACATTTTCTAAGCTGAAACTGTGTGGTCACTAAATGAAATATGCAAGTCAGATATCTGCAAGGTTGTCTGTTCATTATCATGTGTCCATCCCTTCTTTATTACCAGTAAGAAAGGACTCCTTAGTGTCTTGACTTCAGATCACCCTTTTCTGAGACCACTGAGGTGCCTCCTGAATAAATCTCACCCCATTCACTTAGACAGCAATTTGGTTTTGGTAATAGTGATCAGTGAAATGCACAAGTGCAGAAGATCTGGTATTAGGTGGGGAGGAGGACATCATGAGAAAAGCTCCTGTTTGTGGAGAAAGTGTATACAAACATACGTTTATGAATGGTAAAAATCTTTTTGTTTTCAAAATTCCAGGCATATAAATGATTGATAATACTATAATACTATAATATATTTTCAACAGAGATCTTCAGTCCCCAGCAGTTTGTTTGGAAAGAATATGGAAAGGTAAAGTTGTAGACAAACTCTTATCAGAGACACCAACCCAGAGAGGTTTTATTTACAGGGTGTCTTGGTCATTGACCCCCAGGTGAGGGGGACTAAAAATGGGGGACTACTGAAGAATCCATTTGAGTTGACATGTCTGCCATTATTCGAGCCATATAGGGGCAAATTCACTAAGCGCCGAAGCACCTAACGCTAGCGTGAATTCGCTAGCGTTGGGCATTTTCGTTACTTCGCAAATTCACTAATGGACGCTGGCGTAACTTCACTAGTGTTACTTCGCACCCTTACGCCTGGCAAATTTGCTCAACGGACGTAACTACGCAAATTCACTAACGCGCGCATTGTACTGAACGCTACCTTTTACGCTAGACTTCCTTCGCCACCTCAGACCAGGCGAAGCGCAATAGAATAGATAGGGATTGCTTAAAAAAAAGTTAACATTTTTTCTAAGTCCCAAAAAACACTGGCGTTTTTTCTTTATTATGGGTGATAGGCTAAAAAAGATCGAAAAATTTTTTGGGGCTCCCCTCCTTCCCCTCTACATTTCCTAACTCATGGCAACTTTACTATACAGTGGGCACATGTGTAGGGCAAAATAACAATTTTATTTGCTGTTTTGAAGGTTTCCCAGGCTTGTGTAGTTCTGCTCCATTGTAACTTGAATTTGGCGCCGTATGCAAATTAACCATCAATAGCGCAACTTCACTTTGCTTGGCAAATTAATGGTAGCGCAACTTCGAAACCTTACGCTACCCCTGAGCACAACTTCGGATTTTAGTGAATTTGCGGAGCGCTGGCGAAAATACGCCTGCCGAAGCGGACACAATGCAACTACGATTATTAGTGAATGTCCGACCAAGTCTTTAGCTGCTCCTGTTTCACTGCATAGAGAAGTCAAATGCAAAAGCTTACATGTATTCTCTTATATTGCCCATATGAATACGGTACTGTTCATTAGGATAATGAATCTGGGTAGAGTAAACAGGTTGGTTTGACCATGGTAGGCCTACCACAACCCACACCTTTGTTACATAATCACTGAAGCACATTAATCTATGTGTGAAAGAGTCAACTTTTCGTCAACTACAGAGAGACTTCTGTGGGGTGTAGCCAACAGTGCACAAATGCGACACTTTGACCTCACAATTCCGAGCGTTAGGTATTTCTGAATCTCTTCTTTCATATCAGTTATGTACAGCAGGCAATCTGTGGGCATGTAGCATTAAAGGAGAACTAAACCCTAAAAATGAATATGGTTTTATATAATAATATGAATCGAATCGAAAACCCTTATCCTGAATCATTTCCAAGAACACCTGTACTTTATAACAATTTAATAGCATTGTAATCAATAATAATATGCTGTAATCAAGACAACAATGGGTAGGGAAAGACAGACAAAGTTTTAACTCTGGGTATATGCAGACAAACACACATGATAAATATTCTAGCTACCAGTTGCCCTCTAGATGTTTGTTGTTGACTATGCAACTTCCACCATCCTAATGTCAGACAATTTGGGAGATGTTGGAAGTTGTAGCTAAAAAACAGCTAGAAGGCCGCATAGACTGGGCATCCCTGATTAATGCATTAACACCCCTTCCTAGTTCCATCTTGCATAGCCAGGGGCCCCTGATCTCTAACTCCAGCCCTGCACCACTGTTATATTTGGAAAACACAATCATTTACATAAGAAATAGAGCAAGCGTGAAGGATCTGCCTCATTAGCTCCTGCGACAAACACTAGGTAATGTTTCTTCCTGAATCTGGCACAGATCTGTTTATGTTTACCTAAGAAAAATTAGCAATTTGGTTTGAGGAAGACAATTTGTTTCATATCTCTATTGTAAATAGTAAATTCACCTAACTGCCATTAATTCTTCATAGGCATAATCCTTAATTTCAGAAATAAATATGAGCTGTATTAAAAATGCAATATAGATGGTGCCTGGGGGGATTCCTATGCCTTTAGTTCCAGCCTTTAACTGTTTTTTTTATAGTAAGTTTCATTTGTTTTGTTACAAATGTACAATGAGACACAACAAAAGGAAGACTAAATGATATAAAACAAAAATAAGGAACAGCGAAAGAAAAAAAAAAAAAAAAAATATATATATATATATATATATATATATATATATATATATATATAATAATTTCTAGTAATTGAACTGTGGGCAAAAAAGTACAGTAGAGACAGATTTAATCAAGCATATAGGTTTAAAAATTTCTACATGTAACTCAGCAGGCATTAGCATTTCTAATAGAGGTGTTATCCAGAATGCACGGGACCTGGGGTTTTCTGGATATGGATCTTTCTGTAATTTGGATCTTCATACCTTCTGTCTACTATAAAATCCATGTAAACATTAAATAAAGCCAATAGGCTGGTTTTGCTTCCAATAAGGATTAATTATATCTTAGTTTGGATCAAGTACAGGGTACTGTTTTATTATTACAGAGAAAAAGGAAAATAATTTTTTTAGAATTTGGATGATTTGGATAAAATGGAGTCTATGGGAGACAGCCTTTACGTAATTTGGATAATTTTGGATAACGGATCCTATACCTGTATCAGCTTTGTTACAGGACACCGAGGCTTCCAGTTCTGACTCCAAATTTTCTCAATTTTTTTAAAAGTGCCTCTGACAAAGATTCAGGAGTCTCTTAATGGGTGGGCACATCCAGTGCAGCACCACATTTTTTTTAGCATAGAATAATAACACCCTAATTCTGAAACGAGCCTGGTTTGTGGTGAGGACATCATCCAGGACACCAAGGAAGCAGAATGAAGATGACCAGCCTTTTCCTTTTTGTGATCTGAGCCACTGTAAAAATAACAATTACATTAAAATATATATATTATGCATATCATGTAACTGTAATAGTTGCACCAAACTGCATCATTAGGGTAATGGACAGCAATTCACTGATTAGTTTGCCGGTGTTTCAGTGCCCCATGAGGATCACTTAGGGGGTTATTTACTAAACTCTGAATGCAAAAATCACAAAAATTTGTGATTTTTTTTTATATATAATCTGACTTTTAAAAAATCACGAATTTTTCAGAATTTATTAAACCCCAAGGATGGAAAAGTCAATCTGAAAATCCAGCATCTCAGACCTGTCGAGGTTGCATATAGGTCTGGGAGAAGTCCCAATGATTTTTTGATGTGCACTGGGTTTCGGGCAATACCCCGAAGTTTACAGTGAAAATTACGAAAAATTTGTGAAAATCGGATGAAAAAGTCCGAACAATTTGTGAAAATCTGATTTTTTCCCACAAAGCAAATTTTCTGGAAAATGTAATAATAAATAAGCATAAAAAACCCGAGCGGATTCGATCGGAGTTTCTAGCAGAAAATATTGAGATAAATTCGGACTTTGATAAATAAGTGCCAGTTCCTGTGCTTGCCAGGTGATAGTCAAGTGCAAAATCCTGACACTTTCAGTATATCTTCATAAATGGAAAATGAGGGGGGGGGGGTTCCTAATGCTTTTTAGAGTGCTTATGGGTGCTAAGTGTAAAATATTTGGTAGCTTGCAGCATTTACAAACAAAGTACACGTTCTTTAGCTAATCTGTGTACTTATTTATCAAAGAATCGAATTAGAATTCACCTCAGTTGTATAGAATTTTTAGAAGCATGTTTATGGAAGGGTGAAAATAGGGCAAGCCCAGGGTCGAACTGGTGTGACTATGGTAAAATCCTCAGCCCTCTTGGGCTCCAATCCAGACCTGCTCCCTGCCATGGGTGCTGGACCCTTACTTCCCCAGAACCCGATCGTGGCAGCAACAAGATAGAATAAGCTATGTGTCGGGGATGGCGGAGGGGGGTTGCAACTGGGGTGGGGGTTTGGGCAGGAGCCCCGGGGGCTCCTGCCCAACTGTCCCGTTTTTGAGGGACAGTCCCTCTTTTGACAGCTCAACCCGCAGTCCCTTGTTTGTACTGGAAAGTCCAGTTTTTCTCTGAACAGCCAGAAAAAGAAACAAAGTTTCTAACTTAATTGGACTTTGGCAGAGAGCCCAGAACAGCCACAGCAGCAGATAAGATACTTTTGTAACAATTTCGAGATAAGCGAATAAGTAATTGTAACAATAAAAGATAACAGGTCCAATTCACCTTCAGGGCAATTCACCTTCATTAGCAAAACTGTAATAACTGGAAAAAAAAACCACAGAAATATGTTCAAACTTTCATAACCTGCCAAATTTTGTAAAATGAACATGGTAATTAGAGGGTGTGGCCACAAAAAATGGGCGGGGTCAAGCTATGTGCAGTAACTTTTTTGTCCCTACTTTTATTTCCA
This sequence comes from Xenopus laevis, assembly GCF_017654675.1. Classification (NCBI taxonomy): domain Eukaryota; kingdom Metazoa; phylum Chordata; class Amphibia; order Anura; family Pipidae; genus Xenopus; species Xenopus laevis. The sequence goes on along the minus strand of NC_054381.1, from coordinate 28,852,197 downwards.
AAATGTTAGGAGATATGCAGACCCCTGAGGCAGCAGCCCTGGTGGGCCCAAGACCTCCCCAGTCCGACGTTAGGTGGCCCTATACAAGTGAGCTGAGAGTGTTGAACTCTATTTTCACTTTTTAATAAATATGCTTTAAGGCATTTACTATGAATAAAACAAATAATGTTTACTTTATACCAGTTATTTCCCTGCAATTATATCGTTAAATAATAATGAGTACAAATTGCTTGCATTCACAGATGACAAATACATTTAAATAGTTTAGTACAGTCTTATGTTTCCAATAGTAACCAGGAGCTTTTGGCATCTCATATCTTTTGTCTATAGCAACCCATACATCGGCTCACTGTTTAAAATACCTGTGTGCCCTATAAATACCCACAACTCCATTCTGTTAATATTTAAAGCAGCATTAATAGAGTTGCTCGGTAAGAAAAAAAAAAGCCTTTTGGCAGTTAAATGCTTATCCATCAACTAAAGCAGTTGGTGCTTCATAGAAATAGAGTTTGGCTATTGTTTATTAAACACTGTGACTATGAGGCAATGCCAGTCTGTGCTGTACAGATTTCATTCACAAGCTGTGGAATTCCTTGTGCACTGGGCAAGAGAACGTGAGCTGACTGGTAGTGGAACTTTCAATGGGCCTCAAAGGGTTCAGTATCAAATACAGAGAGGGAAAAAGAGAAGAGAATAATGGAGCAAAAGAAAGGCCCTTGGAAATCCATACAGGGTGCAATGATGTCATGTTGGCTTCATAAAAAGGGCCAGTTCAAGAGGAATTAACTCCTTTCCTGACACCCAAAACAGTTAAGAGGCACATTTATCAAGGGTCGAATTTCGACCCAAAAACTCCCATGAACTCAAAATTCGACCAATCTAAATTTATTGTAAAAATCTAATTCTTTAAACTTGGGTGAATAGAATCAACCAGAAAACTCGAATCAAATTCAATTAAAATTTTAAAAACTGGAAGGCTACAAACATCACCAAATTGATCCCTGGACGTCTCCCATTTACTCAAACAGCAATTCTGCAGGTTTTAGGTGGACGAATAGTCGAATTCAAGGGCCAGAGTATGATAAACCTTGAAAATCGAATTTGAATTCTTTGAAAAACTCCAATTGAATTTGAATAACTCCCTAGTCGAATTTGACAGTTATGACCATAAAAAAAAACTTGAAAATTTGAATTTTCAATTCGACCCTTGATTAATCTGCCCCTTAATGCTGTATTACATGCAGTTTTTGGAAAGGAATATGAAAGGGTATAGTAAGAGCCTCACTTGCCCATTGTTAGGTGATTTTATTATGAGTTAAGAATTCTACAAATATACAAGATCAAACCCAAAGAATTAACATTTTAATACTGTACATGGAAGGCAATAGGAATACATTAGGAAAAAAAGAATGGTTGGATGATCTACGGGAAGGCAGGGGGATAAGTAGGAGAAATAATACAGACAAGAAGGCAAGGAGATAAAGGGAAAGTTAAGGGGATTACTTGTAAAGACTGAATACATGTGCACTGTGTATACTGTAAGTACAATTAAATGAAACGGCTCATTCTGCACTTTCCCTATGGCCAGCTGCTGGCTAGACCATTGCACTGGCACTTATTAGCTGAGTGTTTTATGTTAAAGAGAATGAAGTGCACCTTCTCAGCTTATTGGCCCTTTATTCTTAATGCCTTTGGTGGTGTTAATATTTTATAAATGAACAATAAAAACTTTAGTCTCTCAGGTTACTCGGTGAATGTAAGAAAAGCCTAGTAGGCAACACCATAGTTAGATAAGGGCAAATGAACATTCAATCAGGATTTTATCACCAAGGCCTTACTTGCTTATCATATATATATATATATATATATATATATATATATATATATATATATATATATATATATATATATCAGCACACAGGGCTCAACTGCCTGAAAGAAAATACTAGATCAGCTGCTATTGGCAACATTACAATTTTATAATGGCAGTGCATAGTTTTACCTTAAAGGAGAAGGAAAGCTCCAAGACAGTTTATTGGCAACAGTGCAAGCTAGAATGCTATATTTATTCTGCAGAATGCTTTGCCATACCTGAGTAAACAGCTGTAGACACTGTCTCGGTTTGTTTAGGATAGAAGCTGCCATATAAACTTGGCGTGACATCACTTCCTGCCTGAGTCTCTCCCTGCTTACTTACAGCTCTGAGCTCAGATTACAGCAGGGGTGGGAGGGGGGAGGGGGAGAGGAGCAAACTGAGCATGCTCAAGCCCTGCCCTGGAGGTTTATGCTGCAAATAGGAAGTCTGATACAGAAGCCCATGTGTACATAATAGATGGAAAGAAATGCTGTGTTTCTTTTGACAGAGAACTCAGAGCAGCATTACTTTGAGGGTTTACTGGTGTATTTATATAGACCTTTCTGATAAAGCTTACTTAATTTTAGCCTTTCCTTCTCCTTTAAAAACGCAGAGTAATGTAGTAAATGTTGCAAAATTTGTACCAGGTCTAGTTATCCACAGCAACTAATCAGATGCATGCTGACAATCAGGTGACTTTATCTGCTGATCAGTTGCCTTTGGTTACTACACCCAGTACAAAGTATTTTGCCTTTTTGTACATTAGAACCATAGTAACATATTAATAAAGGTTAAAAAAAAAAGTCCTTCAAATTTAACCCTTCACTGAGTTCCTTTCTAGCTTCTACGTGATCCATAGGAAGATATACCAAACCTTATTAGTCAGTTTGCCATACAAGGGAAGATAATTCTGGACTGATGATTCTAGCAAACTGCATCCATTTTTACAGCAGGGGGTGCATGGCTTTCACGTTGGGCTGTATAGGTAGGTAGATAGATAGATAGATGATAGATAGAAAGATATATGGATAGATAGATAGATAGATAGAGACAGACAGATAGATGGCTAGATGATAGACAGACCGATTGATAATAGATGATAGACAGATAATAGACAGATGATAGATAGATGATAGATAGATAGATAGATAGATAGATGCTGTAGATAGATAGATATAGATAGATGATAGACAGACAGACAGATAGATGGCTAGATGATAGACAGACCGATTGATAATAGATAGATGATAGACAGATAAATAGATGATAGATAGATAGATAGATAGATAGATAGATAGATAGATAGATAGATGATAGACAAACACTACTGCAAACATTGTTCTTTTTAAAAAAATGTTTTATTTATTTACAGAAATAAAATCAGTCTTATGAGAGAATGTAAGATATACATAATTAGGGTACTCGACTGTTACACTAAGCATACATCAGGGGAGAGATGCAGTGAGCAAACATAGAGCTGGACTGGTGAGGAAATGGGCTGAAAAAGTTACAAGAAGCAGGAGATAAAGAGGGAGGGGACATTGAGGACAAGTTGTGGGGAGTAGAAGGCCACAGAGAAGACATGAGGGAAGGTACAAAGCACAGATAAGTTATGGTTAGAATGTGCTTATATACAGTAGGTGTAAGGAGAGGCCAATAGCCTTTTCTTTGTCATCCTCAAAAACCATTGTGTGTATATATATATAATACACAAAAGCCATGAATATCTTGTAAATTATATCCTTATAAACGGTGAGTAGTGATGTCATCAGTTATAAACGGTGAGTAGTGATGTAATTTCTGTCACATGACTCACTAAAATTTGTGTATTATAATAAATAAAGTACCCCCAGTTGTAAAATATGAGGATATTATAAGTTACCTTGGAGTTCCATGACCTGTATAAAAACACTCGGCCTTCGGCCTCGTGTTTTTATATGGTCATGAAACTCCTCGGTAACTTATAATATCCTTATATTTTACAAGAGGGGGTACTTTATTCACTATATAATACACAAAAGCCATGAATATCTTGTAAATTATATCCTTATAAACGGTGAGTTCTGATGTCATCAGTTATAAACGGTTGAGTTCTGATGTCATTTCTGTCACATGACTCACTAAAATGTGTGTATTATAATAAATAAAGTACCCCCAGTTGTAAAATATGAGGATATTAGAAGTTACCTCGGAGTTCCATGACCTGTATAAAAACACTCGGCCTTCGGCCTCGTGTTTTTATATGGTCATGAAACTCCTCGGTAACTTATAATATCCTTATATTTTACAAGAGGGGGTACTTTATTCACTATATATATAGCATAAGGCATCCATTACTGGTAACCCCCCTTTTTCTCTGTAATAATATAACAGTACCTTGCACTTGTTCCCAGTGTCTTATCCCAGTGGGGGGGAAAATGTTACAAATGCAGGTATGGGATCTGTTATCTGGAAACCCATTATCGAGAAAGGATTCAGGAAAGGCTGTCTCCCATAGACTCCAGTTTATCCAAATTATCCAAATGTTTAAAAATGATTTCCTTTTTCTCTGTAATAATAAAACAGTAGCTTGTACTTGATCCCAACTAAGATGTAATTCATCCTTATTGGAGGCAAAACAATCCTATTGGGTTTTATTCATGTTTAAATGATTTTCTAGTAGACTTGGTATGGAGATCCAAATTATGCAAAGATCCCTTTGCATTCTGGATAAGGTCCCATACCTGTACATTTTCTTAATAGACCTACCATAAGGTAGGCCAAATTTGGGCTTTGTTTCAAGCTATATTCCATAGTCAATCCTATACATCAATACTTATCTTCTGATCTCGCTAGTTTGGGATCCTTTAGGGCACACGATCAAATTCGGGGAGATTAGTTGCCCGGCGACAAACTGCCTCATCTTCGGGCGAATAATCTCCCCGAACTGCCTCCCACCGGCTAGAATGTAAATCACCGGCGGGATGGCCCTTGGAGCGCTTCATTTTCTGAAGTCGCCCAAAGTTTCCTCGTGAGGCAACTTTGGCCGACTTCGGAAAACAAAGCAATCCGAGTACCATACCGCCGGCAATTTACATTCTAGCCGGTTGGAGGCAGTTCGGGGAGATTAGTCGCCAGGCGACTAATCTCTCCAAATCTGAGCATGTGCCCTGACCCTTACAGTGACCTATGAGTAAGTGATGTGTGCACAACACGTGTATCTGTGGGATCTTGGGTGACATTTGGTATAGATTTAATCCATAGTGATATCAAGAACATGCCTAGGCCACATGTAAGTGCCCACCAACAATCAGCAACCACCTACAGGCCACATGGTTCAAGTCGTAGAGTCCTAGAGACTGGGGTACAGCACCTTTAACCAGCCTGCTTCTTCAAAATAGGGTAAAAAATAGGGTAAAAAAACCCTAATTTTAACAATGTTATTCAAAGTAGCATGTGAGAATTGAATTTAGGAAAGAAACTGACTGCTGCTACATTCAGTGGTACATGCAGTCAGGACAAGCAGTCTACAGAATAGCAAGGAACAGACAGATTCTTCCAGGATTCGGTTTTGGGATTCAGCCAAATCGGAAGACGGGGAGGCACATTTATCAAAGGTCGAGTTTTAAAAACGCCCATAAACTCCCATGAACTCGAAATTGACAAATCTAAATTTCTTTAAAAAATTAAATTTTCCAAACTGGGGTGAATAGGATCGACCCGAAAACTGTAATCGAATTTGAATCAAACTTGATTCGAGTTTTTTCTCTGAAAAACAACTTGAATGTCAGGAAGGCTGCAAACAACTCCAAATTGATCCCAGGACATATTCTTGACTTAAACAGCAATTCGGCAGGTTTTAGGTAGCGAATAGTCGAATTCGAGTTCTTCAGGGGCCAATGTATGATAAATCTCAAAAATCTAATTTGAATTTTTAAAAAAAATTTATCAAATTTTGACAATGCCCTAGTCTAATTTGACAGTTTTGGCCAAAAAAAACTCTAAAATTCGAAATTTAAATTTTCACTTTGACCCTTCATAAATCTGCCCCTTAAAGTCACGTGGACTTAGGGTAGGATTACATGGAAGTTTTCGGCACGATCCCGATGCGCTGCAACAAAACGCCAGCGTCAAATCGCATGCAACGGAAATAAAGTAAGTAATTTAAATGTGGATGAAATCGCAGCGTTGATACACTATGCTGCGTCTGCATCCGACAGTCATGTCGCATCGGATTTGACGCTGTCGTTTTGTCACAGTGTATCGGATCGCGCCAAAAACGCCCATGTAGTCCTACCCTAAGGGTGTTGATTCAGTAATTGGCCAAACTTTTTGTGGAGTATTTGGTATTCAGCAAATCCAAACATTATATTACTGGTCTGGCGGCACAGCTGTGAGTTGAAACAATATTTTTTAAAACATCAATTTTACCACGTAAATAAATGACAAAAGCAACCATCTGACTAGTATTAATGATCTTGAAAGATATGATTGATGCTGTTCAGGGGGGCACAGTTGGTAAAACTCAGGCCCTGTTACTTATGTGTCTTTGTCTAGCGGATTCGTTTATCTGTCAGTCCATGTACTGTCTGCAATTTGCACGATATAAATATTGTAATAGTTCAAAAATGTGGAGCTCCAACATCCTCTGCCCTTAGAGTAAGTATTGATTTTACCATAAACATTAATGTAAAAAGCAAATAAATATTTAATGACTCTCTGGATGAGGGAGTATGGGATGGAAAGGATAGAGATTCTTCTAACTTTCAGATAAATAGTTCAACTGCTGATAAGTTTAACTAATAACTTTCTGGTCCATTACTGCACAATACGAAGGTAAATATAGTTTTTCATTTTAATACACAATATTATATACGGGATATGCATTCATGTTTAATGACCAGTTTATTTGAGTAAGAAGCAAATGTGAAAATCACTTTAAGGCAGTGATTGTTGAACTTTTTCAGGTCAAGCCCCATCTTGAAGTTCCTTGTTCAGGGCTCCCTAATCTGATAAAATGAGTACAGATAAAAGACAGATCAGCCATGCATCTTGGTTTCTAGGATATTTAGGGCCCGATACTCTGTAACTGACCTTCAAATTGGGCTTTCAGGTGTATCTAGGGGAGCAAATGACTATTCTTATCTTAATTAGGCTTTAGCCTCAGTCCCCCCAATGCTCCCATCTCCCCCAGGGCAGCCAGAACCACTACTTCTAGCACAAAGTAATAGCGCATTCGATCGAATTAGATTCTAAGTTTTTAAAAAAAAAAAAAAAAAACCTTTGATTTTTCAAAGTCCATCAATTGACTCCAAATAGGTTCTAGGAGGTCCCCCATAGGCTTAAACTGCAAATCCGCAGGTTTTAGATATCGAATGGTCGAAGTCGAATTTTTGAAGAGACAGTACATAATAAATTTCAATATTCGGATTTTCTATTTTTTTTCAAATTCAAATCATATTTGGACTATTCCCTAGTCAAAGTACACAAATAATAACTCGAAATTCAATTTTTTTTAATTCGAATTTTCACTTCGACCTTTGATAAATCTGCCCCTTAGTATATAGAATTCAAAACAACCTGAGAGTATTTTTCAGTATAAGACACAATGTTGCCGCTGTGTGAGTCATGGGTAGAGGAACACTATAGTAAATGTGAATAGCATGTCTGAAACATGTTATGTATGCATTGTATACAAGTGACCATGTTTTGGAAATAAATAGTCCCCTTACCCTTTGCACCCGTTTGTGCTCTGGTAGAAATGAAGCTACACAGGTTTTCTCTTACATAGACACAAGATAAAACTGGGTCAGCAAAGAGGAATTTTGGCCTCAAGTGGAAACTCTGTGACAGGAATAGACAGAAAAAAGCAAAACAATGTCCTTTAAATTCAGCAGAAGAACAAAAATCTCTAACTATAACTTTTGAGCTTCATTAATCACAGTCCAAAATCCTAGAGCAGTGCTGTCCAACTTATGTGGTACCAAGGGACAGCATTTTTCTGGCCTACATGATGGAGGGCCAATAGGAAGCCAGTTGACCACTACCTTTCTTTTTTTAAAACACACCCATGTTATCAGAAGACATTTTAAAACCATTTCCACAATAATGGTAGTAGCACACCAAACTGCAGGGATATCACTCATCTCTCATATGTGAAAAAGTTTGTCATATTAGGACATACCCTTAAATCCATATTCGTCCCCCTCTCCTTTAACACAGCCCCCAACACATAATTAAACACCTTAGGGGCCCCTAACAACAATTTTCAAATGTTAACAAACCCCTACCAGGCTCACCTCTCACAGACAGAGTATGGCACACACAGACAGAGTAGGGCAGGCAGACTATGGCACACACAGGGAGCATAGGGCAGGCAGAGTATGGCACACAAAGAGCATAGGGCAGGCAGAGTATGGCACACACAAGGCGCATACGTCAGACAGAGTATGGCACACACGGAGCATACGTAAGGCAGAGTATGGCACACACAGGGAGCATACTTAAGGCAGAGTATGGCACACACAGGGAGCATACTTAAGGCAGAGTATGGCACACACAGGGAGCATACGTAAGGCAGAATAGGACAGGAGACAGGGAAACCTATCAGGACCACTTTAACCCTTTGCCTGCCAAGCAAGTACACCGTACGTTCTGGCAGGCAAGGGCTTTAACTGCCAAGCACGTACATTGTACGTTCTTGCAGTTTAAACATGCTGTACTCTGCATCAGCGGCTTTAGCCGCCTCTGCAGAGGTTTAGCAGCATTGACAGCCCCCTGGGCAACAAGGCTGGGGGGCTGTCATGTCGGTCCTGCGACAGGATTGTCGCAGGGCCGATCTAAAAGAGGCAGACACAGCAAATCGCGTGTCTGCCTTGCTGCACTGCTTCCTCCTGCTCACCTCGTGTTCCAGCGACGCCCACACACTTCCTGCTTGCTGTGAATCTGCAGACAGCTTCTCTCTCTTCTCCAGCTCTCAGATCAGCCAAAAACGGTAAGTGCCCTTTATTTTACACACTTACATACACCTACCTACATTATACACACATACACACATATTTTAGTGTAAAAAAACAAAACAAAAAAAAAAGTTTTTTTGAATTTTTCATTTTACACTTATATGCACGTATATGCATTTATATACACTTATATGGACTTATATACACACTTATACACACTTATACACTGTCACACAATTCTTGGAAGTGTACACACATGTATACACATTTTATTTTTTTTACTTTTTCATTTCACCAATTTGTGGTTTTTTTACCCCTAAAAACTGTTTATTTCAGCAGCGTGACTATTGGATAATCGATTTCGGCCACTAATTACGCTGTCGGTGCAGTTATTTTGTTATTTCATTGATTTGCACAATTTTTGTGGTTTTATTGCAATTTTATCCCTGCATTATTGTTCCTTATGTATCTTTAGTATAGTTTTGCTGTTTGGTGCTTTGGTATATTATTTTACTTAGATTGATCCGTCAGAATATATGCTTTCCAAAAATATATGGTTTTCTGGGGTCTTTTTACAGTTTGGGGGTCTTGCGGCACATAACGCACAGTTGGGGTTCTCTTTTCAGCAGCTTAGTTGGCCAGCGTGAAAATTCAAATGCACATTTTTCATTTGGGGTCGTACACACCATATACTTTGGTAAATCTATGCATATTGGGCATCAAACTATTCAGTAGACCTCTGATGTTTATATTTGGGGTGATTTTTCTTTGTACGTAAAACATTGTGTGCGATAAATGTGGCAAACTGCAACATTTTTAGCCGATTTTCAGAAATGTAAAAATCTCTATGTTTAGAAAAGTTTTGCAGTTTGGTACTTTGCTGTAGAAAGACGTCTTTATCTTGGTTGTTTTCGTCAGAATGTGTACTTTCCAAAAACATATGGTTTTGGGGGATCTTTGCTGTTAGGAGGGTCTTGAGGCACATAATATGAAGTCAAGGGTCTATGTTTACAGAAGGCGAATCGGCAGTAGAGAAAACTCATATTAACTATTTACATTTGGGGTCCGCACATGCCAGCTGCCTTGGGATATCAATGCATATTGGGCATAAAACTGTTCAGTAGACCCTTGGCATCAGTATTTATGGTGTTTTACAATTGTATGTAAGAAGTTGGGTGAAATAAATGCGGCCAATTGCAATATTTTTAGGCGATTTTCACAAATGTAAAAACCGTTGCTTATATTGCCAAATTTAGGAAAGGCTTGCGACTTGGTACTTTGGAGTACAAAGACATGCATACCCAATTTGGATTCACGGGAATGTGTAATTACCAAAAATATATGGTTTTCTGGGGCGAACATACTTTTTTCTACCTTTGCCCCCCCCCCCAAAACTATGTAAATGTGTTGATTTTGCAGTACCTGAAATGACAGACTATATGGGGGTCTTCCTTTTGGGGCCCCTATATGCCACGTGCTTGGGTACACCTATACATATTGGGCATCAAACTGTTCAGAGGACCCTAGGCTTTCATATTTGGGGTGATTTCTCTTGATACCTAAAAGTATGTGGGTAATACGATGCTGCAGGGTAGAAATTTTGAGGTGATTTTTGGAAATATCACCAAAATCACCAAATTTAGGAATGGTTTGCGGCTTTGTACTTTGTAGTACAAAGACATGCATACCCAATTTAGATTCGTGGGAATGTGTACTTTCCGAAAATATATGGTTTTCTTGGGTGAACTTACTTTTTTCTACTTTTGCCCCCCCCAAAACGATGTAAATGTGTTGATTATGCTGTACCTTAAATGACAGACCATACGGGGGGGGGTCTTCATTTTAGGGCCCCTATATGCCACGTGCTTGGGTACACCTATACATATTTGGCATAAAACTGTTCAGAGGACCCTAGGCTTTCATATTTGGGGTGATATGTCTTGATACCTAAAAGTATGTGGGTAATACCATGCTGCAGGGTGGAAATTTTGAGGTGATTTTTGGAAATGTCACCAAAATCACCACATTTAGGAATGGTTTGTGGCTTGGTACTTTGGAGTACAAAGACATGCATACCCAATTTGGATTCAGGGGAATGTGTACTTTACGAAAATATATGGTTTTCTGGGGTGAACGTACTTTTTTCTACCTTTGTCCCACCCCCAAACAATGTAAATGTGTTGATTTTGCAGTATCTGAAATGACAGACCATATGGGGGTCTTCCTTTTGGGGCCCCTGTATGCCACGTGCTTGGGTACACCTATACATATTGGGCATCAAACTGTTCAGAGGACCCTAGGCTTTCATATTTGGGGTGATTTCTCTTGATACCTAAAAGTATGTGGGTAATACGATGCTGCAGGGTAGAAATTTTGAGGTGATTTTTGGAAATGTCGCCAAAATCACCAAATTTAGGAATGGTTTGCGGCTTGATACTTTGGAGTACAAAGACATCCATACCCAATTTAGATTCGTGGGAATGTGTACTTTCCGAAAATATATGGTTTCTGGGGTGAACCTACTTTTTTCTACTTTTGACCCCCCAAAACGATGTAAATGTGTTGATTTTGCAGTATCTGAAATGACAGACCATATGGGGGTCTTCCTTTTGGGGGCCATGTCTGGCTCATGCTTGGGTACACCTATACATATTGGGCATCAAACTGTTCAGAGGACCCTAGGCTTTCATATTTGGGGTGATTTCTCTTGATACCTAAAAGTATGTGGGTAATACGATGCTGCAGGGTAGAAATTTTGAGGTGATTTTTGGAAACATCACCAAAATCACCAAATTTAGGAATGGTTTGCGGCTTTGTACTTTGGAGTACAAAGACATCCATACCCAATTTAGATTCGTGGGAATGTGTACTTTCTGAAAATATATGGTTTTCTGGGTTGAACGTACTTTTTTCTACTTTTGACCCCCCCAAAATGATGTAAATGTGTTGATTTTGCAGTACCTGAAATGACAGACCATATGGGGGTGTCTTCCTTTTGGGGCCCCTGTATGCCACGTGCTTGGGTACACCTATACATATTGGGCATCAAACTGTTCAGAGGACCCTAGGCTTTCATATTTGGGGTGATTTTGCTTGATACCTATAAGTATGTGGGTAATACGATGCTGCAGGGTAGAAATTTTGAAGTGATTTTTGGAAATGTCACCAAAATCACCAAATTTAGGAATGGTTTGTGGCTTTGTAGTTTGGAGTACAAAGACATGCATACCTAATTTAGATTCGTGGGAATGTGTACTTTCCGAAAATATATGGTTTTCTGGGGTGAACTTACTTTTTTCTACTTTTGACCCCCCCAAAACGATGTAAATGTGTTGATTTTGCTGTACCTGAAATGACAGACCATATGGGGGTCTTCCTTTTGGGTCCCCTGTATGCTACGTGCTTGGGTACACCTATACATATTGGGCATCAAACTGTTCAGAGGACCCTAGGCTTTCATATTTGGGGTGATTTCTCTTGATACCTAAAAGTATGTGGGTAATACGATGCTGCAGGTTAGAAATTTTGAGGTGATTTTTGGAAATATCACCAAAATCACCAAATTTAGGAATGGTTTTCGGCTTGGTACTTTGTAGTACAAAGACATGCATACCCAATTTAGATTCGTGGGAATGTGTACTTTCCGAAAATATATGGTTTTCTGTGGGGAAACTTATTTTTTTTACTTTTATCTGGAATTACAGAACTGATAGCTCAAATGAGGTGTCTACATTTTAGGGCCCCTATATGCCACATGCTTGGGTACACCTATAGATATTGGGCATCAAGCTGTTCAGTGCACCCCAGGCTTTCATATTTGGGGTGTTTTACATTGATAGCTAATGATGTGTGGGAGATATGATTCTGTAGATTGGAAGCTTTGAGGTCATTTTTCAAAAAATTCACCAATTTCTATAAAACATTATAACTTTAGGAAAGAATTGCAACTTGCTAGTTTGGAGTACAACGATATGTTTACCCATTTTTGATTCACCAGAATCTGTTCTTTCTAATAATGGGTAGTTTTCTAGGGTAAACCTACTGTTAGTGGAATGTTTGGCCTTGAAATCAGAAGTATGTCGTTATGTGGAGAGGTTCTTTGGAAATTTGGTAGTGTACTGCTTGTAGATTTTGATCTATACAAGTGAGAAATCTCCATAAAACTATATATATTTGGTATTGCCGCGTTCAGGAGACATAGACCTTTCCAAATCAGCTGTGTTCTCATACATAAAGTAAATAATGTTTCTGGTATATGTGATTGTTCTTTGTGAAACATGATTTTTTTTATTTTATTGGACACTTAGAAGCCTATATTTTTTTACAAAAGTAGAATTACACCAAAATTCTTGCATATTTTGAAAGTTCAGGTTGTCCTGAAATAAACAATATATTGTTTTCCTGGGTAAACTAAAAGACCGCCCCAGGAAAGGCCCTTAAAGTGAAAGAGTGCAAAATATCTAAAAACTGCTTGGCAGTAGATGTTCGCATCTAGGACAAAATGGCTGGCAGGGAAAGGGTTAAGATGAACCGTTTATACTGTGCTATATACAGTGACAGTGCTGGTGCCCCTCCAGCAATTTGTATGAGTGTGAACAGGTGAACAATGTGGCCAATTTCAATCTGGGTCTGAGGTGCGAACAGTACAGGCCTTTACGGGTGTTAACAATAGAGGCATTACATGTGTAAACAAAGTGTTTGCAGCCTTGTTAGTAAACATGCCCCTTGTTTGAGGTGTGAACAATGCAGGGGCCAGTTAATCTAAATACGAATACCTTTTAAATCTTACACAAAGGTCACAGCAGTCAGACTTTCATAAGGGGGGCCACACAAGGAGGGGCACAGGGTTGCCAGCTGGACAGCACTGTCCTAGAGACGCCCCTGTAATAGCAGAGTTGTCAGTTCAGATGAACCTTGTGGTGCAAAACATTTGTTCTTTAGGTATGTCCCTATATATTAAGATGCTAACTTAAAATAGATGTTGTTGAAAGGAGATTAAAAAGTGGGGTTGTGAACGCCAAGATAAAGTCAGCCACTTTCTTTGGGAATTGAGAATACTCTGAGAATATTTTTAACTTTCAAACAACTGGAGTATTAGGTTGTGAGCATTAGGTTGTGTTCTAGAAACAGTTCAATGCTTGTACAGGCGTGGGATCTGTTTCCCAGAATGCCCGGGACCTGGGGTTTTCTGGATAAGGGGTCTTTCCATAATTTGGCTCTCCATACCTTAAGTCTACTAAAAAAAATCATTTAACCATGAAATAAACCCAATATGATTGTTTTGCTGCCAATACGGATTAATTATATCTTAGTCGGGATACAGTATATGGTACTGTTTTATTATTACAGACAAAAAGAAAATCATTTTTAAAAATAAAAATGATTTGATTATAATGGAGTCTATGGGAGATGGCCTTTCTGTAATTTGGAGCTTGCTGGATATCGGGTTTCTGGATAACGGATCCCATACCTGTATTTCACAGATCTGCAAGGGCTCTGGCACATGGAGCAATTCAGAGTGTTTTGCCACCTGCATGATTTTCAACTCAGTGGCAATACATTTTATATTGCCTCTCAATCCATTAAATAGGTCAGTGAGCATTTCTATGCAATAATGAAGTGCATTATATGGGTCCCGACAGTTACCAGTGAAATGAATTGAGGAGAAATTCAGAACACAAATGGGCAGATTTATCAAAGGTCGAATTTCGAATTTATGTCAAATGGTTTTGTTTACTTAAATTCGAATACACTCACAACTCGAATGGGGGGTTATTTAAGAAAAAAAATTTGACCGTCTAATATTCAATCAAATAGCCCGACCCAAAAATTGTCAGGAAGGCAATTAACATATTCAAATTGTTCATGGACCTCTGCCATTAACTTTTAAATGATTTCAGCAGGTTTTAGGTGGTGATTATTGGGATTAGAACTGTTTCCATGGTTGAGGTTTGATAAATCTCACATTCGAATTTACATTCAAGATGGTGCTTTTAAATTCGAACGTGTTAATTTTGACTTAAAAAAAAAAATCAAAAATATGAATTCAAATTTACTATTCGACCCATAATAAATCTGCCACAAAATGTATTAGAAAGCCCCATCTCCCATAACCCTCTGTAATGCAGATGATACGACAGTCATGTTTTGCAAGTCCTGCAGTGTCAGCAACCTGATTGGCCAAATAATTTATTACCAGATACTGTAGCCAAATCACTTGCTGTATCATAAACCTAGAGACTATAAAGCTTGTTGGTCTTGACTCCCCGGTGATATACAGATTTTAAAAACAGAAGCTGTGTAGTGTGTATAGGTATATAGCCTATCCACTGCATATTTTAGTCTCTATGCAGCAGATACGGGGGGGGGGGGATGTTTCTTCAGCTAAAAAATGTAATTCTGTGTCACTGTGCGCGAGATGTAGCTCCTGCCTAATGGTGTCAGTGAGTACAGATCCTGCCAGTGACTGCCTATTTCTATAAAAACAGAATCTGCTGCAAGACGAGGTCTTTTTCCAAAGCGTGTTTGAACATATTTGAGTGGGATGTGGGCCGAATCACTCTCCATGTGCCACTTCTGTTTGTACTCAATGCCCATGAAAAGTAGTGAGGAATTCTAGGCACAAATATGAAACAAAAAACAGCCTGAAATCAGGGTTTCTGAATGCTTACACCATGTCCTCTTTTATACTGCAAAATTAGGAGGCAGTTTAATTGTGTAGTGACTTTGTCACTATGAAGAAAGGGTGGCCTCAGATCAACGGAGAAATGCAAGAGCTAAGGCATACTGTATATACATATATGTAGTCTGTGTCCTTATATTTTACTGTTTAAGTCAATATACAGGTATTGGATCAGTTATCTGGAAACCTGTATCCAGAAAGTTTTGAATTACTCAAAAGCTGTCTCCCATAGACTCCATTTTATCCAAATAATCAATTTTTTTAAATGATTTCCTTTTACTCTGTAATAACAAAACAGGACCTTGTACTCGATCCAAAGATACAATTAATCCTTATTGGAAGCAAAATTGGGTTTATTTAATGTTTACATGATTTTTTTAGTAAACTCAAGGTATGAAGATCCAAATTACGGAAAGATCTGTTATCCGGAAAGCCCCGGGTCCCAAGCATTCTGGATCACAGGTCCCATATCTGTATATGCGATTTGCAGATCCGCACTGTTTTATGAAGCATACTATCATATAAAAAAATGTCCTACCGTATATACTCGAGTATAAGCCGACACGAGTATAAGCCAAGGTACCTAATTTTACCTACGAAAACTGGGAAACTATTGACTGATGGTGACAGAGAATTGCCAAATGGATTACTGTGTGCATTGTCCCACCGTCCCACTACCATGTGCAGAGGGTGCTGTGTGATATTGCCATCACTGTTAATCTTTCGTATAACCAACAGAGGCCGCTGTGTGATATTGCCATCAATGTTAATCCTTCATATAACCAACAGAGGGCGCTGTGTGATATTGCAGTCACTGTTATTCTTTCATATAACCAACAGAGGGCGCTGTGTGATATTGCAGTCACTGTTATTCTTTCATATAACCAACAGAGGGCGCACTGTTATTATTTCATACAACCAACAGATGGCGCTGTGTGATATTGCAGTCACTGTTATTCTTCCATATAACCAACAGATGGCGCTGTGTGATATTGCAGTCACTGTTATTCTTTCATATAACCAACAGAGGGCGCAATGTTATTTTTTCATATAACCAACAGAGGGTGCTGTGTGATATTGCAGTCACTGTTATTCTTTCATATAACCAACAGATGGCGCTGTGTGATATTGCAGTCACTGTTATTCTTTCATATAACCAACAGAGGGCGCACTGTAATTCTTTCATATAACCAACAGAGGGTGCTGTGTGATATTGCAGTCTCTCCCCAAGCGAACTGTTGGTATAGGAATGATTAAAAGTGACTGCAATCTCAGCTACTGCCCGCTGACTCGTAAAACTCGGCTTATACTCGAGTATATATGGTATAATGAGTTTAGGAGCTACTTCAGATAGTAGTGAGATCTCATGAGACAAAGCCCAGACTGATCCTCAGCAGCTGCAGCTTGACTGTTCAGTTATTGACCTATAATAAACAAGAACCATGCATACCCTGTAAATTATATCCTTATAAACGGTGCTTAGTGATGTCATTGATTATAATCAGAGCTTAGTGATGTCATTTCTGTCACATGACTCACTGAAACTTTTGCATTATAATAAATAAAGTATCCCCTGTTGCAAAATATGAGGATATTAGAAGTAACCGCGAAGTAGAGTCCTGCGCGGGTTCATTTTTTGGGACCTGCAATCTGCAACCCGGACCCGCATTCTTACCCGCTTGGACCCGCTACCCGAACCGCAAGTACCTTATCCGCTGACCATCAAGAATCAGGAAGTTGTTAACCAGAAGTGACGTCAACGGAAGTAGACGTGACCAGAAAAAAGGAGTAGATATCGCTATTGAGAAGACCCGTGGCCCAACCCGCAGAACCGCTGACCCACGTCTATACCCGCACCCAGAACTTCTACCTGCAACCCGCAGGGTACCCCGCGGGTACCCTACCCTCTGCAGGACTCTACCTCAGAGTTCCATGACCGGTATAAAAACACTCACATGTTTTATATGGTTGTGGAACTCATAAGTAACTTATGATATCATTATATTTTGCAAGAGGGGGTACATTATTCACTATATAATCATACAATCACTTAGAGGAACTGGTACACTTACATTCACTCATTGGTTAAAATACAATTATTTCAATACAAAGGCAAATAATTGGCAAAATAATATTGTATGTCCATTCTAATGGTCCATGACCCTAATGATCCATGCGCCTTGGACTATTTGGGTCCAGGGAAATGTAATGTCTTAATGCATAATATATATACAGTAGGTGGGACCAGAAAATAACAAATGTGAAATGAGGGAAAACTTAAAATCAGGGGATGTAAAATTGAGGTTTCAATGTATGTAATATCTATGTGTTTATTTCTTTAGGGCGGAGAACATTGTTATTACCAAGGCCAAATAAGAGGAAAAGCCAAATCTTTTGTGGCTCTATCAACTTGCAATGGACTTCAGTAAGTCTCATTCTCTTCTACTGTCATTTGTTTCAAAATAATATCATCTGCATGGTCAGGGCAGTTCTGAGGGTGGAGGGTTTGTCTGCTAATGCCGCCCATTGGCATACTAGGGTGGTCTCCAGCCAAACCTTTTAGCCTACAGGTATGGGATCCATAATCCGGAAACCAATTATCTAGAAAGCTCCGAATTACAGAAAGGTCCTCTCCCAAAGTTTTGGACTCCAGTCCTTAAGAGGGATATAAATGAGCTGGAGAGAGTGCAGAGACTAAGTGCAACTAAATTGGTTAGAGGGATGGAAGAATTAAAGGGTAGACTGTCAAGGTTGGGGTTGTTTTCTCTGGAAAAAAGCCGCTTGCGAGGGGACATGATTACACATTACATGTAGATTAGAGGACATTATAGACAAATAGCAGGGGACCCTTTTACCCATAAAGTGGATCACCGTACCAGAGGCCACCCCTTCAGACTAGAAGAAAAGAACTTTCGTTTGAAGGGGGTTCTTCACAGTCAGGACAGTGAGGTTGTGGAATGCACTGCCGGGTGATGTTGTGATGGCTGATTCAGTTAATGGCTTTAATGGAGAAGGAAACCCCCTGGGCGCAAAACCCCTCCCCCTCCCCTGTGTTGCCCCCCCTCCCTCCTCCCCCCCTGGCCTACCTGTCCCCCTGGGCAAATGCCCCTAACTTGTTACTCACCCCTCTGCGCAGGTCCTGTCCACGGAGTTCACAGGCGCCATCTTCTCCCACGTGGTCTTCTTCCTGTTTTGACCGGCGTCTTCTGGCGCATGCGCAGTAGATCCGTACCTGTAAATGTTCCTACTGCACATGCGCCAGAAGACGACTATTCGACCATTCGATAGTCGAAGTACTGTCTCTTTAAAAAATTCTTCGACCCCCTAGTTCGCCACCTAAAACCTACCGAGGCCAATGTTAGCCTATGGGGAAGGTCCCCATTGGCTTTCTAGCAATTTTCTGATCGAAGGAATATCCTTCGATCGATGGATTTAAAATCCTTCGAATCGTTCGGTTCGAAGGATTTAATCGTTTTTAATCGATTATTCCTTTGATCGTTCGATCATAGGAATAGCGCTAAATCCTTCGACTTCGATATTCGAAGGATTTCAATTCGGCTGTCGAATACCGAGGGTTAATTAACCCTCGATATTCGACCCTAGGTAAATCTGCCCTCTAGTATCAGAGCATGTGATATTCTGTCAATTCTGATGAGTAATTAATTTGTTTTTTGGCTTTGCTAAAATGAATCTAGGTATGAAAAACAGTAGTTATATTCTCTAAGGAAAATATTTCATCTCATACAATATTTACTAAACTCCGAATTTGTGATTTTTTAAAATAAAATCTGTAATTTATTAAACCCAGAGGATGGAAAAGTCAGAATCTGAAAATCCTGCATCTCAGACCTGTCGAGGTTGCATAGAAGTCAATGGGAGACTTTTGATGTGCACTGGGTTTCGTGCAATACCCTGAAGTTTTCGGGTGAAAATTGCGAAAAAATATTGAAAATCTGATAAAAAAATCCATAAAAATTGTGAAAAACTGATTTTTTCCCGCAAAGCAAATTTTCGAGAAAATATAATAATAAATAAGCATAAAAACCCGAGCAGATTTGATCGGAGTTTGTAGTAGAAAATATTGAGATAAATTCGCACTTTGATAAATACCCCCCTTAGTGTAGGATTGTGATGTTCTACCTACAGCTTAGAGGACCGCTGCCATCTTCTGGTTATTTTGCAGTAAGACATTGGCCTTGCTCATAGAAAAATGTTTGGCATGATCTTTACACCCCTGTATATTTTATTCTTCCAACAATAAAACTGAACATTGTCATATGGGGGGGTGTAAGATATTTTTTCCAAACACAGTGGCATAAGTGTAGGAGAAAAGAACAGCGTGGGCTCCCACTGAATGCTCTAGAGATTGTTGGCGCTGATATTTCAGTTGTAGTTATGACATTAGAATGCCTTGTTATTGTTTTGCTTACAGATCTATAATACCATCTGGCCACTAATTAGGATATTGTATTGATGTCTACTTTGCAAATTCTCTCCGGCTTTTTAAGGCAGACTTTAGAAAGCAAAAGCCGGTCGTTGGTCAGGCAAGCAGGGGTTAGGATCTGGAAGCTGATACAGGTATATGTTCGGAAACCGATACCTTTATCCAGAGGGCGGAAAACCCATTATCCAGAGGATCGGAAACCCATTATTCAGAGGGCCACCTCCCATAGACTTCATTATAAACAAATAATAATTTTCCTTTTCTCTTTAATAATAAAACAGTACCTTGTACTAGAGTCCTGCAGCGGGTTGCTACCCGCGGGTTTCCCGCAAAAACCTGCGGTACCCTGCGGGTAGAAGTTCCGGGTGCGGGTCTAGACGCGGGTCGTAGGTCAGCCACGGGTCTTCTCAATAGCAATTTTTACTCCTTTTTTCTGATGATGTCACTTTCGGTTTACAATGACAGCACTTCCTGTTTCTTGATGGCCAACAGCTCGGCGGTCTGGATTGCGGATAAGGTACTTGCGGGACAGGTAGCGGGTCCAAGCTGGTAAGAACGCAGGTTGTGGGTCTGGGTTGCAGGTTGCGGGTCGGGTACAGGTTCCAAAAAATGGACCCGCACAGGACCTTGTACTTGATCCCAACCAAGATATAATTAATCCTTATTGGAAACCCCAGGTCTCAAGCATTCTGGATAACAGGTCGCATCCCTGTACCTAGTCCAACACAGGTTGATCTTTAGCTGATGTGACCACCCAAATGGTGGGTCAGGTTGGGCTGATAAATTTATTAGGACTCTAGGCCAATGATTGGATCAGGAGAATTGAATGTATACACAGCCCGATGCAGCCCTTACGTAGTTGGATTTTCTTTCCTTTCTGATCAGTATTTGGTCCAGCAGCAGCCAATTGCTAGTACAGGTATGGGACCTATTATACAGAATGCTCAGGACCTGGGGCTTTCTGGATAACGGATCTTTCTGTAATTTGGATCTTCATACCTTAAATCTAATAGAAAATCATGTAAACATTAAATAAACCCAATAGGCTTGTTTTGCATTCAGTAAGGATTCATTATATATTAGTTTGGATCAAGTACAAGTTACTGATTTATTATTACAGATATAAGGGAATCATTTTTAAAAATTTGGATTATTTGGTTAAAATGGAGTCTATGGGATACGGGCATTCCATAATTCAGAACTTTCTGGAAAACGGGGTTTCAGATTACTGATCCCTACCTTTATGTCCAACATTTTATTTTTCATGGCATGTCCCACTGTTAGGATGTAACTACCTTTACTTGTAGGGTATCCATATCTAGGTCAGTACAGGACACTTTAAGTAGAATAAAAGTGGTCCTTTAGAAGTAAACCAACCCAACTGTAACAATTTTAACTTCATTTGCTACCAACTGTTTCTATTGCCCATTTCCGCAGTCTTGATTTTTCGTTAAAGGGCATGTAAAGTCTAAAATAGAATAAGGCTAGAAATGCTGTATTTTGTATACTAAATATAAACATGAACTTACTGCACCAAAAGCCTAATCAAATAATTTATGCTTTCAAAGTTGGCTACAGGGGGTCACCATCTTGTAACACCATCTTTGCAAGACCAAGACTGTGCACATGCTCAGTGTGGTTTGTGCTGCTTAGGGATCATCATAAACAAAGCTGCTTGAGTTCTGCATGGCTGGGAAGTAAGGCAGGGGCTCCCTCTGCTGTTCATAAGTATGATTGTTTCCCTGCTCAGCAATTAGGGACCGTCTGACAATTCCTATCCACAGCAGTAAATGAAGGGAGAATTTCACTGCATACAGTCAGGTTTCTTATAAAAACAGCACACATTTTTTAATTAAAGTATACTGGAGATAGGTTTCTTTTTCATTAAAGAAAGTAAAAATGGGATGCCTTTACATGCCCTTTAATTCTTTGTCAATTCAAACATTTTTATTTTTACAGTGGGATGTTCTGTGATGGAAACCACACATATCTTATTGAACCAGGAGAGAAGTACAACCCAAATGTAAGTGAGAGGGGGGGGGGTTTATATATTACATTTTTGGCTAACTACCTGTATATTGGAAACATTTTTATTTCGCACAGTTTTTATTTTTATACTGAACAATTCCTTTAACATAACAGTTGAAATGATACAACCACATTCCCATGAGCAAGGGCCGGAACTAGGGGTAGTCAGAAGAGGAAAGGGGGCACATACCTCTTTTGCCTGCCTTCCCCTAGTTTCGGCCCATCTGTAAGTCCATGGGGGGTGCAAGACGTTCCAAGGAAACAAGTGGGGGTGTTCTGATAGCAATGTGTCAGTATTGCTAAGAAAGGAATGAGCCCAATTTCTTTTTGTGGAAATACAGACCCATGCCACTCATATCCCAGTGGAAGTCACTGCAGATGACTCTAAGAGCAAAGATCACTCGTGTCAGTCTGTTAAGCAGGAGGTGGTGGGATAACACTGCTCCTGCAGGTACCACTAGACTTTTGGGGGCCAGTAGTAATACAGACATGATCCTAATCATTTAATATGAAAGTACTGATAATACTTTAAGCCTTTTAACAATTCAAAGCAATGCTTGGAAAGTGCAACATGTTCCTGAGCAATACACGCCTACCCGTGGAGTCTGTAATGCCTTATCATATCTCAACCCATTAAAGTCAACCAGAGATACAGAGGCAGGAGGTTTGCCTAAATTCTCCATAAGACTGCAGTCATACACATTCCCATGTGACAGGAGCCTACCAATATGGCTATCATCACTCCCAAAAATGTCTCTGTATGCACATTAGAAAAAAAAATTCAACGAAGGAAGCAATAGTTTTAGGAACTAGTGTGCATGCACCAGTGAACATGACGTTAGCTGTTTCCTTCTCCTGCTGTATAACGCTCCAATGCTTTTTATTGTGTGCTCCGAAATCCTACATTTACTACTGTACATCAAGCAGCAGTGATACTTCTGCCTCTGTTTGTACTAGGGATGCACCGAATTCATTATTTTGGATTCGGCCAAACCCCTGAATCCTTTGCGAAAGATTCGACCGAATACCGAACAGAATCCTAATTTGCATGTGCAAATTAGGGGTGGGAAGGGGAAAACATTTTTTACTTTCTTGTTTTGTGTCAAAAAGTCACGCGATTTCCCTCCCTGAACCTAATTTGCATATCCAAAGTTGGATTCGATTTGGCCGGGCAGAAGTATTCCGCCGCATCCTGGATTTGGTGCATCCCTGGTTTGTACAGGTACTGTAAATTATTTTGTTGTAAAGAGCACAAAGAAATTGAACCCTTAGTTTCCCTTTCATAGGAGAATAGGGGTTAAATATCCTTAGAAAATGAAGCATTTATCAGTGTCATTGAAAAGAAACTTAACATGCCTAGCCAGCCTTATACTTTTTAAATTTAGGGATTTTTTTTCCTTTTAAGAGCAGCCAAGACAAAGCGTGAGATCTATTATTTGTTAAAAACTTTTTATTGAACATATGCCAATAACAGTAATAATTACATACTGAGCCCATCAGTGGCACAGAAATGGACTCGCACAGATGTAATAGGCGCACAAATATAATGAGCACATGAAATATATCAATAGCAAAAGCAGTGTGAGTAACAACCATGTGCGGCAGAGAGATATATACATCATACATACAGTTTTACTGCAGTGCCCAGGGAAACAAATATTCTGTATTGCCCAACCCTTATGTCTTGCTTGTGTTCAACTCAACTCAACTCTGCCCAGTGTTGTAGGGCTGCTGCAAAACCCAAGTGATTGGAGTTTTTGCTTTACCCCTAAGCCCACCATGACTGCAGCCAGAGTAGAAACAGACCAAAAATTGGTAAATACAGTCACATGGAAGGACGAGGTCTTTGAATTTTTTTTTTTAAAGACAGAGGAATAGGAGTAGAATCACTAAAGGATGAAGTGGCTAACGCTATCGACAATTCATCAGCGTTGCCACCCGCAGGGACATTGGCAATTCACTAACAGGCGCCAATTCGCTAGTGAGAGAGACCGTTTGCTAGATTTCGTTCGCACTCTATCGCCAGGCGACTTTTTGCTCTGGCGAAATGTAATTACTCTGCAAATTTAGTAAAGTGCAGATTTTACTGAATGTTACCTTTTTTGCCAGAGTTAACTTTGCCAACTCAGACCAGGCGAAGTGCTAAAAAGAAGCTAGATTTTCCTCAATCGTCTGTCACTTACATCATATCCTGTGTGCCGAAAATGCATTAAAGTTCCAAAAACCAGTTTTCTCCAGACATTTCATAACATATGGAACATACATTTTACAGTGGGCTCATGTGTAGGGCATTATATTAACTCTCTTGTCTTTATTAAGGTTTCCTGGACATGTGTAATAAAAAGTGGTAACTTCAAGCATTTGCACCAACATTTATAATAAAGACCTCCATACAACTTTAAATTATCCGCCTTATGCTAATTGACCTAAGCACAAAATCAGTAGCGAAGTGAAAAGTCGCCAACGTTCGTGCCCATGACGAAACTCTGCATATTAGTGAACTGGCGAAGGCGTAGCGCATTTGTGCCTGGTGAACTGGTGCAATCGGACGATGGCGAAAATTCACCAGTTAGTGTATCTACCCCATAGAGTGTTCTAAAAAGGGTTATGTACAGGAGTCAGAAGCGACCATGTAATGACACCAACCCAGCAAAAAAATTAAAAAAAAAAAAAAATACAATAAAAAATTGCTTACTTAGGCATTTTAGACAATTAAAAAATTGCAGTCTCTTGAGTGTTTAGTCTTAGAGGCAAAACATATCTTTTTCTGCCACTAAATAAGACCATAATGAATTGTTAGTGCTATTGATATCCACAAAAATACCCTGGTCAGAGCAAGGCACATGGCAGCTCCTACACATATGTAAATCAAAATTACGCAGAGACTAAAAATATTGCTAAAAAAAGGTAACCTGCGAAAATGGGTATTGGAAGTAAAACACAAAATCATGTTTCAAGGGGAAGTAACACAAAGGCTCTTTCTGACCTGATTCGCCAAACAGCACTATATCATTTACTGCAATGCTGTTGGTTAAGTTTTGACTATTGTTACATCTATATAAAATATGAACACACCACATTATTCTATAGTATAAAAATCTTACAGCCTATACAGGATCAGGTTATAATGATGTATATTTTGGGGAATGACCCAACCAGAACTGTATAAAATAGACTTACAGTCACACATTTTTCTCCAAAAAAACTAGTTTCCTTTTAATGCATGTTCTAAGCGCACAATTTCACGGCAGATAATGTCTACAGTGCATTACACAATTCATTTAGCAGCAGCTTTGCTCAATATACTGTACTGGAACTGGATATACAACCAAAATATAAAGGAGACATTTCATAGGAATGCACTATATCTGTACTAAACAAAATGCCATTGATTTAATCTATTTATGTAAACAAATGTCACATCATAAACCATATAACAGTTAATCCAGCAGTTATGAACTACTGTTCCCAGCACCCTCTCTCAGTAAACAGCTAGTTCCGGACGCTGACAGATACAGAGTGAGGGATGCTCCTTTCATAATTGCAGCTGAAACTGAATTGAAGGCAAATACATAAAAATTAAGCTTTTCAAAAATCAATGAGGGAACACATTCGTTTTAAAAAATATAAATACTGTTACTCATTACAGACTTACACTACTAAAAGTAACGTGCTGCTGTATGATACTGTTACTGTTACTACAAATACAGGAAAATTAAATTTTTGCTCCAGTTCATCAAAATAAATTCAGAAAAAAATTCAGTGTTACTGTACCGTTGCCAAGCCTTGGGATAAGATACTAAAATCACTTAGCAACCATCCAACAGGCTCAAAACCCTGATTTTATAATCCCATCATGCAAGAGTAGATGGCTCCAGCATTCCTGAGACCTTTTTCCCATTCCTACCAAATGTTCTGTGGCTATAGCAGCTCATACACTTAGGGACAGATTTATTAAGGGTCGAATTGAAAATTCAAATTTTCAAAAAATTTTTTATGGTTAAAACTGTCAAATTCGACTAAGGAATTATCCAAATTCAATTCGATTTTTTTTTTTAAAAAAAATTCAAATTTGATTTTCAAGATTTATCAAAATTGAGATTTATTGAATTTATTCGCCACCAAAAGTCTGCCGAATTACTGTATAAGGCAATGGGAGAGGTCCAGTGACCAAATTGGAGATGTTTGTAGCCTTCCTGACATTTGAGGTTTTTTTCAGAGAAAAAACTCGAATCGAGTCTGGTCGAATTTGAATCAAATTTAATTTCAGTCTTCGGGTGGGTAAAATTCACCTGAGTTTCAGATATTCAATTTTTTTACTAAATATCCCTCCCAGTCGAATTTCAAATATAGTCAAATTTAAGGGAGTTTAAAAAAAAAAAAAAAAAAAAAAAAAAATCACATGAATTCGAAATTCAACCCTTGATAAATGTGCCTCTCAGTAATGGTTGGCCAATATTATAATTTTTAATCATATTTCCGGTCACTCAGCGTAAGCCCTCGGGTAAGTTTTGAGAAATCCCATAAGTCTGTTTGTGAAGGCTAAAAGTATTGTTCGCTACATTCCCATAATAAATAATATGGGGGTAATGTGTAATAAAGTGTGCACAAGTTCTAGAAATGTAGCCAATCAGATGGTAACGTTTAATGGTCTGAGGTTTGCAAGCAAATCCCAAGGTTGCTCGGGGTTACTAGCTCTGGAGCAACCACTGCCCTTATTTTTGTATTATTCACTCAGGGTCATTTATCAACAATGGCCAAATTTACCCATGGGCAGTAACCCATGGCAACCAATCAAATTGCTGCATTCATTGTTCTACTTGCAGCTGGCTTTAAAAAGCTAATCACCAATTGGTTGCTATAGCTAACTGCCCATGGGCAAAGCCCAGTGTTGATAAATGAGCCCCACTACGTTTTTATATGACTGTAACTGAATTTTAGGTTTAGTAGTCCTTAGGCATTATTTACAAGATGGTGATTGTGCTTAGATCTGTGTCCAAGTTGGACCAACCAATCGTAGCACTACTGGTGTACTGTACCACACCGTAGCAGGTTGCACATGAGAAAAAAAAAAAAATAGAAGTGGAGGCAAAATGAAGGAATGTACATTACAATTGACAAAATATATATACATACATAAGACGAGATGTACCATGAAAGTTCCTAAGCACAGGCATGCATATGTTAGGCAGTGTGTGTAACAACAGGAATGTCTATCTCGATGGCGGACATGCGGGAGCGGGACTGGTAGGACGGGGGCACGTAGCTGTGCATACTAGGGACGTGGGAATACAAGGGCTGCCAGAATGGAGAGGGCAGAGATTTGCAGGCACAATACCACAGAAACAATAGCAGAGCAGTAAAGAACATGCCCCCGGAACTGCCAATAGCCACAAAAACAGCAATGTCGTAAGTAAAGTAGGGCCCATACTTGACATTTAGAACTCCATTGTAAAACACAGACCAGATGGAGGGCATAATGCTCATGATCCCTGCTAGTATATATAACAGCCCTGCCACAAGATGGCACCCAGAACTGTTAATGAGACATTTGACCAGCTTTAGGTTTGGCACACTTGAGCTAAAGGTGGTGTTACAGATTCCAGTCAGGCACAGTATGAGTGCGGAGGCAGCGGTCAGGATGCTGAAGGGCAGAGCGAATTGCAGAACACGTATGTCCAGCTGGTCCACGCTTGCGTACCAATCCATATCATACATCATGCAATCCCTGCTCCACTCCAAGCGTGTGCATTTCACCCACAGCCCAATGCTGACAGTCAGGTTTTTCTCATTCCGGTTGTAAGTGTAGAGTTTCATTTGCCTCCATTGAGGCAGCAGAGTCGCAGCAAAGAGCCCCGAGATGGAGGCCGTCCCGCATACAAAGGCGAATAAGGTCACTGCGTGGACTTCCTGACAGCCCATTATGCTCCTCGAAAAGCCTGGCGGACAAAGAAAACAGAGACAATGTTGAAATGATGATTTTTTTATTGTTCCACAAATAATTGCTTTTAAAGGAATAGTAACACGAAAAAATTAAAGTGTGCAAAAGTAATGGAAATATAGTGTTCAGAAACTCTGCACTGGTAAAACTGGTGTGTTTGCTTCAGAAACACTACTATAGTTCATACAAACAAGTTGATGGTTGAAATGATGGTTGATCCCAATGTTATTAATAGGGCAAAAAGATAAATATATAGGAAGGCCGGTATTTTTTTTCAAGAAAACGTGGCAACCCTATATATGGCACAGGTTAAATAGTGGATAACAGATAACACCATTATGTACTACAGAGCTTATCTGCTGTGTAACCTGAGCCTTTTCTCCTTTGAATGGCTGCCCCCATTGCTACACAGCAGCTTATTTATATAAACAATAGTAGTGTTTCTGAAGCAAACACAACAGTTTTACCAGTGCAGGGCAATACTGCATTATATTTGTAATGGGGATGCACCGAATTCAGGATTCGCCCTTTTTCAGCAGGATTAGGATTCAGAGTCTTTCTGCCCGGGCTGAACCGAATCCAATTTTGCATATGCAAATTAGGGGTGGGGAAGGAAATTGCGTGACTTTTGTCACAAAACAAGGAAGTAAGAAATGTTTTCCCACCCCGAATTTGCATATGCAAATTAGGATTTGGGGGTTCTGTATTCAGCCAAATCTTTCATGAAGGATTCTGGGGGTTGGCCAAATCCAAAAAAGTGGATTTGGTGCATCGTAATTTGTATTACTTTAAAACACTTTCATGTTTTGATGTTACTGTTCCTTTAGGTTCCTGCAATTCCACAATGTACAATATATTTACCCTCATCCCTGAATGAAGCATAGTATCAGCTGTAAGTGAAAGCCGGTGGGAGGAAAGAATGCCGCTATCTATCACTGCAGCAGATAACACCCACGTACATATTGTTCACTAAACCAGCAAGTGCCAGCCAGTAAATGCATGCCAACAGTGTTCATCTGTTTTATGCTCTTCATGGGCCTAAAATCAGTCACATTTAGCAGAGAATGTCCTACAAATGTTCCCCTTTCCACACTTCAGCATTGACAGGCGCAGGTTCTCCTTTTTGGGGGGGAAAGCCCTCACCGGCCTGGGTAATTTTCTAAAGAAACACCATACTGTAACCGTACCTGTCACTTTTAGGCATCTCTCTCCAACGGAGACTCCACACATGCAACACAATAAAGGGTTCTGGGTTGTTTTTTTTTTAAAGAACACTTTTTTCAGATTAATTGTTTACACATTGTTCCCCAGAAATAAAGACTTTTTTCAATTACCTTCCATTTTTTACCGTCTTTTCAAAATCTAAGTTTAAAGTTTAAGGGTAGAACTACATGGATGTTTTTTGGCGCGATCCGAAACGCTGCAACAAAGCGCCGGCGTCACATTGCATATGATGGAAGTAAGGTAAGTAATGGAAATGTCGGATTAACACTGCGACTTCATCCGACATTTCCATTACTTATTTCCATCGCATGCGATTTGATGTCGGCGTATTGTTGCAGCTCGTCGGATCACGCCAAAAACGTCCATTTAGTCCTACCCTAAGGTTTCTTACTCTGGCAGCTCAGTAATTCAGGTGCAGTTTCTGCGCTGTTAGAATTTTGCAACATTTAGAGGCACATTTATCAAAGGTCAAATTTTAAATTCATGTCCGTTTTTGAAAACTCCCCTAAGCTCCCATAAATTCGACCAATCGAAATTTAAAAAACAAACAAAAAAAACTCATTTTAAAACTCGGATGAATAAAATCGACCCAAAAACTCGAATTTCATTCAAATTTAAAAAACTTGATTACAGTTTTTTCTCCGAAAAAAAATCTTGAATGTCAGGAAGGCCGCAAACAAATCCAAATTGATCCCATGACTTCTCCCATTAACTTAAAAAGCAATTCAGCAGGTTTTCGGTGGCGAATAGTTGAATTCGAGTTCCTAAAGGGCCAGAGTATGATAAATCTCACAGTTCAAATAAAAAAATAATCTAATTTGAATAACTCCTGTTGAATTTGACCATAAATTTTTTTTAGAAAAGTCTAATTTAAAATTCGAATTTAATTCGAACCTTGCTAAATCTGCCCCTTAGTAGATACATTTCTCAGCAGCATCTCTGCCATATTAGCAACTATTGTATCAATTCTAACAGCTGCCTGTAATGAAACTCATGGATTCTGCTCAGCAGGGCCACAGAAAAGAAATGTATCAACTTAATGCATCGATTTAGAACTGTTTGCAGGGTCGACGACTTCCCCTCCCAGAGCTGCTTTAGAAGGTGATAAAATGACACTTTACAGTTCAATATTAGAAAAACAGTCACACATAGAAAATGTAAAGTAATTGGAAAAGTCTTTATTTCTGGTGATCTATCTGAGACCAACTGAAAAACGTGCTTTTCAACACAGTAACTAAAGGGTAGGGTTAAAAGTTAGGTACGGTCATAATGATAGTATCTCTTTAAATTTTATTTACTTGCCTGGTGGTTTCATAGGCTGGGTGTGTGCAGGGCTGGTTAACCTTCCCAAAGCCAGTCGTATAATGTCAGTAGACAAATAAGTGCTGATTACACGTCCCCACTGATATGGGAAGGGAAGCCTGCGTGGGAGTTTATTCATAGCAAGAGCAGTCTCTACAAGTAGCTGTCATTTATAGAAAGGGATTGCTGTACTCATTAGTTCCACATTTAACATTCATTTCATATGCAAAAGCCCAGCAGCTGATACATTTAGTTTCCCTGCAAGTTGCCCATCACTTATAAAGGCATGTGCTTGATCTTAACTCTCCTATATATTCAGGGAAGTATCTTACTCAGAACATGTTGATACTTGTTGTTTTAAAAGTCTGAACTTTTAGAATTCCATCCAGTAAGGTAGAATTTGCTTGTGTAAAAGGTTGAACTTCATGGGCATGTCTTTTTTTCATGCTCAGCTTCTAGAATACTTTGCATGGAATACGGTGCATTCTCGGTTACAGGGTATGTGATATTCACACTGTGCTCATGGTTTTCCTTTGAAACAATAATACAGGCGGTGGAACCTCCAGTATAGATACAAGGGCACTTTCACATAGACATAGTTGCAGTTTGGGGGCACCCTGCATTGTACCACTGTTTATTTCAGGCAGGACTGATTACAGAACCTTTAACCCCCCCACCAGCCAGCCAAATGATTGCCAGCAATGTAACCATAGAGATAAGATTCATGCCCAATCAACAACACACCCACCCAGTGTCAATGGGAACCAAAATGGGATATTCTTTATAAACTGGATTTCAAAGGGGAACTATCAAAAACGAACATTTAGGGGCACATTTACTTAGCTCGAGTGAAGGAATAGAAGAAAAAATACTTCAAATTTCGAACGTTTTTTCGGCTACTTCGACTTTGAATCGAACTAAAAATCGTTCGACTATTCGACCGTTCGATAATCTAAGTACTGTCTCTTTAAAAAAAACTTCAACCCCCTACTTCGCCAAGTAAAATCTAACGAACATCAATGTTAGCCTATGGGGAAGGTCCAACAAATTTCTGGTAGAAGAAAAATCGTTCGATCGATAGATTAAAATCCTTCGAATCTTTCGATCGTAATTGCGGTAAATCCTTCAACGTCGAAGGATTTAATTTCGACAGTCGAATATCGAGGGTTAATTAACCCTCGATATTAGACCCTAAGTAAATGTGCCCCTTAATATAAGCTTCATCATACTGAAATAAAACATTTTGTTAATACAATTAAATATTCTGCATATTTTCTGAAATAATCAAGTTTCTCTTCACTATCCCTCTCTCAGCATATGTTTCTCTTCATTCTGTTTTCATGCAGCAGTTGGGTGTCAGATATTTATTGACTATGAGATCCAGTATATCTTATTGGGGGGGAGGGGTTACTTCTTTTCCTAGCAGATGTATTAGAGCTCACTCAAATAACTGATTCCATTACAAAAAAATAAGTGCCTTTTGCACAAATTCTGCATGTAGAGAGACATGATGTCTAGTGATTTTTAATATAGTGAGCTCTAATACATCTTCTAGGAAGAAAAGAGCCCTTTATAAAGCTGGCCATAGAAGCAAAGATCCGATCGTACAAATCCTCGATTTGTATGATTTTCGAACCGTGTGTAGAGAGTCCCGACATTTTTCGTCCCACGGAGATTGGTCGTTTAGTCGATCCGCCAGGTTAAAAGATTTCTGTCGGCTGCCGATAATATCTCTGCACGTATTGCAGATTTCCAGTGGGAGACTGTCACCAGCTTTGTCGGACATAACTTTATTACGATTGCCGTCAGGGGCAGAACATCGGCCGATATGTTCTTTTACTACTTTATTTGGTCGGAATGGTTCGTGGCAGGTCGGGAGATGGGAAAGTCTGATCGTTTGAGGATTCAAACGATCGCATCTTTGCGTCTATGGCCAGCTTAAGGTATATTGGATCTAACTCTCAATGATTATCTGACAACCAACTCCTGAATGAAAAGAGAATGAAGAGAAACAGATGCTGAGAGGATAGTAAAGATAAACTTGATTATTTCAGAAACAGTACAGAATTTTTAATTGACTGTATTTAGAAAGTTTCTTATTTCAGTATGATAAAGCTTATATTAAATTTTCATTTTCACTATATTTCCCCTTTAAATAACAACTGGGGATACATTGGCAGGAGCATTCGGAGAGACTTCAAATGTCGCCCACTTGTTGTTGAGATGGTTTCTCTAGTTCAGTGCATCACCCACAGTAGGAAGTTAATAATTTACTGAAAG
Organism: Xenopus laevis; assembly: GCF_017654675.1. Classification (NCBI taxonomy): domain Eukaryota; kingdom Metazoa; phylum Chordata; class Amphibia; order Anura; family Pipidae; genus Xenopus; species Xenopus laevis. The sequence goes on along the minus strand of NC_054381.1, from coordinate 28,819,503 downwards.
AAGGTACATTAACCAATACAGTGTATATTTTTCCCCTTCTTCCCTTTTCCGCCATCCCGGCAGTTCTGGGAGATGTCACCCTGAAGAAGAGAAGATTTGACGCCCTGGCGACTTATCTCCCTGAATCGCAGCGTGTCTCTGCCCTTAAGATTGCAATATGGAAAGCTGCTAAATAAATAGCCATATAACTCAAAAAACCACAAGTAAAAAAAAAAAAGGAAAACCAATTGCAGAGTATTTTAAGAATATCCCTGCCTACGTCATAGTAAAAGTAAATTTAAAGGTGAACAACCTCTTTTAAAGCAGCGGTGGGTGCAACCATATGGGGGGGGGGGATACATTTGGAATGTCCAGTCTACAGTCCAACAGCAGTTGTTTAGCTACAACTCCCTGCAGCCTTCTGCTGTTGCTATGACAATAAAGTGGCAGGCAGCAGGGGGCATTTGGCTGCCTAAGAGGTAAAGTGCAATAAGGAGGTTGGACAATTCCTACCAAAACAATCTCACATTTTAGGCAAAAATCAGCCACTATATAGCATATCAGAACTAGGTACCTAGTTTGGGATTTGTAGTTTCTCGACCTATCGCAGCAGCAGCAAATGATTAGCTCAAACAACCTATGCGCCTACACAATGCGACTGAATATGTAGCTGGCGAGAGGGCGATGCGCGGGTCGCGGTCAGTGGTCGGGCGAAGCACATATCCAGGTGACTAATCGCTAGGGACATGTTTAAGCTAAAGAAACAGGTAGGTAAGATAAAATGATAAATAAACCTACCAGCAAGCAAAGAACAAGCAGCGAGCTAAGCGCTCGACCTCCCACACAGCGCTCTGATCATGCGCAGCTTTTCTAAAGCCAAGCGTGCTGGGGATTGTAGTTTCGGCCGCAATTTCTCACGCAGCCAATACTGTTCCAGGAACCACGTTTCCCACAATGCATCGCACTCCAAGCACTTGTTTAGGGAAATCTAGACTTACCTATTGTGAGGGGTTGGGGCTGTTCTTTGGTAAATATTGGAAATTAGAAATGTAATGTATTATTATCCTACTGGATCATTATAATTCCCTCCACCTCGCCCATTGATTGTTATCGGATAAAAAGCCAATATTTTTTTCCTCACTGAATCAAAAATGTGATCTAATCTGCGTGGAGTATGTACAATTTAGGGATTTTAGATTGTAAACTTCACTGAGGCAGTAACTGATATATCATCTCTATAAAATGCTGCAGAATATTTTGGAGCTATATAAATAAAGGATAATAATCTGGAGGTGCAAACATTGTGCCTATTTAATCATGTGAGAACATTGTTTTGGCAGTTTGTTTTTTTCTGCACTAGCACAGCTTTACAGTGTGCGACAAAACTTCCCATTGCCATCGCCTTAAAAGGCATGTAAAGGCAAAAAAATAAAATCCCATTTTTACTTTCTTTAATGAAAAAGAAACCTTTCTCCAATATACTTTAATTAAAAAATGTGTACCATATTTATAAGAAACCTGACTGTATGCAGTGAAATTCTCCCTTCATTTACTGCTGTGGATAGGAATTGTCAGACGGTCCCTAACTGCTGAGCAGGGAAACAATCATACTTATGAACAGCAGGGGGAGCCCTGCCTTACTTCCCGGCCATGCAGAACTCAAGCAGCTTTGTTTATGGCGATCCCTAAGCAGCCCAGACCACACTGAGCATGTGCACAGTCTTGGTCTTGCAAAGATGTATAACAAAGTTACAAGATGGTGACCCCTGTAGCCAACTTTGAAAGCATAAATCATTTGTTTGATAGGCTTGTGGTGCAGTAAGTTGTGTTTATATTTAGTATAAAAAATACAACATTTCTAGCCTTAGTCTATTTTAGACATGCCCTTTAAAGGAACAGTATTGGGAACCTACTCAAATAGCAGAAATGATGAGATTTGCCTGTGTTTTATTCAGAGATGGGTTTGCATCAAAACCAGGCACTTTTAATTTTAAGTGAAAAAAGAAACACCAAAGACTCTGTATTAATCAGTCCTCAGCCATGTTTAATACCATAATGAATGGCCAGATTGGCCTTTATTACAGCAGGGTTGTTTACCTATTACTTACAAAACTTTCCACACAAGTATCAAAAATATTAGGGATGTACCGTATCCAGTATTCAGTTCGGGATTCGGCCGAATCCTTCTGTACGGCCGAACTGGATCCTAATTTGCATATGCAAATTAGGGGCAGGAGGGGAATCACATGACTTTTTGTCACAAAACAAGGAAGTAAGAAATGTTTTCCCCTTCCCACCCCTAATTTGCATATGCAAATTCAGATTCGGTTCGGTATTCGGCCAAATCTTTTGCAAAGGATTCGGGGGTTCAGCCGAATCCAAAATATTGGATTCGTGCATCCCTAAAAAATATAAATATATCCAGCAATTAAAACCACTTTGACCTCATCATAAGCTGTAAATATACTCCATGGGCTGTGAGCTGCTATAATCATGTAAAAAGTGTACTATAAAAGTCATTTTTCAAATGAAACCCACATTCGTTTCTCCCCCTGAGTTGGTGCTCCTTTTAGAAAGAAAACAAACAGCCTTTTTGTAACCTTTCCAACGTACTCTTTGCGGATGTACAAGCCCAAGCATGGAATGACTGGAAAGATCTTGGTTTGGTGATTTTAGTGCTTTCCTCATGCTGGTTCCTTTTCTTTTCTAAAAACCATCACTGGCCAGAGGAAAAAATGCAATTTAAAGTGATTGTTCACCTTCCAAACACATTTTTTAGTTCAGTTGTTTTCAGAGCTGCTTTAGAAAGAGATAAGAAGGTGAAAAATGAAACTTTTAACTTCAATATTAGAGAAATTGTCACACATAGAAAGTAACTGAAAAAATTATTTATTTCTTGTGAACTACCTGAAACCAACCAAACTAAAAAAAAAAGTGTTGGAAGGTGAAAAACCCCTTTAATTCATGGGGGGGGGCAAAGTTTTTTTTTTTTACATTGACCACATAACCCCATTTAAAAAAAAAAAACACTGAGAAGGGTTATGCCTGCATTAAATCAAAGGCTTATTAAGGTTTTTAAAGGAATTGCTGGCAGTGAGTGTAATATAATCAGTCTTGGCTTGATAAATAGGGCACGCATATAAGAGGTACTTTCTGCCAGAAGGACTCCAGCACAAGCAATATGATAAACATCTCCCCATATGCTGATGATTCAGGTTACAATAAACCAAGTCAGTTACACTGCAGCTCTCAGGGAGAGAAAGATATTCAGAAAATGAATGCAATATTATTCTGGGATACTAACCCATAGCAACCAGTCTGCTGTTAGAACTGATTGGCCAGCTACAGTATTACCATTTTAAGCACAAATCAACAGATTGATATGGGGAAATACCATCCCTTACACACAGTTGCTGCAGTTCCCAGCATCCCCAATGGCTGCTTGCTGTTCAAAGATCCCTGCGAGTTGGGGAGCAGGTGAGCTTTAGTTTAGTGTATGTCCCAGAAATATCAACTAAACCAATTTAATTAAAATAATGATGATCCTTTTTGGGCATATTTAAGAATTTAGACATTTGTATCGCTATCCTACAACTTGTGGCTGCATTCAGTTTTGTATATAACTTAGCCACTGATTTTTGAACTTCTTTTATTTCCTAGGAGGACTATCAGTTCCATTCTGTATATAAATCAAAAGTACTTGAATTTCCTCTGGATGAGCTGCCATCTGGTAAGTTTCTGGCATTTTACCCATTAGTTTAAATTGTCATTTCTTACAGGAGATTTTGACAACCCCATAGGACCCTCTGCCCCTTCAGGACGCCATCTTCGACTGCATGGATGCCTACATGGATTATATAGACGAGATATTGCTCAGCACCTTGTATAAAGGGACATAAATATACATAAATATAAATATCTATGTAGAACTAGGATCCCATGACTGGAATGAAGTAGAATGACGCATAAGTACCCTGGCATACATTCACCCAATGCAGGCAGAAAAATTGCTGCAACTTTTTCAAAATGACTTCCAGCGCAATTCTAATTACTTAAACATTACACAATGGGCCAGACTCACTAATGATCATTGTGGATATGTCACTTTGCAGATTGTTACTGACCTAAATAATGACTCAAGCCAAATGATTTTCTTTCAAACTAAATAAAATATTGATGCTAATATGTCCAAATGTGCTTGGCATATACATAGAGCAAACTGTATACTTATTATCAGAAATATCTCTATGTTGCACTGGTGCTTAACTACATGGGTATCTTGAACGTATTTACTAAAACTGGAAAATTTTGTTCCTACGCAGATATCCATAATCAAATCTACGCTTTCATTTTCTAATATGCATCTGACTTAACACAGCCAACTGCTGGTTGCAGTGGGTACTATTTTCCCATTGTAAATAAATGTTTTGTAATCTGAAGGGCAGTCTGCAACAATTGCTAATCTCACCTGATGTGATTGGAGTGCATCTCTCTCTGTGGGCAAATCCCCCACCATTTCTGCAAAAGTCAAGGCAATGTCAAATGCAGCCTGTGCTTTCCCTTACTCATACATAGTTATTGAATACCAGTACCATAAAGTCCTTGTCTAAGGCACTAGTTTTGTATATAAGGACTTAAGTACAGAAAACCACCAGCACAGTGTGACTATGAAGATTTTCATCCATCCTAGATACACCAGCACAGTGTGCTTCTTCTAGTCGCTATTCTATTCTGCATGATAAATTAGCAGTTCATTGTGATTCATACCGCAGACTGCACTGGTTTTTGTGTAGCTTTTGCGGTATACAACTAAATTAATTGTTAAGACATTCTGAATGTGGATATATATGTTTGATTTATAAGGGGTGAAATGGCAACCCTAACTACAAGCCTTGCCAGGTCTAAGGGAATCATTGGAGCTCTGTCTTAATTCATTGGGTACAGTTGGTGATGTGCCTGTCTAAGGAAGGGGTTTATGTGGCCTACAGCACATCTGTAAGTGAAATATATTTAGAAAATCAGACACTTTCTAATGACAATTTCTGTTTGATTTCCCAGATGATTTTGTCCTCTGTTTTATATGATTTCTCGTTATTTTATAAATATATGATATCTCGTATATTTCTCTAATTGTCTCTTCTTTCCACTTTACGTTCACTTTTCACCATCTTCCGCATCTTCGGTCTTCTTCTGTAACAGATGCCGACACTGAGCTATTTGCCGCATGCACAGTTGGAATCATACTGCTATACACAACTGTGCATGCGATGATAAGTTCCTGAAATTGCTGAAGGGAAGGAAGAGGATCCGAAGATGCTGAAGATGGTACCCATGAGCTCCCCTGCAATACTTTGCATGGATACTTGAGCATGATATTCAGGGAAACATTTTGGAATAATGTACGCTTTGGGGAGGAAGCAGGGAGGGGGGACTATCTAGGTTAGTGGGTGAGGCTTTTCTTAATAGTGTGGGGGGGTTTAGTTCTCCTTTATAATCTTATTTATTTCCCTATCACCTTTTATTTAAAAAAAGGTATATTATATATATGAAATATATTCTTGCACCCAGATTGGATCTAATGATAAATGATGCTGGCTAAGTGCAGTTGTGCCACTTCGCTAAAATCTTCTGTAGGAATTAGTCAGGGCTGTATTGCTCTGGCAGAATTTATAAACTTGTGGGTCAGTTCTTATATATAGTGGCAGAAGAATGATAACAAACAGCACCTATGGTTACATCTGAAATCTGGGGTCTCTAGGATAGGACAGCAGTCTAAAGGTGGCTGTAACTGGGTTGACCTGTACAGTACCAGATTGATGGGCTTGTGGGCCAATAGGATGGATATTTTAAAAGGGCCATACATGTGTTGATATTTCTATTAGGATAAAGTCAAATTGTTGAAATAAACAGCTCTTGAAAAAGGGTTTCACCCGAAACATGTAGTGTGTTGCACTGCTAATAAAAAAAACACATGCAGTTTGAAAATACTGCTTTGAAGCTGTTTATTCCAACAATTTGACTTTATCCTATACCTTTGGGAGTGTGACACAGGCTCCTAGGAATTCACAGCGATACAACTTTTGAATTTATACGTTGGGACCAGCAATTTGTCTTATTTGATATTTCTATTATTCATTTGTTTAAGAGGAAGCAGGAAGTGAAGGGAAGCTGCAGCTTCTATTTACTTTTTTTATGCTGACCAATGTTCTTTTTTTTTTTCTTCACAATTGTATGATATGATGCCGAAATGGCCTCCCAATTTTCCATGCATTCCCAGATGGTCATAAAAAATGCTCAAAATTGTTCAAACTACCAGGGTAAATCATGGCATTTATGACATGCTTAAGTAGAGATCAGAAGTAATTAGTTTCTGTTGATTTGGACCTCCAAATTACTTACTTACTTCAGCAGGTTGCAGGTGGGTAGTGGGCCTAATTGTGCCAAAACCATCCCCACCTATGATGTCAGTTCCAGTACCCTTCTGATATGCCTTTCTTGACTGCACCCCTTCCGCCACTTTCATTTATAGAATTTTACCCGCCTAGCCTCATTCACGGACATCACAGTTGGGTGGGTTGGGTGTGGGCATACAAGTGATGACAGTACAGTGGGTCAGGTTGAGTTAGGTATGGCAGAGGACGGGTATCACTAGAGATAATGTATCCATAACCAGGAATAGCACACGATTCAAACAAGATACAATACTTCTGCTGTGATGCAGGAAATTCAGATACGCTTAGAAAACACTGGAATGGTTGCTGTATAATCTATATAATCTTTTCTTGTTTAGAATTCTGGGCACTAAATGACACTTCAGTAAGGCTAAGCCAACAGACTAGAAGCCAAAGGAAAAAAAGGCAGGTAAGTACCACACTTTCCTGGACTAACCTGTAAGATTCTTTGTTGCAGGTGTTACAGATCACCTGAAAAACTAGTAATACAGCTAGAACTTTTGACATGTTGCAGTCAATATAGGATGTACTGTAGTAAAAGGTGGAAAGTTTGCTATTGTGTAGTAACCCATAGCAATCAGCATGTAGTAATTTAAAACACAATTGGCAAAGCATCCAGTTTTCTTTCTGTTTTTATAATATCTTAGTAATTGCGGTTTACATGGAACATAATCACCTTTTATTATCCGACATTCAGCTGGTTCACATAGAATGTAGATACTAGTCCATTCATTTTATCATCTTTTTATCCTCTTCTTATTGCAGACACGGCGGTATCCTCGCAATGTCGAAGATGAGACCAAATATGTTGAGCTTATGATCGTTAATGACCATTTAATGGTACAGTATTCCATCTTGGAAATACCGTTTGCTTCCGTCAGGTCCCTTTTCTTTTAAAAACAGTTATAGATATGTTGTAGAGTGCATGTACCTGTCATCTATCCCTTTGGTAGTTGTAGCAGTAAGCTACAGAGGATGATTACCTTATAGGCAACTCAGAGTTGAACCTAGGGCAGGTAAAGGGGAGCTGGGAGGAGGGGGGCAAAATGATAGCCTGACTGTACCCATATGATTTATATGAATATTTTCATTTTAGTAGATAATACATAGAATATTATACTGGTAATATATGAACATTTGTTTTTCTGATTTCTGTTTGTACCAAATAGGATATATACAGTTTTTAATGTTATGTTACTGTAATCATATAGTTTTTTCTCAGTATTTTAATTGTTTTTCTTCTTTCAGTATAAAAAGCACCGTTTATCAGTTGGTCACACAAACAGCTATGCCAAATCCGTTGTGAACATGGCAGATTTAGTGAGTATAAACGGCTTTCATATCTGTGCAGAGAAAACAATAGGGGTCATTTATATACATACATCCTTCTGCCCGGCGAATCCTAATTTGCATATGCAAATTAGGGGCGGAGAGGGAAATCGTGTGACTTTTTGTCACAAAACAAGGAAGTAAAAAATGTTTTTCCCTTCCCGCCCCTAATTTGAATATGCAATATGCAAATTAGGGTTCGGATTCGGTTCGGTATTTGGCCGTATCCTTCACAAATGATTCGGGGGTTTGGCCGAATCCAAAATAGTGGATTTGGTGCATCGCTAATTAATAGCACACTCCTTTATCAAAACCTACCATTGTCATGGTCTCTTTTTGTGGTGTATTAGATATACAAGGAGCAGTTAAACACAAGGATAGTGCTGGTGGCCATGGAAACCTGGGCAACTGATAACAAGTTCAGCATCTCTGAAAATCCATTGCTAACTTTGAAGGAATTCATGAAATACAGACGGGATTTCATCAAAGATAAAAGTGATGCTGTCCACCTCTTTTCGTACGTAAAAAATGATTGGCCTTCTTTAATATCTTGTATTTATATACTGTACTATGTTTTTTTTTTTACACTTTGGAGGTTATTTACTACAACTCGAATTTATCTAATCTTTTTATTAAACCAAGCTTGACAAAACTCCCATCCACGATTTTATATTATTTATCAATAAAATAACTCAAAATAATCGGGTTGGGACATGGGATTGATCGAAAACTGGAATCCTACGATTTTTTGCTCGATTTTTTTCAGATTATCGGATGAAACCCAGCGCAAAGTACAAAATATTCAAATTGTAAAAGGGACCTGTGCAGTTGACTTCAACATGACTTGGGCAGGTTTGAGATGGCGGATTTTCAGATTCTGACTTTTAGCAGCTTCGTAAAAAAAAATTGAGGTTTTTTTTCCCTCTAAAAATTAGAGTTTTTGCTCAATAAACCTTGACCAGAAAAAATTGAGGTTTAGTAAATAACCCCCTTTCTGTTGTCTGTACACCTGTCTGATTTACCTATTGATTACCCAGCACTGGCATAACCAATAAAACCATTCCTTTTTTCACTTGTGGTATTTTGTTTTGAAACATGGTTCTGTGTATATTTGTCTGTATACTGTGTATTACTGTGTTTCTGATATACTAGCCACAGTTTATATATGTTTCAATGTGCTTGTTTTGTTCTCTGCCTAGTAGTGTATGTAATACCTTTTTTATTTTATTTTAAAGGGGAAGTCAGTTTGAGAGTAGCCGCAGTGGTGCTGCGTATATTGGTGGAGTGTGCTCACTGTTAAAAGGAGGAGGTGTGAATGAGGTATGTAATATTGCACAATTGATACTCTGACTCTGACAATTGATACTCTGATCCAATGGTTAAAGTTATTTCAGATACATTTGGTTGGAATCAAATGTTAACATTTGCAGCATAGTTTTAGCCATCTACAATATGTTTTTACCTAAACCTGCAATAAAAAAGTTGCAGTCAACCTGCTATCTGTCTGCCAATCTCTGCCTTGCAAACTGCTTAGTAAATTGCTATGTTTCTGTGTTGTGTTGATATGGAAATACGATAACCAACATTTTATATGGGCATGTTTGTACCGAGGCTATTTGGGAAATGATCACCTGTCTACTTAACTTTGCCTTTTGATTTCCTTCAAGTTTGGAAAACCGGATGTAATGGCCGTTACTTTGGCTCAGTCTCTGGCTCATAACCTCGGAATATTCTCAGACAAGAAGAAGTTGTTAAGTGGTACGTATGGGTAAATCCTTTCAAGAGGTCCTCTGCACTCAACCCATTATCAATATATTAAGGACATTGAGACATTTTGTGCCTTAAGCTACTAAAAATGCCTTACACTTAAAATAAGGAGAAGGAAAGATACCAAGGCAGTTTATTGCCAACAGATTAGCCACAACAGTGCAAGCTAGAACACCATTTTTATTATTTAGAATGCTTTTCCATACCTGAGTAAACAGCTCTAGACACTGTCTCTGTTTGTTTAGGATAGCAGCTGCCATATTAGCTTGCTGTGGCATCACTTCCTGCCTGAGTCTCTCGCTGCTCGCTCATAGCTCTTAGCTCAGATTACAGCAGGGAGGGGAGGAGAGAGGGGGAGAGGAGCAAATAGAACATGCTCAATCTCTAACCCTGGAGGTTTAAGATGAAGGAAGGAAGTCTGATACAGAAGCCCATGTATACACAGTAGAAGGAAAGAAATGTGGTGTTTCTTTTGACAGAGTACTCAGAGCAGCATTACTTTGAGGGTTTACTTGTGTATTTATATATACCTCCTTTAAGGCACCAATGGGGTTATATAATAAAATGCACTTAGTTTGCCCAGGGGCAGTAACCAATCAGCAGGTGGCATTTACTGGTCACCTGTTTAAAAGCAAACATCTTATTGGTTGCTAAGGGTTACTGCTCCTGGGCAAATTTAGTGCCTTTTATTGCATATGGGGGAAAATGTCTCAATGTCCTTAATATATTGATAATGGGTTAAGTGCAGAGGATCTCTTGTATTTGTCTATATAAATTTTGTGGTCACACCCTCATTGCACCCCACTTATTGGTTTAAAAATGAGTTTATCTAGAATGCTCAAAATTACAGGAAGACCAAAGTTTAATCAAATAATTCACATTTTTAAAAAAATATTTCCATACTTGCTAACAGGTCAGAGACTGTATAACTTTGTTTACTTATTATAATACAGCTGTACAGTTAAAATGTGTGATGAAGGGCCCCCATATGTAGTTTTGGGGACAGAGGGCATGCAGTAGAGCTATCTCAGCATGGCCTGCACTTTATTAAAGTGACTCAGAACGGGATAATAATTTAGAAACTACAGAGTGGATGACCTTTGGGTTAACTTTTAGTATGATGCAGAGAGTGATATTCTGAGACAATTTGCAGTTGGTGAACCAACCCTTTAAGGCATTTTGGAGGTAAACCATTTTTTTGGGGGTAGCATTTTAAAGATGATCAAACTAATTAGTGGTTATAAACTGTGAAACAAAGAAATTCTCCAAATCTTGGACTGCTGTTAATTGAACCTAACTTCTAGACTTTAGGAGCCATTTACTGAAGAGGGGCAAAAAAATGTCAGCTGCAAATCTTTGTTCCCAGTTCTAGAAGCAGAGAGAGTTGTCCTTGATTGTAAATAGTGTGCTGGTGAGCACATACATATCCACATGCATACCTCTTGCTTGAATCATTTTTGAGGAGCAAGAAGGTGGGCATGTGGGTACAGAGGCTATGGGGAGTGCTGTACTTTTATGTAAAAAGTACTCTCTTGCACTCTAGCAAGATTCACTCTGCACCTTTAACTGACTGTTCCAATAATGGTACAAGGTAAAGTGCACTGTTCACCACACCAGTATGGGTGCTCCTAGCTTCCTGACACCTGGTTTGAAAAAAAAAATATCTTAAACTTACCAGGTACCCCTAGTGAAGTAACACCTGAAACACGGTTCTGACCTTATTCATGATAGCTATGGCCCTGCCAGGGATCGGCATAAGCATTGTGTATGGTTAAGATTTTGAGACCTTTACCATCCCAGCCCCTTGGTAAATGAACCCTAGAAAATGTTTAGCAGGTTATACATGGAATCTAGCCAAATCTGATTAATCCCAATTAAGAACAATTTAAAAGTTTGGTCTTTTAACCTTAAAAATAACGAAATCCTACCCTGAAGTTTAATGTTACAGTTATGAATTTTTGGCCAATTGCACTCCCTGTACATGTTTACTTCATATTTCTACATCAGATAAACATGTTTTCTGTTTGTATGTGTAATGCACTTTCAGGGTGTATATATAACGGGATATTGTGCTTTCTGTTACAGGTGAATGCAAGTGCGAGGATACGTGGTCTGGATGCATCATGGGAGATATTGGGTAGGGGCAACCATTCATTACTGCTAGGGAATTTCATTCCATTTCTAAAATAGTGCTTATTGCCAATGTAATGTTAGAACTGACAAAATGTGAACATTTCTTTCTTGACTTAACTAAAATACCACAGCACCCATCAATGTAATGGGAAATCTAGAGTGCTTATATACAGTGCTAGTGCAGAGCTAGCTTCTGATGAAGTGGTTTTTGAACTACGAAATGCTTTAAGCCAAGCTTTGTCATATTGCTCGTCTTAAAGAGAGGTCTCCAACCTTTTTTACCAGTGAATCACATTCAATTGTAAAAAGAGTTGGGGAGCAACATAAGCATAAAATAAAGTCCCTGGGGTACTAAATAAGGCCTGTGATTGGCTATTTGGTAACCACTATGTGGACTGGCAGCCTGCAGGAGACTCTCTTTGACAGTTCACCTGGTTTTTATGCAGGCAAAACTTGCCTCCAAGCCAGGAATTCAAAAATAAGTACCTGTGTTGAGGCCACTGGGAGCCATGGGGTTGGTGAGAAACATTCTGCTCTTGAGCCACTGGTTGGGGATCAGTGTTCTAAAGGGATATATAAAGGGTTATTTACTAAAAGCCGATTTTATCTCATTGTTTCAATTTTTCCACAATTTTTTTTTTCACGATTTTTCCACAATTTTCTCATGAATCGTTCAATTTTTTGGGGGGTTTTGCGTGAAAATCCCACATTTTTGGGATTATTTGGCTAAACCCAGCACAAATCACCGTATCTTCAAATTGGGATGGGAACATCTCCCATTGATTTAGAGATATCTGATTTTCGGATTCTGCCTTTTTGCAGCATCAGGGTATAATAAATCATGTAAAATTCGAGTGTTTTTGCCCCAAAAAGCCAGACCAAAAAAAATCTGAGTTTTAGTAAATAACCCCTATGTGATGATTGCTGCGCTTTGTTGGGTCGCCTCTTATATCCCCTCATTCTTGAGCTAACAGTTACGGACATATACATGAATCATGGAAGTGAAAATCTGGGTCATAATTATCACTGACAATAATGCATGTTAGGCTTTGAGTCCTGTGAGATTAATGCTCCGTTTCTCAGTCTATATAAGAATTATAGCCACAGACTCCCACGGTCATAGGAAGTAGAGACAATCACTTCAATGTAGGAAATTAACACCCAAGTACAAAAAAATAACTATAGGCCTGATCATTTCTTTTATCCTGTGGTTACTGCTCAATAAAAAATATTGATATCTTCAGATTTACATACCTCTTTTCTGTGCTACGTGGATCTGAAGTAGTACAGAAAAGAAGTGTAAACATAAAGTTGACTCACCCGTAGACTTTTATTGCATTAAAATTTCCATTTGCTACAGTCTAAGCATACCCTTATAAGAGAAAATTGGATTTGACTGCTTAAAGCAGTGGCCCAGGGAATTTCTTTGGGAGAACCACTTCATCCGGCTTAGTGTAAATGAGCTTTCTTTTATATGTATAAGGTTAATTATACAAGAAAATACATTTATGCTGATCCAGTTCCATTATTGATCAGCTATGTGATGTTAAGTAGTTTGGCCCAACAGAACAATACCATACTATAAACTACAAAATCTTTTTTTATTCCTGTTTTAAGTGACGTCCGTGCTGGCCTACTAACCTGCATACTGTGCAGCGATATGATTTGTATTAGTGCTGACAGTAATTGCTGCCAGAGACCAGTAGGCGCAGCTAGATTGCTAAAAAGAAGATAAACCAAACCTTTTTGTTTGGTAAAATTGCCATTGCACTCTGGGAATTCACATGGCAGGTTACATTAAGCTTGCATAAATTTCTCAAAAGGAAAACATATGATGAAGTCTGAACAATAGCTATGTTTGTAGTAGTACCCAGTGATACAATAAGATGCTAAGATATTAATATACTGCAAAATAATTACGGCCACAAATTCAAGAAAATAACCAATTTTAAATACTGTTGCTAGAATAATGCTTTAAAGAGGGAATAGTTAAAACCATTGGGGGATGGCGGGTAACAAGTCGGCACTACTCTTCTTAAAAAAAACACACACGTCTGGGGTACTGTTTATTGAGTACCAAACTGCCATTTTTTTCAGGCCTCCCAAGTGTCTTAGGCATAGAGGCGGGGCAGACAATTACTTTCACTTTCCATTCAGCCCTTACTAGATGTCACTGCTTTCCACACATTCCCCCAGTTCTCTTCACCATTTAATTGTGTAACCAGTGCATGAAAATGGACATTAGGGCCCCCATTCTGTTGCACAAACAAGATTCTGAGATGATGCAAGACTTGCCTTAATAACAGTGTCCACAATATGGTTCCTGACTGCTTGCTATAATTATGGACTGATGGAAACAAGATTCAAATAATTTATACAGTGTAATTAAAGTTTATTTTGCTTGACTAATGTGATAAAATAGGATTTGGATTCATTTTTTTTGCTATTTGCACAAACTCTCTCTTATCAGGTATTACCTTCCAAGCAAGTTCTCCGTTTGTAACATAGAAGAATACCATGAATTTCTAAATAACGGGGGAGGAGCTTGCCTGTTTAATAAGCCACTTAAGGTATGTGTTTTCTGTTTCCACCTGCTTGGAATAATGTTTGTATTCATAGACCTGATAGATGATACTTCTTGTATTCTTTATCAAAGAGTGAAATAATATATATATAAATACATGTTAATAATAATAATAATAATAAAATAACGATTTACATGTACAGGATAAAAAAGGAGGGTTGCAGGTATGGGATCCATTATCCGGTGATGCCTTATCCAGAAAGTTCCAGATTACAGGAAGGCCACCTCCATTTACGCAAATAATTCACATTTTTAAAAACGATTTCCTTTTTCTCTCTGATAATAAAACAGTACGCTGTACTTGGTCCCATCTAAGATATAATTATTCCATATTGGAGATTAAACAAATTTACTGGTTTTGTTTAATTTTTTTTAAAAAAAATTTAAAGATAAGTACACTTTAGTCAAGGAAAACCAAATTATGGAAATACCCTTATCCAGAAACCCCCGGGTCCTAAGCATTCTGGATAACGAGTCCCATACCCGCGTAGCATAGGAGAAATAGTACATAGTAAATGCGTCTCTCACCATAACCTCACCACTGTCATTTATTCTACAGCTTTTGGATCCTCCCGAGTGTGGAAATGGCTTTGTTGAGACCGGGGAAGAGTGTGATTGTGGCACTATTGCAGTATGTGCATTGTTACTTTGACTTTATGGGATGCTTATCTGCTGTCTTACTGTTTCCACTGTAAAAATGTTACAGCTGTATATACCCTTCTCACCTCAGAGAGTAATGGCTGCACTGTTGCCCTAAATCTCTGCTGGCAGGAATTGGTAATGTCAAGTATATTTTATATTATATACAGTATGTACACATAGATCATGAACTGACAATTTTTTGCAGCCACCATGCACTAGAATGATTATTCCATCATTTCATCGCACAAGCAGTGTATCAAACATTAGAGAACAGCGTCTGATAACTTTTCTTTGCACAATTTGCATGCATTGACACTTGATTCAAAAAGCAGCAAAGACACGTTACTTGAGCGGTGTGCTCATGTGTATTTTTTTAAACGTAAGTGGGGGCAGTGATCACAGGACTATTTTATATCAATCCTTCTGAAGTGGTGTCAGTGGGAGCTTATCTTGATTCCTGCCTATTGTTCAATTGACAGGCTCAGCAGACAAGGCTCTATTTACATTACAGCAGCTTGTAGGAGGGAGGGGTAATGACATCACTCTAACTTGCAGTGCAGCAGTAAAGTGTGACTGAAGTTTATCAGAGCACAAGTCACATGACCTGAGGGCAGCTGGGAAATGTCAAAATGTCTAGCCCCATAGCAAATTTTAAAATTAGATATAAAAAAATCCATTTCTTGTTTTGAAAAACAGATTTCAATGCAGGATTCTGCTGTAGTAGCACTATTAACTGATACATTTCGTAACAAACATGTTTTTCCACGACAGTATCCCTTTAAATATTATACTTTTGGGCTTTTTTTCCTGTAGTGTATAGAAAATGT
This sequence comes from Xenopus laevis, assembly GCF_017654675.1. Lineage (NCBI taxonomy): Eukaryota > Metazoa > Chordata > Amphibia > Anura > Pipidae > Xenopus > Xenopus laevis. The sequence continues at coordinate 28,803,790 of NC_054381.1, read as the reverse complement.
ATGGGATAAGTTCTTACATTGTTACTGGTTCTTCCCTGCATTTTCCCATTTTCCCTTATTCTCGAGCTGTTTTGCCCAAAGGTCTGTGTTGCTGTTTTAGCTCCTAACATATTAAAAATGGCTGCTTCATTTTTAGGAATGTGCTATGGAAGGAGGGGAGTGCTGCAAAAAGTGCACCTTAACTCAAGACTCAGAGTGCAGTGATGGGCTGTGCTGTTCTAACTGTAAGGTAACACATCTCATCGCTCATTACGCCAGTGTTTGAGACATATGTTTGAGCACTCTGCAAATAAACTGAATATACTGTTGTTTTCCCTTTGGTGGAATAATCAAATAATTTAGAAGGAAGAATTAATGTATATCTCCCTGCCTATATGTTGAGTAGCCAAACAGAGAAATACTGAATTAATGCCAGGAATTTACTGGTGTACCCAGTATGATTCCAATCAGGGTCATACCCCTATCCCCATAATTGCGAGCTTACCCTTCCCCCGTATCTACCTTTTTACTTTGCTGAAGATCCACACCCCGTTGAATTACTAGTTGTTTAATTTCAAATTACTTTTATCCTAGTTAATTTTTAAGTGGCAGGGGGACGAGAATACATGTACTATGCATGTTGATGGGGTACAACGTCTCATAGTAGTGACATCACTCCAGCTAAGGGTGACTGGCAATTGTTGCTCCCTAAAGAGCTGTCTCTTAGTGGTAAGTGGGCTCTCAAAGAATACACCTGACATCTCATTTTCAGCCTTTCAACCTTTGCTGCCAATACACCCTATTAGTACTTTGCATTGTGCTTACATTTTTCATCCCTGCCACCACCAGTAAGAAATTAGATTAAAGGGGTTGTTCATCGTTGAGATAACTTTCAGTATGATATAGAGAATGATATTCTGAGACAATTTGCAAATGATTTTAATTTTTTATAATTTAAGGCTTTTATTCAATACCTCTCCAGTCTGCAGTTTCAGCAATCTGGTTGCTAAGGTCTGTATTACCCTAGCAACCATGCACTGATTTGAATAAGAGACTGGAATATGAATCAGAGTGGGCTTGAATAGAAAGATGAGTAATAAAATGAGCAATAACAATACATTAGTAGCCTTACAGAGCATTTGCTTTTTGGAAGGGATCTACGATGCCCATTTGAAAGCTGCAGACAGTCAGAAGAAAAAGGCAAATAACTATAAAACTATAAAAAATAAATAATGAAGACCAATTGAAAAGTTGCTTAGAATTGGCCATACTATAGCAACTAAAAGTGACCTTAAAGGTTAACCACCCCTTTAATTTAGATATAGGTCCTGAGGTTTGTATTCCTATTAAGACCTTGTGCCCATAGGGAAAACATGCCCATTTGTCATAAATACATCACTGCCCGTTTTCAGCAGTTCAGTGTTCATAAGGGGATGGCCGCAAGCAGCACACAATTTTTTTTGGATGTCCTCGAGCTTCCACATCATTCAGCTTCGCAAATTTCTAGCCCTTGTGTCAGGGGCTTTTTTCATTGTTGTTTTAGACCATTATAGGCTTACATGGCTGGAGCTAAGTTAATGGCTCCCACGGAGACTGCCATTAAAACTTGGCATCAAAATCTCCTTCAATCTCCCAGAATCATGTAAAAACACAACCTGTGGATTTTCAAATGGAAGTTGGCTGGAAATAGTGCTGATTAAAGGAATAGTTCAGTGTAACAATAAAAACTGGGTAAATAGATAGGCTGTGCAAATTAAAAAATGTTTCTGATATAGTTAGTTAGCCAAAAATGTAATGTATAAAGGCTGGAGTGACTGGATGTGTAACATAACAGAACACTACTTCCTGCTTTTCAGCTCTCTAACTCTGAATAAGTCAGCGACTATAAGGGGGGCACATAGAACATAATTGTTCAGTAAATTTGTAATTGATCCTCAGCATTCAGCTCAGATTCAAAAGCAAAAACAGTTCTGACCCATGTGCTCCCCCCTCAAGTCACTCATTGGTTACTGCCTGGTCACCAATCAATGAAAACCAAAATAAAATAGTGTTCTGGCTATTATGTTAGACATCCAGTTACTCCAGCCTTTATACATTACATTTTTGCATAACTTATTAGAAACTTATATTATTTTGCACAGCCTATCTATTTACCCAGTTTTTATTGTTATACCGAACTGTTCCTTTAAGGGATTACTGTTTACTGCATTTGGAAGATTGCAAGATTTTGATGCTACAGGGCTCATTTGCAAAGCAAGTGCCAAGGCAGAATTCCAGCATAATTTTGGGCACTCTACCAATATGGATACTAATTTCGTAAATCACATGGAAGTTTCCATTTGATCAATCACTTTGGGTGCAAATTGCATAATTCTTTGGTGCAGATGGCCTGGAACAGATTAAGCATGTGCTCAGTGAGGTGAATGCACAATGCTCTATTACTTTGGAAAGCCTACTTTAATCTTCCATTTGATTTAAATGCAATCACTAACAAAAAAACATAACAAATGTCCATTTTTTTGAAGTTCAATCCTAAAGAGATGCTGTGCCGAGAAGCTGTAAACGATTGTGATATCCCAGAGACCTGTACAGGAAATACAAGCCAGGTAATTTAGAAGCATAACAATTACACTTAGGGGCAGATTTACTAAGGGTCGAATATCGAGGGTTAATGAACCCTCGATATTCGACCAGGAACTAAAATCGTTCGACTTCCAATATCGAAGTCGAACGATTTAGCGCAAATCCTGCGATCGAACGATTAAATCCTTCGAATCGAACAATTCGAAGGATTTTAATTCAACGATCGAAGGAATATCCTTCGATCAAAAAAACACAGGCAAGCCTATGGGGACCTTCCCCATAGGCTAACATTGAGTTCGGTAGCTTTTAGCTGCCGAACTAGGGGGTCGAAGTTTTTCTTAAAGAGACAGTACTTCGATTATCGAATGGTGGAATAGTCGAACGATTTTTAGTTCGAATCGTTCGATTCGTAGTCGAAGTCGTAGTCGAAGGTCGAAGTAGCCCATTCGATGGTCGAAGTAGCCAAAAAAACACTTCGAAATTCGAAGTTTTTTTAATTCGAATCCTTCACTCGAGCTTTGTAAATGTGCCCCTTAATGTATATTACAGCAAGGTTTTATAATACGTTTTGCCAAGTTAATTATATAACTGGGGTTCATTACTATTTTATTGGCCAGCAGAGGATATACCAAGAGGCAAATCTTATTTTGGGAACATTCAAAGGCATTAAATTCTTAAGCCAGTGTCAAATGCGGTGCATGATTTCTTCACTCATTGCTCTATATCAGTTGGTTGGATCTGGATCTGTGTATCATGTATGTAGCCAAATTGGACAATGGTCAGTGACTGCTTTGGGGCATATTTATTAACATTGGAAACAAACATAACTAGTGATGTTGCCCATAGCAACCAATTTAGCAGCTACCCGTTTAATGCTTTAAAAGTTCATTCAAGTGCACAGCAAAGTATAAGATGTGCAAAATAAAGCCAAGTATAGGAAGCAGAATGTATTTCCCTGTAACTAAAATACATTTTTGTTCCCTCAGTGTCCTGCTAACATTCACAAACTGGATGGATACTCTTGTGAAAGCATGCAGGTAAGGTTGCACCTACAATAACTTTCTCTGACCACTCTGAAAGCAGTGTATGTGAAATCTGGATCATTTAAAGACCTGGGTGCTAGTTATTCTCTCTCCTTCTCAGGGTCTCTGTTTTGGAGGAAGATGCAAAACAAGAGACCGACAGTGCAAGTATATCTGGGGTGAAAGTAAGTATATATGAGAAATATATGGAATAAGACTTGTCTCGGTTCCTTTATTTGTCACATACAACGTTATACAAGTACAACCTGTAGTGAAATGTACGCTGATCATTCCAAAACTGTGTATTTTTTTAAATAACATTATACTCATGCAAAAGAAAAATAGTACAATAGTGCTGATGGAATTTTTCTGTTTAAGACCCCTTGGAGATTTAACTCTGGGTCAGGGCAAAGAGCAAGGTTACAGATATAGGAAAGTATTGGTTTATCAGTCATTAGGCCATAGCTCCAAAAATATCCAGGGCAGCTAATAAGTTTTCACCATAAATCTCTCCCAGTTGACCTTCAAGTTGGCCTTAGTGGTATATGTAGGAATCTAAAGGTGGCCATAGACGCAAAGATTCGCCAAACGAGTGGATCTTTCCCCGATATTCCATTAACGAGCATGGCTATATCGGGCGTAATCTGAACGTACGCCTGAACAATCCGATTACGATGCGCAATGGGCTCCGGCGGGATCGGTCGGGTCAAAATCAAACCTGTCCGATCGACCAAATGACCGATCTCCGCCGGACGAAAAGAAGCTGGCACTCACAACACATGATCCGAAAATCATACGAATCCTCGATTCGTACAATAGGATCTGTGCGTATATGGACACCTTAATATACATTGTCTCCAAATCTTGTGCAATGTGTCTTTAGACTCAGTCCTCCCTGCCCCTACCCACAACCCCCAGAGGGGCCAGCCCTACAGTTTGAGAACACTGTTTTAGGGTCACATTCAAATACAAATGACAATTTTAGGATGTATTTCTAAATGTACTGATATATGTTATTAGACTTTGTATATCTGCTCAGAAGGTCATTTAGGGACAATGTAATCACAGTTTCAAAGCCATGTACAAATGCATGTCAGACACCATGGTGTAATGTAAAGTTCTAGGGATCTTGCACTTTTAACTCCATTTCCCTGCATGATGGAATATACAGTAGCATTGTACTTTGTTGTGGATCAGCATATAATGGGCTTAGGTTGATAAGCACTTGGATTTAGGTGCCAAAATATATACAAAATACATTAAAAAGACACTGCACAGGTCAACAGGTTTTAAGTAAACAAAAATAAAGTTATCTAAGATTTTGGTCACATCCAGCGACCTTCCTTAGTAAAACAGTGTCTTGTGTGTGTATTTATATATAAAAATCTGCAAAATAGGCCAACACATCAACTTTCTTGAATTTGTGAAATTTTATTAAATCATCATTTTGTGCTTTCTGGATTTGGATACATTATTGTTTGACCAAGCACCTAGAAGCGTATCAAGAGAAAGAGTGCAGGCACTTTCTGGACATAAGAAAAAAACCTCTTTTGATTTCAGAAGTGTCGGCTGCAGACAGATATTGCTATGAAAAGCTGAACATTGAAGGCACAGAAAAAGGCAACTGTGGTAGAAATAAGGAAACCTGGATACAGTGCAACAAACAGTAAGTTACACAGGGGATATTTAGCAAGAAATGATGTGCAACTGGAACTACATTCCCGTTCATAGCATTTAATAGCAGAGAACTAGAGAGATCACTAGTAAGTTGCAGAGATCTATGTGGAAGTTTAATCCTTGGGGTGATTTTGATTTGCTATTCTGGTTTGCACTGTGATGCAAAAGTGTAATGACTGCTGCTAAATCTGCAAAGAGTACACACTGTATGTGCTGAGGTACTTGGGGCAGATTTACTAAAGGTCAAAGTGGTCGTCTCAATTCACTAAATTGGGAATTTTAGAGAAAGTTACCTCATTCGCCAGAGTTTCCTTCGTTAGCTTAGACAACATATCCTGTATGCCGGAAAGTCATAAAAATTATTTAAAAAACCCGGCTGGCATTTTTTCATATTTTAAAGTGGGATTGTCTTTAAAACTTGCAACTATTAAAACTTTTTGTTTAAACCCTTTTTTTAACCATTTGAGGGGCATGCCACATTTATTTTAGGGTGGGCTCATGTCTAGGGCATTATATGATCTCTTTTTTGTCTTTATTAAAGGGATACTGTCATGGGAAAACATGTTTTTTTTCAAAACACATCAGTTAATAGTGCTGCACCAGCAGACTTCTGCACTGAAATCCATTTTTCAAAAGAGCAAACAGATTTTGTTATATTTAATTTTGAAATCTGACATGGGGCTAGACATTTTGTCAATTTCCCAGCTGCCTCCAGTCCATGACAGTATCCCTTTGAGGTTCCTTGGACATTTGTAATAATAAGTGGGCACTTCAAGCATTTGCACCAACATCTCTAATAAAGACGTCTATACGACCTATATGTACCTGCCCTATTCAAATGGACCTAAGCATAAGAGAACTAACAACATTTTTCTAGGCAGAAATGAACGTTAGCGAAAGTTCGCTATGAAATGCTCGCGCTGAAAAAGTAACGCTAGCGAAACCTCCACATCATTCGGCTGCTGAGACACAACTTCCCATTTTAGTGAATTAACGTAGTGGTAGCGAATTTGTGCCTGGCAATGTGGAGTGTGGCGTAGAGTGGAGCAAAGCTTTCGCAGGTGAAAACTCACCCTTTAGTGAATTTGCCCCCTTGCGTGAGGCATCTTCAAGGACAAAATGGTCCCTTCTGATGCATGAACCATCTCCTACCTTTGCTTCAGTCTGATTAAAGGAAAAACTATACCTTCAGAATGAATATGGAAATACACCTAAAAGTTCTCATTGCCTGTACCATTAAATGGCATCTTCCATATAATTCTGCATAAGGCAGCAGGGGTAATTTTAGCAAAAGAACAGTGAGTTAAATGTCTACAATCCTCCTACAAGCCATAATCCTTTATTTTTGGATGAGCCATAGCTTTATCATTATCCCTTGTGGCATAACACTTACACGCTTCAAAAAAGGGGCAACTGACGTGATACCAAGGCTTCACTTTCCAATTAACAGATATGGTCAGTGTGCTTAGAATAATGGATTTTCCTTCCCTATCTGCTAGGCTTTAATTCATCTCTTTATTTTGACTGGCTGCAACATTGTGCGACTTCTGCCAGTCATTTATTTCATGCGCATCCTAATTACAATCCCAACCCTAGCGCTGACTTTTATAATTAAGATCCACTTGCATTTTATTTTCTAGCTGATTATCAATCTTTCTATATACGTGTATATATATTCAGGACAAAGGCAGGTTTTATTTTTTGTGTGCAAATTTCTATTTAAATGACTTATTTTATGTGCAATTTGTTGCAGAGATGTACTATGTGGCTATCTCTTGTGCACCAATATTTCCAATGTGCCGAGGCTGGGGGAGCTGGATGGAGATGTTACCTCTTCTTCAATTGTAAATCAGGGAAAGCTGTATAACTGCAGGTAAATAATCTTCTGTGTAATTTAAATGGAAATGAAGGCAAATATATCATCTGTATACTTGAGGTTTTGCTCAATATTTTTTTAAATCAACAGAAAAACAGAAGAGCACAGCACAATATGTATTGATCTCTATACATTTATTTGATTAGCAGACATACATAGCAATGGAATGGCAATTCTGTAAATAATCTAGATTAATGAAAAAGTACCATGAAGTAATTCAGTTATTATGTTACTAAGATCTTTTGCTTTACACATGTGGAATTGCTTTTCAAAGAGAGCCCGGCAAGATTGCACTTGGAGTTACTGATCAGTGCTGGTGTTATATAAAGTAATAGGGTGTCATGGCAACGATGATGCAAGACGCTCTCCATCTCTCTCCTAGCAGATGCATTGGGTAGTGGTTTTCACTGGAATGGGGCTAAAATGCAGGGGAAAAATAATTTATATTGTGTTTTCAAATAACTTTAATTTTTTTAAGATTTATTTATCGAAAAAAGAAATATCAAATACTGGAATGGAAAAATTCTGCAATTAAAATCTTTTAAAGGAGAAGGAAAGTCGTTTAGCACTTGGGGGTGCCAAATGTAAGGCACACCCAAGTTAATGTATTTACTTACCTGAAACCCTGGGCCGGTGCTCCTATCAGCCCTGGGTTATTCCAGCGAGCACCATGAGTTGCTTTTTCATTCAAATTTCAAATTTCCCTGGGCAGACGCATGCGCAGTAGAATGAAAAAGCCGACTTTTTAATTAAAGTTCGGCTTGTGCGCAGCCACGCGAAGTAAGAAGGAGCCGGAAGAGGATCGCTCCGTGGTGCTCGCTGGTATAACCCGGGGCCGGTGCAGTTTTCTGCTGATAGGAGCACCAGCCCAGGGTTTCAGATACGTAAATACATTCACTTGGGGGTGCCTAAAATTTGGCACACCAAATGTGAAACAACTTTCTTTCTCCTTTAATCTTCTATAGAAGTCAATGGAAGGCAGCCAGGAACCCTTAGTTCTAGAAATGTCTGAAATCATAAATATGTTGATGATAATGTTTTCCTTGCAGTGGTGGGCATGTGAAGCTGGATGAAGACACCGACCTTGGCTATGTAGAAGATGGCACTCCTTGTGGCACTGGCATGATGTGCCTTGAACACAGATGCCTTCCCATCGATTCCTTCAACTTCAGCACCTGCTTGGGCAGCACAAACAAAATTTGCTCAGGGCATGGTGTAAGTATTTATACATCCCATTTAGGATTTAGAAGACTAATTTTGGTGTGTTTTTTGATATAGGGCCTCTTTGATTATTTTAATTGGGAGGTTTGTTATATTATTGTTGGCCTCAGGATGGACTATATGTGCCTGATTGTCTAAAATACATGAAAATAACATTACCAATGTATTATGTGAATTGTCTGAATCCTTTCTCTACTGCATGCAGTATTCATTTAGGAGCAGGATTTGGGCAGGTACTCAGCTCAGTCTGACCAGTAATAATCTATATTATCTAATATTATCCGAAATGCATTATTCAGAAAGCTCCTAATTATGGGAAAACAACACTCTCCCATAGACTCCATTATATTCAAATAATTCACATTTTTAAAAATGACTCCTTTTTTCTCTATAATAATGCAACAGTACCTTGTATTTGATCCCAACTAAAATAAAATCAGTCTTTATTGGAGGCAAATCCTACTCGGTTTATTTAATGTTTACATTAAGGTATGGAGATCTATATTATGGAAAGATCCCTTATCTGTAAAACCCCAGGTCCCGAGCATTCTGGATAACAGGTCCCATACCTGTGCTGCCTAAAGCAGAGTCTGGAGAAGCTTTGTAGTAACACAGAGCATTGGTTGATATGTATAAAAACCTTCAAATGAAACTTTCCAAGTCTTTTAGTTTATTTATAGTCTTTTTGTTTACATTGCAAATGACATTCACAGATAGTATGATGTGCAAAATTACTTTTAAGCAAATACACCCAAAATGTTCTTTGTGGACAGCTTTTATGTCATGGCATGGTAACTGCTAAACTGCAGGGTAGAGACAAGTCCTCCACCATACACGTAACACCTCTGTTGGATAAAAACATAAAATTATATATATATATATATATATATATATATATATATATATATATAGATAGATAGATAGATAGATAGATAGATAGATAGATATATAGTCTGTTTGGAAATAAATAAATTCCTGGACCAGCACTAACCTTCACGTAGTCTTTTATTTCTCACACATAAAACAATCCGACGTTTCGGTCCTTTTTGGGAAGAATTCTTTTGGAACTGTTAAGGTATTTAAACGTTGTTTGCACAGAACACAGTATCCTTGAAAAAGGTCCCAAAGATGACCGAAACGTCGGATTTGTTTTATGTGTGAGAAATAAAAGACTACACGAAGGGTAGTGCTGGTCCAGGAATTTATTTCCAAACAAACTATACAATCTAAAATTGACCATGCACCCTGCAAATAAAAGCATCAGAGTGCAGGTATTTTATGAAATATATATATATACCATACAGTTCTGAATGTGGATCGCCACTGCCCCCCGAGGAGTATATGTACCTGTCCCTGTATTGACCTGTAGAACTGAAATGCTATACCGGTATGAAGCCTTATAGACGTCTGTCTGACAATTGCAGGTATGTAGCAACGAGGTTAGGTGCATCTGCGACAGGTTTTGGACAGGAGAAGACTGCAGCAGTTACTTACATTATGATCATATTAAACCGGAAGGAGACAACAGAGATGAAGGTCAGTATACCCTCATTGGTACTCAAGCTTAGCACCATATGCTACGGGGATGGCGTAGCTCCATCTGTTAAAGGGAACCTGTCACCCCACTAAGTCTTTTTTATGAAGTCACTTACACTATATAAATTATTTAAATCTTGTTTATTTTAGTCTTGGAATTCACAATCAAATCAAGCAGGCAGCTGCCATTTTCTGGACACTGTTATTAAGGCAAGCTTTGCATCACGCCAAAATCTTGTTTATGTGCCAGAATGGGGCAGCTGATACCCCTGCGCAAGCACTGGCTACACAATTGGGAGGTGTAATGTGGAGAGTGCAGTGATATCTTGCAAGTGCAGAATGGAAAGTGAAAGTATTTGCACATAGAGGAAGGGCAAGCAATATATGATTGACAGCTGGGACTTTTAAACAGATTCATAACAGTTGTGTGTGTTTTGATAAAAAAAAAAAAAGAATTTGGGTTTGATTTTTGAGTTTAATTTGAAAATGACTTTTATTATACAGCTTTTTATATCTGGGTGACAGGTCCCCTTTAAGATGACATACAGAGAGGAGTGGTATTGTGATATCTATGAATAATCCCAAGAGTTCTGAATTTAATGAAATAGGAAAATAAATGGGCAGAAAGTCTCTTTGGTGAGTTGTAGCATAATGCAACACGGGCAGGTTAATTAGCTCTTGATAAAATTGAGTTTTGTGTGTGTGTTGTGTGACTGCCATAGGGATATGAGTTTTTAAGATCTGTAAGAACAAGGCCTGGGGTCCCTCTGTCACATGCTCTGTCACATGTTGACTAAAGGCTAATGCATTGCTTCATGCAGTTACACTATATTAACAGACAACAGATGTCACATTGTAAGGAGATGTTAAAGTATCTACTTTATTTTTGCAGGTGTAATTAGCACAAACATAATAATTGGAGCTATTGCTGGCACCATACTAGTGCTGGCCCTGGTGTTAGGAATAACCGCATGGGGGTACAAGTAAGTGCTTTTTTTCTATCATCTGTCTGTCCTTATGGTTCTGCACCTCCTTCATATACATGCACAGAGCAAGCCCCTTCATACAGGCCTTGCATGAGCCACATGGATGTAGTGCAGGAAGAGCAGCATCATGTACTCCACTATTAACATGCTTCTGTTGTTTCTCTTATTTTCTTGGCAAACAAGCTCCATCTACATGAGCTGGAGATACCATAATGCTAGCCTCAGCTCTAAATGTATCCACAGACTAGAACTGCAAGCTTGCACTAAATGTTCAGATAAAACATTGCAGCTCTGGCAGATCCCACTTATATGTATGAATAGAAGGCAAATGCTATTCATAAACCAAATATATCTGATAAGGAACAGTAGCTCCCATTCATTTTGGTGTGTTTTGTCTGTTTTTACTCTCTACTCATTGTTGTTGATTTTGCCCATTTGAAGTTCACATTGAGTAACTCTTTGTTTTCCTTTGACATGAAAAGAAACTATCGACGAGAAAGGTAAGTGCTTTAACATCAGCCATGATAGACATGTTTACATTTCCAATAACAGACTGGATTGTTATGTACACAGTTCCATAGCTCCATGCTCAGGGTGTAGGCCTCCCATTCTCTCTAAACCAAGTGGAGAATAGTATATGAATTAATTTTGTGTAAGAGATGCTCATTTTGCTCTACCCTTATGTGAGTAGCCATGATCAGACAGCGAGCAGTATATTCCCCCTGGAATGCTGTTATGTGGGTGATGCATAGGTCTACAAATATATAGCTCAGTAACTGACATCAACCCAGGGTGCCATGATGTAGAGTAATAAAGATGGGGAGCTACTGGGGCATCTTTGGAGGCACAGATCTTCCTTGCTAAAGGGCTGTGGTTGCCTTGGGCTGGTATAGATGCTAGAAGCTGTACCATGTCTAGCTTAGTTCTTTTTAGAGATTTAGTTGTTCTTTAAATGGGTTTCAAAGTCAAAATCAAAATGTAATTTTCAGGTTCTCCACACAAAAATAAACAGATCCCCAATTGATTTGCTTTAAAAAGTTTGCACCATTTTAAAAATAGAGGCTTGTTTGTCCCTCTGACCCGGCAGCCAATTTTGAATGTTGTTCTGATGGCCCCTGGTTGTGCTGCTTAGGAGGAATTTTTGGCTCCTCGATTAAAGGCTAAACAAAATCGGGTTTTCAAACATTAGGCAGTTGAGAAGGAACCAAACATTCCTCAGCAGCACAGCCATCCCCCGTCAGAATGTCATTACGAATTACTGTCAGGTCAGAGGGGGAAACAGAACAATGTTTAGTCTTTATTTCTAAAAAAATAATTTTTGAAGCAAGTCCATTGGGCATATGGTTATTTTTATGTGGACAACATGAAAAATCTATTTTTGTTTTTAGATTTTAAAACCCCTAACTATAATGTGTAAATAGGGTCTAGCCCCCCAATTTAATTGCTGCTTTATTTGCAACTTATCTCCATACTTTCCTTTTTATACTGGGGCAGGGATCAGATTGGGACACACCTTGTGTGCATGGGCAGAGCAGCAGCTATGAAATATTGAGACAAGATTGTTTTTTTAATTGGGGCCCCATTCTACCTAGTTGAAAGGCCTACTCCTCACAGAGATAATAACTAGGGCTTCCTGGGGGGCTAGAGCCCTGACAACTAAGTCATATAATATCTGATGGTGTGAGATTCTCTTTAATCTTGCTTCTGGCACACAATAAACAAAACCTGACATTTTGCAGTCTAGGAAAGAATATGAATTTCACCTTCATTATTGGACATGGAATGTAATTATTGTATCGCTATGGCAGCTGGGCCTTTACATTTGTGTTTGTTTCAAGCTCTTCAGTTCGATGTGTACAATACAATATAATGAACCCACTGCATTGTGCTAATTCTGATGTTGGCACTCACACATGGATATATTGCTCCCTTATAGATGATGTAAATACCTGGGCACGTCAGCAATTATCAGTCATTATTAGTGATGGGCAAATCTGTCCCGTTTCACTTTGCCGAGACATTTGCAAAAACTCAGTGAAACGTTAAAAAATTTGTGAAATGCATTGCAGTTAATGGGCGTCAATATTATTTTGATGCATGACAATTTTGACACGAGCAAAAATTTTTATACGCGCGACTCTTTTGTCCAAATGTATTAGTCAATAGGCATCCAAATAATTTTTACGCACATCAATTTGTTGCTGCAACGAATTTTCCCATGATGGAATCCGGAAATTCGTTGCAAATCCATGCCTGATGAATATATTCACCCATCACTAGTCATTATTTTATGTAGCACTGGCACATTCTTCAGCCCTGTACAGAGATTATACATCAGTCTCTGTTCCGGCGGAGCTTACAATCTAAGGTGCCTATCACATTCACACACACAGCAGGGCCAGTTTCATCAGAAGCCAATTAACTTGCCTCTATGGTTCTGAAGATTGGGAGGGAAATGAAAGAGCTGGAGGGAACTGACACAGGCAAAACATATACACATACCGTGCCCTGGCTGGAATCAAGCCCATCAGCCAAATATGTGGCTTTGCCACATTATTTCTAATGAGACATGACAAGGGCAGCTGCTTGTGGTTTTTCACATGGGAATAGACAACACTCCATGTGTGCCGCTGCTCTGAGCAAATATTCTCACTGGATGTGAAGAACAACCTCATGAAAATACTAAAGAATTGCTGCAGATCTAATGATGACAAGCCAACTTGTATGGCTGCTCCTCCATGTTTTAAATCCAATGTACCGTACATGTTCCATTTCCCCTGTCTGTTCCCCCTCCTCCTCTGAACTAATTTGGCTCTATGTCTGCATGTGACTTTGTTTCCATGTGCTTTTGTCTTGTTTTCTGACTATACAATATCTATTATGCTTTAGACAAATACCCCAGGGAGATTATGTAAAAAAGCCTGGAGATGCCGACTCTTTTTATAGCGACTTGCCTCCCGGAGTCAGCTCAAACTCAGCATCTAGTTCTAAGAAGAGGTCTGCTATTCTGTCGCATTTTCAGATATCTGCCTGTTCCATCCCACATTATTCCATTAGTCAGAACATTTCATTATTTTGCAGAAGGTTTGATTATATCTTTTTTCTTCTCTGTGGAAATATTTTTGAAAAGAATATCCCGTCTTTGACTACAAAGCAGCACTTGCCTTTCCAGCTGGGCTCTTATTAGTGGCCAATTTCTGGAAGCTTCCAGGCTTCCGTACTTATCTACTGGGGAAACTAGTGCCACTATATATATATCAAGGGATTTCCTATTATGAAGAGGTTCCCAGGGGGAGGGCAGAAGTGTGGGTAAATGTGAGACAGGTATATATACATAAGAGGTGGGGATCAGCAGATGAAACTTAAATCCATAATATTTGGGATTTATGATATTCTCCTTAGGTCAGTAAGGTGATAACAACATCACAGGCGTCAACATTAAATTGTAACAAGCCATTCCGCTCCTTTGAAGTCAAAGAAGACAATTTATAATATCTTTATAGAGTAATGCTCCTCAATTTATGCTGCATGGAAAGATATTACTGTATTTAAACCTTGTGGCCGTTGCACCAATGTTTCTTTAGTGAAAGCTTAGCGTTAGCCCTAACATTAGGTCCTGATTATGGTTGGTGTTTCTATTCTATAACTATATAATTATCATAACAAGATAGTAGAATATGACAACATATGAGTGTTTTGTGCATGAGTATGAGATGCCATATTAGCAGGGCTTGCTCAACAAGAGGCTTTTATAACCCCCCCGGCCAGAGAGTTTTATGTCTGATATCACTTTAATAAAATCTGGCGAACAGTCCCATGGGTATGAAGATAACTGGCCCATAATATGGAACAAGTTGGACTGTGATTCTCTAGACTAAATGGTATAGCAGTGATATGACTGTATATTTAAAGTGAAAATCATTGGGGGAAATCTCTTTGTCAAGCAGCCTCCAGTTATTAGGATGCAAATCTTGAGCCCTGGGCTTGTGCTCTTCTTAGGTAAGAAATGTACCAGCCTGGGGTATATTCCTATCAGCATGTGCCGCAATCTTCAGTGTTTCCCAAAGGCCTCCTTTGGCTGTCTGGGCCCATGGACATTTGCAATACAGTATAAAATCAAAAGGGACCTGGAAGGCTCCATTGAGAAACAGCTGAAGATGGAGGCTCGGCACTCTTAGGTATATAATCTTGGCCAATGTGGTTTTCAGTTATGAGGGACATCACTCTGGAACCTAAGATTGGCAATCTTAAGGGAGGGATGTTTGACAAATAGGTACCCCCCCTCAAGATTTTCACTTTCCTTGTCCACTAAATTAGGATAAATGGTAGGCAATCCCTACTTAACAAAGGTGTTTCTCTAACGTCGAGACAGATAGTGTAACTTGTTGTCACCTGTAATTTATTTTCTAAGGTCACAATACATTTAAAGGATACATCATATTGATGTGGGCCCTGCAAGTGAAACAGAAGCATTTGAAGCGTATGTGTAGCTAAATACCTGTTACATGAAAGTTTTCTTACTTTATTAGTATACTACAATATACCTGGATATGGCTGCCTCCCTTTGCAGATGTAGTTGGGGCACCTTTGTAGGTATTTCTTTGTCTCAGTGATCAGTTTTTAGCTACACATAAGGCACTTGCTATACATGAGAACAATGCATTTCTGCATATGAGTCTATGCCAGGGATGTATTGTAGCCCGTAATGTTACACATCAAGCAGTACTGATAGGCTGAGATCCCTATGGTCAATAACTGGACATCCCTATTGTAGACTGTACATATATTTCTTAGTTGACATCTTTAGAGGCCCATTTATCAAAGTCCGAATTTCCAAAGTCTGAATTTATCAATACATTTTCCGAAAATTCGGGAAAAAATCGTGAAGAAATTAGAATCATACGAATTTTTCGGATACTCCTTCCTGAAAAATGACATTTATTCAGATTTTTTCCCAAAAACGACGAAATCTTCGGATTTTTGCACGAAACCCAACACAGATCAGAATATCATTGGGACTTCTCCCTATTGACTTATATACAACCTTTCACTAAAAATTCAGATTTTTTTCTAAAAAAACTAGAATTTTGCAAGTTTCTGGCATTCGGACTTTAATAAATAAGTGTGTTACCCATAGACTTAGGAGCTCATGTATACATCAAGTGCTTTGTTCCTTATAAAAAGGGCAAGTGAATATGTTATTATGCAGGAAAGCTTCTTATTACTGAGTCACATCCCTCACCCTAGAGTAATTTAGTCACTTTGAGATCTACGGCTCGGAGCCTGGCCCATCATGATTCATGAACAATGTCGTTGTGTTCCATCCTGCATATCCTAACAAGAACACTTAGAAAAATCAAAGCTTATGTTGTTACTTTTCAATTAAAGCGAATTTAGAAGAAAAAAAGCTCCCATTGTACTGGCAAAACCGACTAAGTACGTATTTTGCTTCTAAATCACATAGACCTGTTTCATGTTTCTTTTGATGCACTCTGTTTTCCAGCCCTCCCCGTTAATTTAATAGGCTATCTTTATTTTCCTGTCTAATTCATAAGGGTTTTTTTTATTTTTTTTTAAATCCTTTTTTGTTGTTTTCGTTGTGTAGCAAAAGCTTTGTTTGTGTGATGTTGGTCAAGCAGAAGAAAAACACAATGGCGGGAATGCAGTCCATATTGTAAGTTAGATAATGACTTTTGTGTCTTTGCTTCCAGGTCAAATGGTTTATCCCACTCTTGGAGTGAAAGGATCCCTGACACTAAGCATGTCTCTGATGGCTGTGAGAATGGTCGGTCACGAAGTAACTCCTGGCAAGGTATAAACTGCCAGATATGTAATGTGGCAGTCAGTCTGAATTGGGCAGAGTATGTCCTATTAAAATGAATGGGTGTGTCACATCAGTGGTCTTGTGAGATGGCTGAGATATGTTTTGGGCCCTAATAAAAGACACTCAAATCTATTGTCTGTTTTATAATTAAACCTTACTGATTGGTAGAATATTTATCATCCATAAAATATGAGGGTTCTTGAATTCTAGCGCTCAGGAATCCTGCCTTATTGGTCATTTCCTTGCTAAGCAGGGGAGGAGGTTGAAATTTTAATTTTGAAAACAATTAGTAGAAGACTTTCCACTTACAATGGCCTATGATGTTTGTAGTACAGTAACTGAATCAGTCAATAGCATATGGGGTGACATGGGAGTTAAAGGTGTTGCTCACCTTTGAATAACTGTTAGTATGATATAGAGAGAGATATTCTGAGACAATTTGCAGTTGGTTTTCATTTTTTATTATTTGTGGTTTTTGAGTTATTTAGCTTCTTATTCAGCAGCTCTCCAGTTTGTAATTTCAGCAATCTGGTAACTAGGGTCCAAATTACCCTAACAACCTTGCATTGATTTGAATAAGAGACTGGAATATGAATAGGAGAGGCCTGAATAAAAAGATGAGTAATAAAAAGTAGCAATAACAATACATTTGTAGCCTTAGAGAGCATTTTTTCAGTGATCCCCCATTTAAAAGCTGGAAAGAAGAAGAAAAAGGCAAATAATAAAAAAAAAAAATTAAGACCAGTTGAAAAGTTGCTTAGAATTGGCTATTTTATAAAATACTAAAAGTTAAATTAAAGGTGAACCACTCCTTTAAGTTTCATTCAGAATGTGACTTAGGCCACACATAGTCTGCATCAGATACAACACTTTGTTAATAGACCTCCCTAGTAATACTTGATATTACAAAAGTGAGATACAGTTCCTGGTCACTTTGACTTTTGAGTTGATGAACCAGTGTCACAAGAAACTGGATGCTTTTGTATTAGGTTGTAATCGCCCAATCACAACAAGCCTCTTGGATGAAAACGTAAAGGCTTGAAACAAAGCTCTGTGTTCCTCCTTATAGAATCCAGTGACTTTTGCATTAAATCTACAAGCGTACACTTTTAAATGTTTGTGTACAAGGTGAGGAGCGGCTTTGCTTGATAAATCAAGTGGTATTTACATTTGCTTGCTCCGAGACACTAATTCTTACATTCCAATCCATCAGATATAGCTGTACTATTTTGTGATCAAAGCCAACTGCTTTGTTATATGTGTATGACCCATGTCTGTATAAATTAGGAAAGGAAAAACACTGGTTTATTACTATTAGTATTTTTTAAAGAAACATTTTGATTTATTTCTCTTTGTATATAACATTTCTGCAGGTAATGTAACCAGCAGCAGGAAAAAGCTCAGAGGAAAAAGATTTAGGCCACGGTCCAATTCCACAGAGTAAGTGCACTGAATTTTACACTATTTATTCACGCCCATCTTAGTCTAACTTATTATCTAGCATACGAGGGGCTTCCTGAGCTCATACATATTATCAAGCATCAATTATCATACATTACTCAAGGCAGATTTAAAGACATTTTTGCATTTTATCTTGTTATCTTGTAACAAATACACAGTCTGTGCTGTACCAAAGGGGATTCAGTAACTATCATAGTTATATTGATGACAGGTGAAAATACATGAAGCGTTTTATCTGTGTAGCAATACACGTTCCAGTAGCTTTTTTCTGATAAAGGCCAACATAATGTCATTGTCACTGTAATGGCATCATCCAAGCAGATGCTAATTAGCTGAATTATCCACAGGAGAAAGCCTAAAAAATAGCATGGTTTTCAATGATCTGGAAGTGCAAACTTGCTATCTGTGATGAGCATAGGATGCTCCCAACATTGGGGGAACGGATGACCCCACGCCATGAAGCATCTATATTAAATCTGGTGGCACACGTGAAGATTCGGGGGAGATTAATCGCCTAGCAACAATTATTCTTGTCTTCAGGTGACTAATCTACCCGAAATGGCTTCTGCCGGCACGAATACAAATCGCCTGCAGGATGGCATATGAATAACTTTGGATTTCCGAAGTCGCCCCCCAAAGTTTCCTCATGAGGCAACTTCGGGCGACTTCGGAAAATGAAGCATTACGTATTCCATCCCATGGGCAATTCAAATTCTTGCCGGCGGAGGCCATTTCAGAGAGATTAGTCACCCGAAGAAGAGAATAATTGTTGCTGGGCGACTAATCTCCCCCAAATCTTCACGTGTGCCACCAGCCTAGCTTTCCTGAGCCATCATTAGCCTGAGCCGAGGTCTATAAGTCTTGATCCTGTGCTCCAGGAACACCCTCTGAAGTGGTCCAGCGAGAATACTCAGTAATATCCTGCATACAAATAAGCCGCTAATATTAAGTTCATTATGAAGAACCAGTTGGCTTATTTACATGATTGATTGATGACCGTCCGGCAGGATAAGTTGTGAAACCAACTCGAAAGATTGGCTGAAATAATTATCTATAATACACAAAAGCCATGAATGTCTTGTAAATTATATCCTTATAAACAGTGACTAGTGATGTCATCAGTTATAAACGGTGAGTAGTGATGTCATTTTTGTCACATGACTCACTGAAACTTGTGTATTATAATAAATAAAGTACCCCTTGTTGAAAAATATGAGAATATTAAAAGTTACCTCGGAGTTCCATGACCTGTATAAAAACACTCGGCCTCGTGCTTTTATATGGTCGTGGAACTCCTCTGTGACTTATAATATCCTTATATTTTACAATAGAGGGTACTTTATTCACTATATTATGTACACACTAGACTGTGGAATAGAGATATTTTATATTTACATTTTACTTGTACTTCTCATAATATCATTTTGATTCTCTTGCTCTGTTGTATTAGGACTCTTTCACCTGCCAAGTCTCCATCATCATCTACTGGATCTATAGCATCTAGTAGGAGATACCCATACCCCATGCCACCACTTCCAGACGAAGAGAGAAAAGCCAGCAAACAAAGTGCAAGGGTATGAAATACTTTATTCCTGCAGTTGTCAGGAGACGGTTGGACTGTCCCTGCATCTCCATAAGCACTGATAATATATAACAACATTGTCTTTGTAGAGCTCAGACCCATCAGCTTTTAGGTCAGTATTTGCCAGACTTTTTGGTTGATGCCCCACTTGGAGGACCAGCGTCTATTCAGATTTTAGCAAATTACAAAATGACAGATATACAGTAGGAAATTATTGGTTTCAGTAGGAAATTATTGACATCAGGAGTGTCAGACTGGCCCATTGGGTACTGGCAAGAAAACCTGTGAGTCCAGCCCAAATTTCACCTACTCAACTAACAGCCACAATCTATTATACAGCCATGCCTGCTCTGCACCCAGTGATATCCCAGGTTGGGTGCTGCTGTATAAGAGATTGGGTAAGGGTGTTGCATGGGTGCTCGTGTACAGGCGGTCTGGGCTATAGGTACAAAAAGCCAATTGTAGCGCTACCAAAGTGTAATAAGTCTGAAACAAACAAAAATAAAGAAGGGGATATAATATACCCACAGTTCACCCCAGTGCATGTATATGGAACAACAGTAAAATTGAGAGTGTGTGAGAAAAATCAAACAAAACGTAGTTAAAAATACAAATACATTTGTCTTCGTATTTTTAATTATAATTGCACCCCTTTTGTAAAATATGAGGATATTTTGGATATGTCACTTTGGAGTCCCATGACCTGTATACAAGTTCCTTGTGTTTTTATGTGGCTATGGAACTTCCCTGTGATTCATAATATCCTTATATGTTACAGTAGGGGGTAGTTATTGCATTGTATAACTAATATGATATCTATGATTTGTCTGTCTTTGTGCAGCTCTGGGAAACCTCCATATAAATGATTGGAAAACACATTGCTTCACCTGCTGGAGAGTTATCTCCGTACCCTCCATCCATCTTATACATCATCCCGAGCCTCTTCACCCATCCATACTAACGGACCATGGACACATCGCTGTTTACAGAGGACCCTCTTTACCGCTGTTGGGAAGAGTCTCTTAACGACCAACTGCAACTTCTATATTCCTCATTGGGGGGATAACAAACAAAGGCTCACAAGGACACAGCAGAGAAAGAAGAGAGTATTTTTATGCATGAGAAAATATGAATATCTTTTGAGACACCGGTTATAAATACTACATAGAGCAGCCCACTCATCCAGTGGCAGAAACTGAGTTGGACCCAGTCATTGGTCGCATGCAGTCACTATGGAAGATTATGTTGAGTGCACGTTCACCCTGTATTCCCATCTCCAACGATGACACATATTCCAGCCTAGCATGCTGTCATGGCGAAGATACATTTTTAATTTAAACGACCAAATTTACAAAAAAAAAAAAAAACAATTTTGTACATATGTACATTTTAAATGGTATAAATACATTTATTACATAGTAGCTTATTTTGTCAAATGCTTAACAAAAGCTGTTCAGCGAGTGAACCCGCCGCTACCATTTCACACGGGTCTCCGGAAGGAAGTGGAACGATCCGCCGCTACCATTTTACACGGGTCTCCGGAAGGAAGTGGAACGATCCAACGAGCAGTGGAGGGATTCGGCTGAGAACACAGAGATATATATATATAGACAGAACAAGTCAATAACCCATACATTTTAGATAGAAATAGGTATTTCTTATGTAGCTAGGGGGGAACAAAGGGCATTGGGGGGAAAATGAATGCTTTGATAATGTCTTGAAGATTTTTTTTTTGCCATATATTTTGCAGGAAATAGAGATTCAAAAAGAAAATGCACAATGAATTCTAGGCATTATTGTACTAACCAACGAACACTCAGAAATCTATTCCACTACCGCCCAGTAGGCGGCCATCTTGGAGTTAGTAGAACGACCGTCGATACTGATCGCAGGATCCAAGGAACTTGCAAAACAGCTCTCAAAGCCAATATATATATATCTCCTATATCCAAGCACAAGCTTGGGGACACAAGGAGTTTTATTTCATTACCTTACGGATACGCCAACGTCAATACTGTGCCTTTCAGATGTATCAGCTGAGAGTGAGAAGCTTGGGACAAACATAACGGGCAACTGCTATGGGGGAGAAGGCTACGTGTGTGTGTGGCTACAGACGATCAGCATTATCTCTCTCTCTCGCTATACATATATATATATAAGGCAGACAAAGTGGAATGTAACAATCCTTTATCTTTGGTACCGCTTCCCTTGTATTGGTTATGCCATAGCTTTTGTTAGCGTGCCAGTGTCTGTGTATAGCGCTCATTCCCCAGCCTTGCCATTGTCTTGGTACAACCCGACATGTTACTAAAGTCCTGATCAGCTGCCAAGTGGTGAAAAAACCATACGCCTCATACTGATCTGTAAGCTTGTGGCAATATTAGGGATGCACCGAATCCAGGATGCGGCCATTTTCAGCAGGATTCTGTTTTGGCCGAATCCTTGTGCCTGGCCAAACCGAATCCTTAAAATCATGTGATTTTTTGTCACAAAACAAATTCGGTTCGGTATTTGGCCGAATCTTTCACAAAGGATTCAAAGAAAAACAAAAAAGCAGGGAGCACTCACTGACCCTCATGAATCTCCGATGTGCTACTACGTAAACCGCTCCCGATGCGATATTCTTTCGACACAGAGCACCGGCAGCTTTAAAGTGGACCTGTCACCCAGAAAAAATAAATCTGTATAATAAAAGTCCTTTTCAAATAAACATGAAATCCAATTTTTATTTTTTATAAAAGCATTTATAGCTGTTGTAAACTCATTTAAAAATCTCAGCTGTCAATCAAATATTGTCTGCCCCTTCTCTATGCCTTAGGCATAGAGGCGGGGCAGACATTTACTTTCAATTTCCATTCAGCACTTCCTAAATGTCACTGCTCTCCCCTCATTCCCCATTTCTCTTAACCATTTAATTGTGTAGCCAGGGCATGGGGATGGACATCAGGTCTCCCATTCTGGTGCACAAACAAGATTCTGAGATGATGCAAGGCTTGTCTTAATAACAGTGTCCACAAAATGGCTGCTGCCTGCTTGTTATAATTATGAATTCCTAGACTGAAGGAAATAAGATTCAAATAATTTATGAAGTGTAATTAAAGTTTATTTTGCTTGAATAATGTGATAAAATAGGATTTTGAATTTGTTTTTTGGGTGACGGGTCCCCTTTAAAACATCCTTTTATTTGAAAATCTTTAAAACATCAGACAGAGCGCATAACAGCCAATATGCTTGACGCGTTTCGTGGACAAAACCACTTCCTCCAAAGGATTCAGTGGTTCAGCCAAATCCAAAATAGTGGATTCGGTGCAACCCTAGACAATTTGGATGAAATTGACCTGATCCCCCCCAACCCCCTGTAAGAGGGATTCTGGGAGTTGGAAGTCAACAGTTAGTACTTTCCTCATCTCCGAAGCCAACCAGGACTGGCGTGTGGCAACAACTTCTTTTAACATTTTCTAGAACGTTAGCAACGCCGTTCCATTCCTGGGGTTGATTTTATAAACTCAATTGCCATCGTTGTATCATAAGAAAGAAACAGTAGAGATTATCACTAATTTCAAGCTTTACACTTTCTTTTCTATTTTTGCCCATAGTATGTTGGCCCTGCTCATTTGTACAGTTGGCCCACTCTATAGTGCAGGCAGGGTAAATATAACCTCAAGACCAACTGCAAGGAAGCAATAGATTTGATGAAGCGTCGGTTGGTCAATAGCTGGATGTATTTGAGAACAGGTAAAATAAAGTGGGCTTCATTCGTGCCAAGTGTCTGTGCATCTCTACTTCCTGGTTCCGCAGAACTGACACTTTATCTTTCCTTCCCCAAATATAAACTCTATGCCGAGACTTGCTGTTATTCCTCTAGCGGGCACTGCTAAAGGTGAACACACATTAAATTGTATTGTGTATGGTGTCCTGCCCATTCTCATACCCATGCCCTATACATATCAGTTCGGGATTGGGCAAGTTTCAAAATGTAATTTGCTGTTGCACAATGTCAGCCATTCAGGGTTGGACTGGCACTGCTACCCTAGAAGCCCCCCACGCACCTCTTATACTTACTTTTATAATAGGGGGAGAGCGATAGCAGGGGGCAGGCGGGATCAGGTCAGGCCCAGTCCGACTCTCCAGCCATTACTTGGTGTATCAGCAGACGAGGAATGAGCTTACAAACAGGGGTCACTGACCCCAGCAGCCAAAAACCTGTTGTTCTGTGAGGCTACAATCTAATTATCATTGTTTATTTGTATTTCTTATGTTTCTTTTTCCTATTGATATATCAGTCTCTCATTCACGCCGTTGCCTGGTTGCTAGGGTGAATTGGACCCTAGCAAACATATAGCTGCTGAAATTACAAATTGGACAGCTGCCGAACAAAAAGCTCAAGAAGTGAAAAAAAACACAGAAAACTGATTGCAAACAATCTCAGAATATCAAGGTCCGTGTCATACCGAAAGTTGATTTTAAGGTGCACAACCCCCGCTAAGAATGTCTAATGGGGTTCCCATGAACCTCTGCATCTGTTTTAGTAGCCAATAGGGATGCAACGAATCCAGGATTCCGTTCGTGATTTGGCCAGGAATCCTTCTTCCCGGCCGTATGAAATCCGAATCCTAATTTGCATATGCAAATTAGGGCAGGGAGGGAAATCGCATGACTTTTTGTCACAAAACAAGGAAGTAAAAAGTTTTCCCCTTCCCATTTTCATATGCAAATTAGGGTTCGGTATTCGGCCGAATCTTTCACAAAGGATTCGGCCAAATCCAAAATCGGGGATTGGGTTCATCCCTAGTAGCCATACAGTACAAATGGTTTGTACGCAGAATTCAGTAGAAGAGGAACAATCACACTGGGCCACACAATATTCCGTTTTTTTGTTTTTGCCTTCCTCTGTATCAACTGGCAGTTAGGCAGGTTAAAAAAAAAAAAAAAAGTAAAAAGGTTGAATTTGATGGACGTGTGTCTTTTTTCAACCTAACTTACTATATGACTGTGTATCCCTCCTGCAAACCTCACACACACACTTTTTCCTAAAATAATTTTTTTTCTAACAGAATGTTGTTATTTAAACCTGCACTCGTGTCAGCACCAGGAAGAGTCACTGTCATTATTGGTCACATGATGCAATCACAATCCAGAGTGAAATTGTTCTAATGTGTCAATGAATAAATACCCTGTTTTTTCTATCTGTAATTTCTGCTCATGGGTATGCTTCTATGAATGATAAAAAGGGACGCAATCCTGACAATAAAGAGATTGTATCTGTGCCTGAAGACTTTGTATATTATTCATTAAAATGGCGACATGGGGGATGGGACACATTTTCACTACTACTGTTAGTAGTTTCACTGTTGCTGTAGCCAAGCCAATGGGAGGATTATTACTACCCTTTAAAGGAGAACTAAACCCTTAATTAAAAAAAACTCTACCCTACACCGACCCCCATCCCTCCTCCCCCCACCCGAGTTTCTTCTTAAATCTGAAAACATTTGAGTTGTGAGTTTATTTGAGGTATAAAAAAAAACGATATAAAAGGAGCTCTGTATTAGTCATAGTAATGTGTGCCTTGCTTGGTGATTAAAGGAGAAGCAAACCCAAAAGTTAAAAAAAACCCTACCCTACATAGGGTCCCCTCCTTCCCCCCTCAGCCTAAGTGTTACCCTGGACAAAACTTCAGCCGCTTCGGTAATCTTCAGAATAAGACCAATGCTTCAGCACTGGCACGCCGGTCTCATGTCGAAGATTACTGAAGAGAAGAAGATGGCGCCTGTGAACTCCGCTGGACAAAATCTGCAACGAGTGGTAAGTAAAAAGTTAGGGGCATTTGCCCGGGGTAACAATTAGGTAAGGGGGTTTTAACTTTTGGGTTTGCTTCTCCTTTAATCACCAAGCAAGGCACACATTACTATTAATGAGACTAATGCAGAGCTACCTTTATATCATGTGATGTGCTGCAGTAAGTTTACCATGTGACGGGGCGAGTTTTAGAGGTTTAATTTATACCTCGAATAAATTCACAATGTTTTCAGATTTAAGAAAAAACTGTGAAAAACTCGAATTTATAGAGTTTTCGGCAAAAAAAAAAATTTAATCAATCGGGTGTTTGAGCAAAATCCACCAAAAAACACCTGAACATCATGAAGGCTATTAACATCTTTAAATGGTTCAAGGGATCTCTGACATTGACTCCTACATGACCTTGACAAGTTTTAGCTGGTTATAGTCAAATACAAGAATCCTCTGCACTCAACCCATTATCAATATATTTAAGACAGAGACATTTTGTGCATACTGCTACTGAAAAATGCCTTACCCTTTAAACAACACAGGGATTGTTTGTCCATATATTGCAATATATTTAAGCTGGCCAACTACGTCACAGTCATCCCATATCTGGCCAGTTCTACGCTCAATTTTATCTGATTCATTAAGAATTCTATTGCTTCATTATACATTTTACACATGGACTAAGTTTTACCTGCAACTTACTTGCTGCTTTCAAAGTAAAACCAAACTTGGCTGCCCTTTTATTAGACACCAGTGGGATCACCTGACTATAGCTGGGAGGGGTGGGAGCTACAACATGGAGCTGGTCACTGCTCCTGTATAACTATAAGAAACAAGGGAAAGTTGTGCTCACCACTAGTTTTTAAAACCATTAGGCGGGGGTGCAACGAGGCTGTGACCACAAAATACATATAGTCAAATACAAGATTCCTCTGCACTCAACCCATTATCAATATATTTAAGACAGAGACATTTTGTGCATACTGCTACTAAAAAATGCCTTACCCTTTAAACAAAACAGGGATTGTTTGTCCATATATTGCAATATATTTAAGCTGGCCAACTACGTCAAAGTCATCCCATATCTGGCCAGTCCTACGCTCAACTTTAAAAAGGTTTTAGATGGTGAATTTTTCGATTCGAGATATTTCCAGCCTCATTACAATAAATCTTGAAAAATGTACGTTTTTTTTTTTGTAACCTGAAAATTTGAGTTTTGACTGAAAAATCGAAAACTCATATTTCGGGTAAAAAACATTTCGACCGTTGATAAATAACCCCTCAATTATTGCTGTTAAAGTCCAACAGAATGCTGTTAAATATCCAATGCGTACAACAGAGTTAAAGTTGGGAAAAACAACAAATATTTGCAAGATTTAAAGGAAAAGTAAACCCTCAGAATTTTTTCCTTTGCCGATCTTTTTCACAGTTCCTCCACTGGATCATCAAATCAAGCAAAAAAAAAATAAATAACAGAACCTAGTGCAATATTGTTAATATTCAGTGCAGTCACCAGAGTGTGATAACACTAATCTGAGTGTCTATGCACAGATTTTTCGTGTATGTTTTAAAGTGCTATTGTGATTTCTACACTGTACTTTCTCCAAAATAAAATTATAATTAAGCCAAACAAAGTGCTTTTAGTTCCTTGGACCGAGTGACATTGTCAGTCTGTGCTCACTTTATAGCTCAGTCTCAGTGGCTTCATGGCCCAGACTATAGGCACTAGGGCTGCTGTAGACATTGCAAGAGATACATAAGGGCTCTTACTCACTGGCATTCTGACCTGCGCTCCCCTGCGTTCCGTTTTTTGGCGTTCAGCCGCAGGGGAGCGCAGGAATAGACGCATGTCATTATTTCAAATGGGGCTGTACTCACTCAGGCGCGTGTAGGCGCCGAACGCAGGAAAAATGCAGCATGTTGCGTCTCAACCTGCGTTCAGCGCCTACACACGCCTGTGTGAGTACAGGCCCATTTGAAATAATGACTTGCGTCTATTCCTGCGCTCCCCTGCGGCTGAATGCCAAAAAACGGAAAGCAGGGGAGCGCAGGTCAGAACGCCAGTGAGTAAGAGCCCTAAGGCTCTTGCTAATTAAGCATCACATCAGCTACTCATTAGTATAAACAGACTCAACATTGCTGTTACTATCAATGCCTTTGGTGTTAACAGAAAATCCTTTGGATACATATACAGCTCAGGCTTACAGTGGCCTTGTATGAAAAGAGTTAAAGGGCAAGTCAACCCCAAAATAAAAATGTGCCTAATAAAAGAAAACATAATTCTAAGCAACTTTCCAATATATGTTTGTTAAAAATGTCCAGTGCTTTTGAAGTTATTTGTCAAAACAATTGCTTTTGAAAGCAGCATTTCCTTAACTAGTAAATGTTACTTAGTCCCCAGGTCTGTTAAAGGGGTTGTTCACCTTCCATTCACTTTTTTAGTTCAGTTGTTTTCAGATTGTTCACCAGAAAACAAGACTTTTTTTCAATGACTTTCCATTTTTTACAGTTTTTTCAAAATCTTAATGTTGAATGTCCCTGTCTCTGGCGTTTCAATGTGGCAGCTCAGTAATTCTGGTGCAGATTGTTACAATTTTGCAACATTTAGTTGATTTTTTTTAGCAACATCTCTTGAGTATTAGCAATTATTGTATCAATTCTAACAGCTGCCTGTAATAAAACCCAGAGATTCTGCTCAGCAGGGACAAAGATAAGAAATGTATCAACTAAACGTATCAATTTAGAACAATTTACATGGTCGGCGACTCCCCTCCCTGTAGTGATGTGTCGACCTCGCAGTGCTCCTCGTGGGTGGCGGGCAACCACCTTCAAATGCCGGCAACCAACTTCCAGGTTCTGGTTTTATAGTGTCGCGTCTGCTTGCCCCGCCCCTTTTGTGAAGTCATTGTGACATCATCGGCGGGGCAGGTCGGCGTGGGTCTATAAAAGGATCCCCGGAAGTGTGTGCGGGCAGGTGCGGGTATTAGCAGGGCGGGTTAGGGTTGGGTGTGGGTTAGGGAAACCCTGACCCGCACATCACTACCTCCCAGAGCTGCTTTAGGGCTCTTACAGATGAGCATTTTTAGCAGCGCTCCCCTGCGTTCTGGTTTTGTGCGTTCAGCTGCAGGGGAGCGTAGGATTAGACGCACTGAATTCTTTTCAATGGAGCTGTACTCACACATACATGCAACATACTGCGTCCCAACCTGCATACAGCGCTTACATGCATCTGTGTGAGTACAGCTCCATTGAATTCAGTGCATCTACTCCTGTGCTCCCCTGCAGCTCAACGCATGAAACCGAAACACAGGGGAGCGCAGCTAAAAAGGCTCATCTGTAAGAGCCCTTAGAAGGTGAAAAATGACACTTTACACTTCATTATTAGAAAAACGGTCACACGTGGAAATTTAGAATGTTATTGGAAAAAGTCTTTATTTCTGGTGAACTATCTGATCCACCAGTGCAAAGAGTAGAAACTGACAAACACTGCTTTCAATAACAATACATATACAAATAACTTCAAAACCATAGAAACTTTGTAATTGATGTATATTGTAAAGTTGCTTAGAATTATGTTTTTAATAGGCATTGCCATTCCCTTTAAAGCATGTGGACCCTTATGCCTTACTTGTGACTATCATTGCCCTGTTCTTCGCTAATGTATCTAGATGGTTAAATGGAGGCACAGAATGGCATTTGCTTGCTATATATAGTGCCCAGGCCTCGTCATTTCCATAGATCACAAACTCTTTTATATTAAAATATTCATCGTCTGCCTCTGTGGCATTCAGCGCCTCCCTTTGATTCCCCAGTAACATCGCCCATTGCACGGGAACATCACAAACGGAGCATTTTGATGTCTGCAGATGCTTGTATCTTCTCATCCATACACAGGTAATGCTATGAAACTCCATAAAGATGAAAGTACCAGCAATAGTAGCAATTTCTTACTGCTACCTTTATTGTTACAATAACCTGATTATAAGCCCCTAACCAACATCTCTTTGTGCCCCTGCTCCAATGCAGCCATTAACTTCACAGGCTGGTTTGATCCACACTCACAATGTAATGGGGCAATTATATGTCACCAAACACACACAAGTGCATCACATTTAAAGAAGAAAAAAAGGAACAATATATATTGGACATATTATGGAATGATCCAGTTCATTGAAAAAGACAATTATTCTTTTAAAGGGAGAAGAATAGGAGGACAGTCGGCAAAAAAGATGGATGGGTTCAGTTGCAACAATTATAAACAGCTGAGAAGTACAAGTGTACTCCGTGTGCTTAATACAGATATGGGACCTGTTATCCAGAATGCTCGGGACATTGGGATTTCCAGCTAACGGATCTTTCAGTAATTTGTATCTACATACCTTAAGGCTACTAGAAAATCGTTTAAACATTAAATAAACTTTATTGCTTCCAATAAGGATGAATTATATCTTAGTTAGGATTAAGTACAAGGTACTATTGTATTATAACAAAGAAAATAATTTTTAAACATTTGAATTATTTGGATAAAATGGAGTCTAGGGTCCTTAATTTGGAACTTTCAGGATAACGGGGTTCTGGATAACATCTAATGACAGCCATCGTTGCACTATATGTTTTCTTTTCTTCCGTACATGCACCTGAAAGTATATGGAATAGTCTTTGGTCCAATGATGGGAGGCCATAACAAATAGACCCCCTAGAGTGATATATGTTGTGATTAGACCCCCATGATAGAAACACATGTGGGAATAAGCATTGCTAGGGCATAGATGGAAGTAGGGACGACTAGAGGGTGAGGCTTGTGCGAGGGAGGATCCCTAGAGAGGGTGTATGTAGCCATGAGCTTCTCTCAGATAAATCACCCTAGAGAGCAATGCATGCTTATAATTGCCATTCTTATTCTAAGGTTTAACAGAAAAAGGTGGCTGTATTTCAGTAATAGGGTAACATCCATATACAGGTATCGGACCTGTTATCCAAAATGCTTGGGGACCTGGTGTTTTCTGGATAATCGATCTTTCCGTGGTATGGATCTACATAGCTTAAGTCTACTAGAAAATCATGTAAATATTAAATAAACCCAATAGGTTTGCTTCCAACAAGAATTAATTATATCTTAGTAGCTAGAGTGCATTCATGGAAGACAGTTTTGGCCCAGTAACACATATCACCATTTACGTATTTAAAAATGGGCAGTTTTCTTTCTCTTCTGTCGTATCTCTCCTTGCCATGCCTTACCAACGACACATTTTGGTTCACGGTATAATTCATCAGCGCCCTATTTATCTAGAGACAGACTTCCTGTGAGAGGGCTAAATGCCACTAATAATAAGCAATTCTATGCTCAACAGGCACCGTGTGAATAACAAGGGTCAAGCTGACTTTTCTCCCAGGCCAAATGAGTTATAACAAGCAGGTAATTTCCTCCTTCCTCCAGTATTATCCACTCCACCAACTAGAATGGATTAGAGCTGCATGAGAACTTCTCCTCAGGTCCAAATAAAGATTTCAGGTTTCGTTTGGAGGTGCTACAGCAAGGCTAAGGGGCAGATTTGCTTAAGGGCAAAGTGACTAACGCTGGCGAAAATTCAGGCACGATTTACTAACGGGCGCAGGCGTAACTTCTCTAGCGAAAGAGACAGACGCTAGTGATCAGTCTATCACTAGGCGAATTTTCGCTCTGGCAAATGGACGTAATAAGATGCGGATTTTACTGAACGTTACCTCTTTCACCAGACTTGCCTTCGGCAGCTCAGACCAGGCAAAGTGCAATGGAGTGCATAGGACTTCCTCAATCTCTAGTGGAAAAATTTTCTAAGTCCCAAAAAATTGCTGGCCTTTCCCTTTTTTTTCAGAGTGATAGCCGGCAAAGGTCTGTAAAATTTTTTTTAGGCAACCAGTTTCCCCCCTCCATTTCCTAACATATGCAAAATAAACTATACACTGGGCTCATGTGTAGGGCAATATAACAACTATATTGTCTTTATTAAGGTTCCCTGGACTTGTGTAATGTAATGTATTTGTTGCAACATATACGTCCATGTAACTTTATCATTTCCCGCCGTATGCAAATTAGGCAACGCTAGCGCATCTTCTCTTTGATTGCTGAAGTAACTCTATCGAAAATTCGCCAGCGTTCGGCGCCCTGGACCCAGCTTCACATTTTAGTGAATTAGCGTTGTCCTAGCGAATTTACGCCTGACGAAGTGTTGCGATGGCTGCGAAGTCGACGCTGGCGAATTTTCAATGGTTAGAGAATTTGCCTCTAAGATCACTGGTTCCTTTTATACCCCAAAAAAGATTTGTTTTTATTGCTTATTATTTATTTATTTATCTTCTTACAGCTCGACGCTGCTCCACCCCTGCAGTAGCGCTTTTTGCAAGTTTTTTAAAATCAGTTTGGATCATTTACAGCCATATTTGCTCCACTGGAGTCTGTGAGAGCCAAAACAAAGTTCCTATGAGTATTTTGTCAAGCTCCGACGCAGCTAACAATTGTGCTATCATTAAATCAGTTGGGGGTTAAATATATGACTTTTTCTGTAATTGTAATTGCTGTACTGCGTTTTGTACAGACGTGGACACTCCATTGGCTTAGTTCACCAATTATCTAGCCTGAATATATCCTGCTAAAACCGTTTGAAACTTGTGTTTTGTAAATGTCACTTCTAAAAAATTAGCTTGTTTCTTACCATAGAAAAATAAACTAGCGGCGTGATCCCATTGTAGGAAAAAAACCCATAAAACCAATCTGATCAGATGCCTCTATAAAACCAGTATTTCCATTGTGTTTAATCAAAAGAACATTCTCAGAAGAAAACCCTATTCATCGCGTCGCTCGCCGGTTACTTTCACATCAAAGGGAAGGTCACAAATGATCAAGAGAAAATAAAAATACAAGAACAAAACAAAGTAGATCTAAATGCTCATTTAAGTGCCCCCATAAGCCCTGTGTGGAGCTAATTGAATCCCACTTTAGCCCAATTTCTCATTTCAGGCAGCGACTATTGAAAGGTTTTGAAGGCCCGGGCCAATTGAAGAGCACTTCAGCTGTGCATTGCATAGGGTACAGTAGCAGCTATATGGGCACATAGTGTGTGTAACATAAATACCATGGATGCATCTTGCTTACAAGCCATGATTTACTGCGGATAACCCCTTGAAAGCGAAGGAAGAGATGGAGGGTGCATTGCGATACTGTTCCCAGGCTAATGTGCTCCACTCAGCTGTGCTTGCTGCCCACTGACACTCTCTCTATGAATATTTTCCTACACCATCCTCAGTAAAATCGGTGTAGTGGGTGCTTACGGTGAGAATGTATAAGGTTGTTTTCTCAAATTTAGCCTGAAGGCTGTCAGGGTGTCCTTGTAGCTTTAGGTCAACATCTGGTGAACTGCAGAGTTAAGGTGGCCATACACAGAGATCCACACGTTTGGTGATTTTGACCAAACAAGCAGATCTCTCCCTGATATGCCCACCTTGAGGTTGGCGATATCAGGCTGATCGGATCACGGGCCCTGGGGCCCAATGATCGGATCATACAGGCGGTCGGATCGCGGGACGGTATCAACAAACAGATGCCCGATCAACATCTGGACGACTCGACCACATATCGATCGGGAAGCCCATCAGATGGCCCCACACACGGGCCAATAAGATAAAGACACAGAGTATTTAGGAAAAAGCATGCAGGAGACAAGTAAGAGATAACAGCAGACTGAACTGAATAATAAATGAATACTAATATTTTATTCTGTACTGAACCAGTGCACAGGAATTTCACGTTAGATGCTGATACTACAATCACAAGTAAACTGCAAGATTCCAAGGGGAGAAATTTACTAAAGGGCGAAGTGGCCGTCGCTAGCAAAAATTCGCCACAAATCCAATTAAAATATATTTAATTTTTTTTAACCATTTGAGGGGCATGCCACATTTGTTTTAGGCTGGGCTCATGTCTAGGACAATAGAGGATCTCTTTTGTCTTTAATTTGCTTCCTTGCTTACACTTCAAGCATTTGCACCAACTTCTCTAATTAATGGTTGTGATTGTTACATGTAAGCTATGTTTAGAGTGGCTAGTTATATATGTATATAGACTTCTGACTAGTCCAACATTTCCTTTTATGTTATGGTGTCTGGCCCCATCCATTGCTGGCGTGTAGGGGGATTATAGGGCTTAGGAGGCGATAAAGAAAATGATCAAAATGAAGACCTTCTGCAAGGCAGAATCTGCCACTTACATCAGTAATGAACGCAATGGGAAATCATTTTATATTCTTAAATCTCCTGTCCCAAAATGCAAACGGGAAATAAAAGAAGGTTTAGAGGCCATTTAAAGTAAAACAACAAGTACTTTACTCCTGATAATTTATATTATTGTGTTATTCAAAAACCGTTCATGTTCAGAAAACATATTTGTTAAATTTAGTTCTAAATAACCATTTATTAACTTCCACTTGCACTATACAACGTGTTTGTGTTTATCTATAGACATTATGTAGGTTCCCCCCCCAGGTCTTGCATTGAGCCAGTCTGTGTTGAGTGTGCCCAGTATGAGTTATTTCCACTAGCTGTTGCCCTATACACAAGCTTGCTCACTGTTGTGATCTCATGTATAACACATTGTTCTACATTAGGAATACTATTGACTCAGACAATTTCTGGCCCCCTTGCTGTGACGCAGGACCGTAGGAGGGGCTTCAATATAAATATTCACTTAGCAGTTCAGCTCTTACCTCTCATTCTTAGAACAGAAGCCGGCTCAGGTCTGTGTCCAACAAACATTGTTATACTTAAGGCTAAACATTTTCCCAGCAGTCCTATCTGTTCATCTAGATACCCAGTTCTGCCTATCATCTTTCTTTCTTTCTTTCTTTCTTTCTTTCTTTCTTTCTTTCTTTCTTTCTTTCTTTCTTTCTTTCTTTCTTTCTTTCTTTCTTTCTTTCTTTCTTTCTATCTATCAATCATCTATCTATCATTCAATCTATCTATCTATCTATCATCTATCTATCTATCTATCTATCTATCAATCATCTATCTATCTATCATTCTATCTATCTATATATCTAATTATCTATCTATCTATCATCTATATCTATCTATCTATCTATCTATCTATCAATCATCTATCTATCTATCATTCTATCTATCTATATATCTAATTATCTATCTATCATCTATCTATCTATCTATCTATCTATCATCTATCATCTATCATCTATCATCTATCTATCTATCTATCTATCATCTATCTATCATCTATCTAATCGATCTATCTATCTATCTATCTATCTATCTATCTATCTATCTATCTATCTATCTATCTATCTATCATCTATCATCTATCTATCATCTATCTATCTATCTATCTATCTATCTATCTATCTATCTATCTATCTATCTATCTATCATCTATCTATCTATCTATCTATCTATCTATCTATCATCTATCTATCTATCTATCTATCTATCTATCTATCTATCTATCTATCTATCTATCTATCATCTATCTATCATCTATCTAATCTCTCTCTCTCTCTCTCTCTCTCTCTCTCTCTCTCTATCTATCTATCTATCTATCTATCTCTCTGTCTTCGCCTACATTTATATATCAGTTCATGATACATTTGATGCTGTAAACATGTGTATTTTTTTCAGGTGACACCTCATTGTAATCTTCACACGTGAGTAAACTTTGCATTGTTAATATAGTTGTTAAATTATGTGATGTCTCTCCTGTTAGTATCTGTGAGCATTTGCCTTTGTATATGTCTGTGTGTGTGTGTATTATATATGCAAAGATCATTTGAAAAAAATATTTCTGTTAAAAAAACAGTTCGTTTGTGTCTGTATAAGTGTGCAGCTTGTGTATGTTACACTCTCCCTTCTTCCAGTACAGTGACATGTGTTTTATATATTGCTGACCTGCTGGTGCCTCAACTCCCAAAGCAATGTTCGTGTTGCTGGAAAATACTCTTATGAGTAATATTTCGCTCTTTAGGAACAGTCTTTAAAGGGGGATCTCCACCCAAAAACAATTTAAAAAAATGTAATTCTAGGCAATTTTCAGTTTTAGAATAATAAATGTTCAGTGCTTTTAAATGTATTTGTAAATGCAATTGACTGTTTCCACTCTCTGCACTCCTGGCTCTGACTCCTGAAAGCTGGTTTGCAAGTCTTACCAAAGTGACTCCTTCCTACATTGTTTCAAGAGTCAGATAACAGTAAGAGATAAACCAAAGATGTTTCCAATAGCAATTCAATTTGCAAATAATTGTACAGCCATTGAATATTTGTAATGAATGAAAGTTGCTAAGAATGACATTGTCTTTTCTTAGGCAAAAATAACTTTTGGAGGATTATCCCTTTAAATGTTCTCATTTTGTAACATGATTTTGTAACCTGGCTTTGGCTAAAGAGAGTACTGAGTCAAACACTGCTCCTATAGAAAGAGCCGGTCTGTTCTGAGGAATGTACAAGTGTATTTGAGATGAGCGGTAGATGAGCAGGAATTAAAGGGGAAACAGAAGCCTGTGTATATGAGATGAGCTCAAGTGCAGTCTCCCCTTTTCTTTCTACAAATAATGAACACTTCAAAGCTCACAGAAAAATAAAAGGTGAAATCAACTACTGCCGTTTCCCAGTAAATTAGATCAAATGAGATGTCTTTGTAAGGAGCGGAGGTAGCGGCTCATCCTGATGTGCGGCCACAGGTACAGATGGATCTGGTTTAACGCGTGTATTTGACCTGAAATCACAAGTTTAGTTTATTTGATGTATTTAAAAACAAGATTCAAACCATCAAAAAATGAGAAAGTGCTCTGATTTCCTTAAATGTTGGTGTCTTTGTAACCTCCATTGGGCTCCACTTGAACTTTTTTTAAGACAATGAATGTAAAAGTCTGTCCTTTCTAAAAAAAATTCATATATTTCTTTCCTTACAAAAAAACAAGCTTGACTAAAGTGTTATTCACGGAGGGTTGTAAAATTGTCAGATACCCCCCCCCCCCCAGTGAATTTAATTGCTAACCTTGTTCACCTCTTTGGTAAAAAAACACTTCATCATTGGGCACTTTTCCAGTGGATGCTTCATTACCATATTCAGAGCCTTTTCCTGGGATCAATTGCAGCAGTCCAGAACTGTTCACATGCGCAGTAAAGTAACACTGGAAGCTGCCACATGTACAAATACAGTAACTGCAATTTTACTTTACTGCGCACATGAACAGCCTTGGGCTACTTGCAAGGGATCCCTGGTGCACTCAGGACAAGGAGCACAGGCTGGTGTGTTTTTCAGTGGAAGACATAGCCAATGATGGGCAGGCTTGCAACTAAGGAACAAATATGGCCTATGATTAAGTGTCTGTAACACGAAACGCTTAAGGCGGAGGACACAATAAATCTTTTCTACTTGATGTCTACAATTTGTTGTAAGATTGCCTTTATTTGAGTGCCTGCCACCAGATTCATTTACGATTGTCCCCTCCCCAAGCTGAGGGCTCAGGGTGGTGCACCTGGGCCACTTCCTATATGTGGTTAGTAAATACTCCACTAATTAAATAACCTTGGTTTCATTACAACTTAGGAACAAAACCAGAAATGTGAGTTCCTCCAAAAAAAAAAATAAAGCAGCAAGTAAAACAATAAAAAAAGTTAATGAGGACATATTAGGACACGGACTGATGCGGTTCGTGCCTGTTGGGGCACTTACTCTTAGGCTTGAGTTGAGATGAAAAGAGGGCTCACAACAGCTTGCCAGAGGGACATTTCAATGCTCTTTCTGTACCTGCCAAGGATATTTATCAAAGGGCAAAAACAAATTGAACTCTTTCTTAAAAATGCCTATAAATGCCTACAGGTCTACTTTCACTCTTAAATAAATATGTAGGGGCCAGGGGTGTAACTGCAAAGGATGCAGACCCTGTGGCTGCAAGGGGGTCCAGGAGGTATAGGGGGCCCCATGAGGCACAAATAAAGAGCAATTTCAACAAGTATTGGGAAAACAGGACAACCTATTGAAATGTTGGAGGGCCCTAAAATTAATTTGCTCTGGGCCCACTGGTAGGGGCTGTGAAACATTGTGTGAATCTTGGAAAATTACAAGCAAGACGTATGGAGGCAGTGTAACTATCTATATAAATGGGGTTCTAACATTTCCACTGACCGTTGTAGGGACCTCAGAGGATAGAAATGGAAGGAACCAGGGTGAGAACACATTTGGGTTCTGGGAAGAAGAAGAAGAGGAATAGAGCTGAATGGCAGAGGGAAAAAGTGAAAGGGTTATATGGAGCAGTTCTTAGACAGTAAGATGCCATCCCAATTGGTTATTCCATGGTATTGGGGGGTGGACAAGTGGAAGAGTTATCAGAGAATGTCACACAGTAAACTCTCAGTGCAAGTAATCCATGTTTTTGCAATTTCCACCAAAGTCAGCACATGGAATATAGACAAACTTTATCTACAGGTTGTTTTGTTACCTTTTTCTGTTACCTAGTATGTTCCACAGCAGACAGAGACAGTATCATTAACACTGATCTTATCTGTATTGCTTTCAGTGCAGATACTAGGTATCCTTGGATGGACCTGTGCTGTAGAAAAATCAGCCAGTTGGTCTCTGTTCTTACACATATTGGTCATCTTGTTTTTGCAGGACATGGAGTCTGCCACTATCAGCTGGTACATTCAGCTTATCTGCTTGCTCATGGTGACCTCGGTCCATACAAGGTCGCTTTATCACAAAGACGTTCACGGTCATCCGAAGTCTGGGAGCCTTGGCGAAATTGACCACGAGTGCTGGGAGTCTTCATCACGCAAACTGGTAGAAATGAAAAAGCTTAGAGTAGCGGATACTATCCTAGGCCTTTGGGACTTCATGATTTACCTAAAGGAATCGGCTAATCCAAAGCACAATGCTCTGTTTGATGGGTTAGCCCAGGACTTTTGGGACATATATGTGGACTGTGTGCTCTCCATTTCTCATGGTATGGGCAGAAGAGAACTACTCAGCCCAAATCATTTCCCCGATTTACCATTAAAAGGTAATTTTATCAAAATCCTGTTATTCGTTTGATAGTGAGAGTCATAGGTTTAATATTTAAACGAAGCTTATTTAATGTGTGCTTTTTACCTGCTAAATAAAATATAACAAACTTGAATTGTGTACAGTAAAGCACTGAAATCTTCATTTAGTTTGGGGAGAAAACCTTCATTTTCATACGTATTGAGCATCAAAGGTTGAGAATTCATTTAGACAAATGATGGTTGCACTGAATACAAAACTCTTGGATTGGCTGAATACTGAGTCCTCCACAAATGATTCAGATGAATAACGAATGGATTCCTCCTGACAACTACATTCCTCCTCCGATACATAGCCCTTAAAGCAGAACTAAACCCCCTTTCTAATAAAAAAACCCTACCCTCCATAGTCCCTGCTCCCCCCGCACAGGTATTCACACAAGTAAATGCCTCTAAGCTGGTAATTACCCCTCATTGCAGAGTCAGAGCTGCGGAGCTCACGGGCGCCATCTTGCAGCGCTTCGGGAATCTTCGGGCTTTCGCGCATGCATAGTTGTTCGGGACTGGAATATTGCTACAACTTTGCATGTGCGTTTAAATTCTGAAGTTTCCCAAACAGCTGAAGATGGCCCCCGTGAGCTCCGCTGTGCTGACTCTGCAATGAGGGGTAATTACACATTACGCAGGGGGGAGCAGGCGGGGGACTATGGAGGGGGGGGATTTTTATTAGCAAGGGGGTTTCCTTTTCCTTTAAAAGAGGAATAATATATAGAACTATATACTGTGTTTACACTGTTGACCTTATTTACAAAGATCAGGACAAGGTTCACCTTCCTGTGAATACATTGCTATCTGCATTCAGTAGCACCCTATTAAAATACATTACTATTCATTAAGGGGTAGACAGAGGGAATCCTCATGGCTGCCTACTATATTGTAGATGCAAAAGCTAGAGTGCTGCAGAATGGACACAGAATGCAGGAGGCCCATGTGTTTAGAGACAGTCTATGACATACATTAAGTACATGACTCTTGTCTGGGATGTAACCTATATCTGCCAGATGTTTGGAATGTAGGACACAGCTGATCTGAGGCATTTTTGTACCTGACAGGCTGCTCCCACCATCTTGCCCCATTTTTTATCTTTCCATGAAGCAATGTGCTGTGGAAATGGCAAATTCCTTGATGTTTGGTAGGCCTCTTTTCCATCACAAAACAGTTGGAGGCACAGAGAGTGGACATGATGGGCTTATTGCCTTAGCTCTATAAATCCTCATGAGCAATTTGGCCATGTGTGCCTGGATAGATTAGATAAACCTTGATAGATTGGCCTATTCAGTATTGCAGACCAGTGTAATTTGGT
The DNA here is from genome assembly GCF_017654675.1 of Xenopus laevis. Classification (NCBI taxonomy): domain Eukaryota; kingdom Metazoa; phylum Chordata; class Amphibia; order Anura; family Pipidae; genus Xenopus; species Xenopus laevis. Next base: position 28,763,873 of record NC_054381.1, on the reverse strand, counting down.
GAGCATTTGACACAATTTTCATGACAACTAGGTCCTTCAGCCTTCTTAACGTACAGCTACCAAAAACGTCAGAGTTCCTAGTTCAGGGATAGGCAGCCTTTGGTGCCCAGGGTGTTGAGTAGAATGGTTCCCATCAACCCCATGTCTACACCAAGTAGCCAGAGGCATCCTGTGAACTGTACGTCTGCAACCTCTGGTGTTCTAAACTCTGCATTCCCTCTGTTTACTTTTATACCACTGTTTTAATGTATCTGGAAACAACCTGCACCTATAGAGATTCCATATTTGTTGGTATAAATGATACAAAACACTAGATGCACTATGACTGCTGCAGGCCAGTTCCCACTGTAACACCCATGGTCCTGCAGGCATTTCATCATACGTTCTGGATTGATCAATGTGATATAGCCCGATGAAGAGTCCTTTGGGTTCAACTTCTCCCTCTTTGTGATCCAAAATCTGCTCCATTCCCTTAAGCTGGCCATAGACGCAAAGATCTGATCGTACGAATCGAGGATTTGTACGATTTTCGAACCGTGTGTGGAGAGTCCTGACATTTTTCGTCCGGCGGAGATCGGTCGTTTGGTCGATCGGACAGGTTAGAAAAAGTCGGCTGCCGATAATATCTCTGCGTGTATTGCCGATCGTACGATTTTCAGTGGGAGACTGTCACTAGCTTTGGTTGGACATAGATATCGTACGATTGCTGTCAGGGGCAGAACATTGCTGATCTGTTCTTTAACTAATCTGACTGGTAAGACTTTGATCTGAATGGTTAGTGGCAGGTCGGGAGATGGGAAAGTCCAATCGTACGATGATTCGTACGATCGGATCTTTGCATCTATGGCCAGCTTTAGAGTAGGGATCTCCAGCCTTTATTTTACCCATGAGCCACATTTGAATGGAAAAAAAAGTTGGAGAGCAACACACACATGCAAAAAGTGGCAATTATGGGCTGTGAGTGACTATTGGTAGCCCCTACGTGGACTAGGAGCCTACAGGAGGCTCCGTTTGACTGCACACATGGTTTCTATGCAACCAAAACGATCCCCTAAACCAGAAATTAAAAAATAAGCACTGCTTTGAGGACATTGGGAGCAACACCCAAAGGGTTGGTGAGTAACATGTTGCTGACGAGCCACTGGTTGGGGATCACTGCCTTAGAGTGACCATAGCAATGATACATATATCAACTACACTGTGCATCCTCATATTTCACCCTAACTGTCCTCAGCATAGGTACCCCCATAAATGTCACCCTCCCATAGGAGGTACCAATTTCTCAGACTGCTGGTCTTCAGTTTAACACGACTGACGTACAACAGAACAGGGAAAAACAGAGCAACATTGGTGATTCACCTTGGGGTTCCATTGAAGGGTTCTCTTTGTTCAGTTTATTTAATAATTTGCCCCAATTCCAAGAAAACCTCTTGTAGTCTGAAAACAAGAATGTTTCCGTGTCATTTAGTTAGCAGCGCAACAAACCCATTTCTTATACAGAGTTATTAAAGATCCCAAGGTCTGAAATGTATAAACTGTTACAGACACAGAATTCTTCTTACAAATTGCAGCTGGAGATCTCAGTGTAATAAAAGAAGTGATTAAACCAAATAATAAGCTGCGTGATGATTGTACTCCGCTGCTTTACAGAGTCTGCGCCTAATCAATATGTCATCTATTGAAATATATCTGTATGAAAGAATACCATTATATTTTGTATTCAGGAGAAACAGCAATTCTGGGATTATCTTTGCAACTTAATAAATGAAATTTGTCATATCACTTTTTTCCTGTGTGTTTCTATTAAACACAATTCGCTTGTACAAATTGTTTCTCATGTAATTGCCCAGGCTTGCTGAATTGCAAGGCTTATTCTTTAATTTTGATTAAGAATTGTATTTATGCACAACTTCTTATATTTATCAAAGAGTGAAGTTAATAGTGAAATTCCGCCACCTCCCATTCATTTATATAGGGTTTTTAAAGGCGTATTTATCAAAGGGTGAAATTTCACTTTCACCCATTGATAAATACGCCTTTCAAAATCCCATAGAAATGAATGGAGAGCTGTGGAATTTCACTCTAGTGGCGGAACTTCACTCTTTGATAAATTTACCCCATAGGGCTTATTAACCATTGTCATGGGGCAAGTGTAGAGTACTAAGTGGGCAAGGAATTGCATTCCTGAAAGCCCATACTTGCAGTTCTAAATAACACTCGTGCTAGCGGACATGCTCCCACTACCTACTCTGAAAGGAGTGTTAGCGAACATACTGTAGAGGCGTACCCTTTTAGAAGTTCATTTATTTTATTGTGTGCAAGTGCACGCCCCTTGTGATTCACTGTTGAGTTAACTTTTAGTAAATTATAGAAAGGCTAATGCGAAGCAATTTTTCAATTAGCCTCTATATTTATTTTTTTTATATTTTTTTAATTATTTGCCTTTTTTTCTGACTCTTTCAGATCTCAAATATAAAAAACAAATGCTCTGTTAGGCTACACATGTATTCTTATTGCTACTTTTTACTACTCATCTTTTTATATTCAGGCCTCTCCTACCGTGTCGGACTGGGACACCCAAAAACCTTAGACCAGGGACCCACTCTCAGCACTATTATTCTTCGTCTCCTCACTCAACCTCTATTCTTCTAATCTCTATTCTTTACATACTATAAACTATTATTCCATCTTTTTAGCTTCATAGAAATAGGGAATGACCATGAAATAGGCCAGAAATTTAACAGCATGAGGGTCCACTGACACCTGGACCCACTGTGAGTTTTCCTGGTTTCCCGGTGGGCCAGTCGGACACTGCTCTCCTATTCATGTACCAGTGTCTTATTGAAATCAATGCATGGTTGCTAAGGGAATTTGAATACTAGCAACCAGACTGCTGAAATTGCACACTGGAGAGCTGCTGAATAAAAAGCTAAATAATTCAAAAACCACGAATTAGAAAAAATGAAAACCAAATGTGAATTGTCTGAATATTACTGTCCACATCTACATTATACTAAAAGTTGATTTAAAGGTGAACAACCCCTTTAAAGGAGAATTCAACCCCCACTGTGATAAGTCCACACTGGCCCCCCTCCCTGCCTCTCCCCTGCTTAGTGTTACTCCAGAATTGTGTCCCCTGTAGGATTACTGAGCATACATTCAGAGTGACATCTTTGGCGCTTCGGTAATCCTCGTAAATCGAGAGGCGTTGCAGCGTATGTGCAGCTGGAGCAGTTTTCCGGTTCGTTACAACTGCGCATGTGCCGGAAGTGTCGGAAACTGCCGAAGGGAAGGAAGAAGACCCGAAGATTACCGAAATACCGGAAGATGGCAACCGCAAGCTCCGCTGCACTTACTCTGCATGTACGGTCAGTTATCCTACAGGGGACACAATTCTGGGGTAACTTAGCAGGGGGGAGGCAGGGAGGGGGGCCAGTGGGGATTTATCACAGCGGGGGTTTAGTTCTCCTTTAAGCTGTACTTCTTGCACTGCCTTAAAAATCTAGCACAGGGAGCAGGACACAGTGTTAGGAGAGCAGACTTTACTTCTTTTTACTGCCTGCCAATGGACCTAGCCCCTGTGGCTCCTGATTCTCTCTAACTTGTGCCTCTGAACAACACGCAAGTCAGGGATGGATGGATGTCTAAATGCCTCCTCCACCTGCCCCTCTTGGATCAAGTGCTGTCTAACACAGGCAAGATGCCACTCAAAGTGCCACGCAAAGTGCAAGAAATAGCAGACTGCTGCCTTTTTTGGACTTTGCACAGTGCACGGGACATTGTAAATGATCTTCTTTGGGTGTAACACACAAGACAAGGTGCAACGTTAAAAAAAAAACAACAGGGTACTTAACACCTTGCACTTTGCACCGTGCATCAGGTAATGATGCTTCTTATTCATTAAAGGAGAACTAAACCCCCGTTAATCAAAAATCCCTATCCCCTTCCCTCCATTACCCCCCCCTCTGCTTTCTCCCTCCATCATACCTTAGTCGAAAAAGTGTCCCTGACATTAACCATGAGAGTAGCACAGCGGAGTCAGCACCATCTTCTGTATCTTCAGATCCTCTTCCTTTCCTTTGGCAATCTTCTGAGCTTTCCAGCACAAATACCAGAATTGTCCCAACTGCACATGCACAAAAAAAGCTCAGTGTCGGCGCTCACTTCCGTGGGGAACCACAAGATACAGAAGAGCTCCGCTGCTCTTGAATATGCCAAGGTTAATGCCAGAGACACTTTTTTAGCTAAGGTACTATGTAGGGAGAAAGCAGAGATGGGAGCAATGGAGGGAAGGGGATTTTTGATTAACATGGATTTGGTTCTCCTTTAAAGGCAAAATTATCTGCAGCTATATTACACTTTGGCATCCCTAGTCTTGAAAAAAAATCAAAAATATACAGACAAACAATCTAGAAAACAACCTCCCATAGGTTGGTTTGGTTTCCAGCACTGCTCTAAAAGATGAATGCACATGAGGAATAAATATGAACTCTACTTAAACACTAGCTGAAGATATTTGTGCAAATGTGAGACACATTCTAACACAGTGAATTTACCAATGTACACTGCTGTCCCTTATAAGGGAGACCTGTACCATAGCAACAAATAAACTGACCCTGGTGTCATGTGATATTACTTTCTTTATCGGCCTCCTGGTGGCCGAAGTAAACATGGCAAAAATGAGGCAGAGAAGATATAATAGGGCAGCACATCAGCTATTACTATGCTAATTAACTAATATGTGAAGTTGAGCTCTGGGCACCACACGATGGCGACTTTTCGCTAGCGTTCCTTCGGCAGTGTGAGCATTTCATAGTGAAGATGTGCTAGTGTTCTCTTGTGATCTTGCGCTTAGGTCAATTTGCATAAGGCAGGTAATTTAAAGTTATATGAAGGTCTTTATTATAAATGTTGGTGCAAATGCTTGAAGTTACCACTTTTTATTACACATGTCCAGGGAACCTTAATAAAGACAAGAGAGTTAATATAATGCCCTACACATGAGCCCACTGTAAAATTAATGTTCCGTATTTATGAAATGTCTGGAGAAAACCGGTTACCCAAAAAAGTAAATTAGGACTTTTGCAGCCAATTCCGCATAAAAAAAGGGAAAGGCGCTGGCGTTTTTTGAACTTTAATGCATTTTCGGCACACAGGATATGATGTAAGTGACAGACGATTGAGGAAGATTTAGCATCATTTTAGCACTTCGCCTGGTCTGAGGGGGCGAAGTCAACTCTGGAGAAAGAGGTAACTTTAAATAAAATCCGCACTTTAGTGAATTTGCGCAGTAACAATAGTTCACCAGAGTGAAAGTGGCGATGGTCCCGTTCGCTAGCGAATAGGGGCCTGCATCTGTTAGTGAATTGGCGATGTCCCTGCAGGTGACAACACTGGTGAAAAGTCGCTAGCGTTAGCCACTTTGCCCTTTAGTTAATCTGACCCCAAGTAGGGTATAAAATATTTTAAGGGGGATTTGAGCCTAAATAGCATTTGCTCATGTCTGCACTTAGTATGAGTTATTAGAATTTCTAAATACTCACAATATTTATTGTGTGTGTAGTGTTTGTTGCATACTGCAGGCACTTCTGAAACTCCGTGCACAGTGCACACACAGAGGAGTAGGGAAGAATGTGGGAGGGGATACAACCAGATGTCCAGCTGCGTGAAGTCTCTAAAAGGGCATGTAAAGTCTAAAATAGAAAATATAAACATGAACTTAGTGCACCACAAGCCTAATCAAACAAATTATTTATGCTTTCAAAGTTGGCTACAGGGGGTCACCATCTTGTAACTTTGTTAAACATCTTTGCAAGACTAAGACTGTGCACATGCTCAGTGTGGTCTGGGCTGCTTAGGGATCATCATAAACAAAGCTGCTTGAGTTCTGCATGGCTGGGAAGTAAGGCGGGGGCTCCCCCTGCTGTTCATAAGTATGATTGTTTCCCTGCTCAGCAGTTAGGGACCGTCTGACAATTCCTATCCACAGCAGTAAATGAAGGGAGAATTTCACTGCATACAGTCAGGTTTCTTATAAAAACGGTACACATTTTCTAACTTCACTCTTTGATAAATTTATCCCTACGGGAGACAGACATTACGTAATTCGGAGCTTTCTGGATAACGGGTTTCCTGATAATGGATCCCATACCTGTACTGACTCCAAAATAATCAGAATTTTCAAAAATAATTTTTTTAGAAATAATAAGACAGTGCCTTGAACTTGATCCCAACAAGATACAATTAATCCTTATTGGAGACAGAATAATCCTATTGGGTTTATTTCATGTTTACATGATTTTCTAGTAGACCCAAATCCTAAAAAAATCCAAACTAGGGAATGATCCATCGGAAAACCCCAGGTCCCAACATTCTGGATAACATGTCCCATACCTGTACCTGCAAAATTTTACCAATAGGAAACTACATAATGCTCATCATTATATATGACTGGTGTTACGCTAAACTGTAAACAGACAAAAACAATTAATATTAGCCTTCTATGTATTGTTATATAGGGTGTAATTCAACAGACATTGATTATTTATTTAATTAGCTGTTATTTCAACTTGTTATATTTTCCAATAATACAATCATACACAGCATCACATTGCAGAAAATATACCCAAAGGCACAACATAAAGGTTTGGCAGTATTTACATAGTGTGTGTGTTAGGGATTATAAATAGTTTCTCACTCCAACATTTCCCTCTGTTTTATATCTGCAACAATGTCAGTCCTGCATATAACTGAGGATACTGGGAAATAAATCCATAGTAGGGATGCACCGAATCCAAGATTCGGTTCAGGATTCTGCCAGGATTCGGCCTTTTTAGCAGGATTCGGATTCGACCGAATCCTTCTGCCCAGCTGAACCGACTCTGAGTCCTAATTTCCATATGCAAATTATGGGGCGGGGAGGGAAATTGCGTGACTTTTTGTCACAAAAAAAAGGAAGTAAAAAATGTTTTCCCCTTCCCACCACTTATTTGCATATGCAAATTAGTATTTGGATTTGGTTCGATATTTGGCCGAATCTTTCGCAAGGATTCGGTAGAATTCAAAATAGTGGATTAGGTGCATTCCTAGTTGGGATGCACCGAATCCAGGATTTGGTTCGGGATTCAGCCTTTTTCAGCAGGATTCGGATTCAGCTGAATTTTTCTGCCCGGCTGAACCGAATCCGAGTTTGCATATGCAAATTAGGGGCGGGGAGGAAAATTGCATGACTTTTTGTCACAAAACAAGGAAGTAAAAAATATTGATGCACCGAATCCAGCATTCGATTCGGCATTCGGCCAGGATTCGGCCGAATCCTTCTACCCAGCCGAACAGAAACAGAATCCTAATTTGCATGAATGTAAATTAGGGACAGGGAAGGAAATCACGTGACTTTTTGTCAAAAAAACAAGGAAGTAAAAAATGCATATGCAAATTAGGATTCGGATTCGGTTCGGTATTCGCCGAATCTTTCACAAAGGATTTGGGTGTTCGGCTGAATTAAAAATAGTGGCTTCGGTGCATCCCTAGTAAAAAATGTTTTCCCCTTCCCACCACTTATTTGCATATGCAAATTAGTATTTGTATTCGGTTCGATATTCGGCTGAATCTTTCGCAAAGTATTTGGGGGTTCGGCCGAATTCAAAATAGTGGATTCGGTTCGGGATTCAGCCTTTTTCAGCAGGATTCGGATTCAGCTGAATCCTTCTGCCCGGCTGAACAGAATCCGAGTTTGCATATGCAAATTAGGGGCGGGAAGGGAAATCACGTGACTTTTTGTCACAAAACAAGGAAGTAAAAAATGTTTCCCTTTCCCACTCCTAATTTGCATATGCAATATAGGATTCGGTTCGGTATTCAGCAAAATCTTTCGCGAAGGATTCGGGGGTTTGCCCAAACCCAAAATAGTGGATTCGGTGCATCCCTAATCCACAGAAATAGATTTTCGTATTCTCTTGACCAAGTGATTGGCAACAAGGCATGCAACACCAAACAGAATCAGTAATAAGCACTGTTAGACATTTCATTTCCAACTATATAAATAATACAGAAAACAACACGTTTATAAACCTTAGACTACAGTTTAACATCTGTAAAAATATTCAAGATACATTGGGGTAAATTCACTAAAGGGCAAATTTTCACCTGGGAAGGCTTCGCCACCCTTCGTGACACTTGGTCAGACGTTAATTCACAGCGAATACACAAATTCATCAAAATGCAAAGTTAAAGGGCATGTAAAGTCTAAAATAGAATAAGGCTAGAAATGCTGTATTTTGTATACTAAATATAAACATGAACTTACTGTACCACAAACCTAATCAAACAAATGATTTATGCTTTCAAAGTTGGCTACAGGGGGTCACCATCTTGTAACTTTGTTAAACATCTTTGCAAGACTAAGACTGTGCACATGCTCAGTGTGGTCTGGGCTGCTTAGGGATCGTCATAAACAAAGCTGCTTGAGTTCTGCATGGCTGGGAAGTAAGGCGAGGGCTCCCCCTGCTGTTCATAAGTATGATTGTTTCCCTGCTCAGCAGTTAGGGACCGTCTGACAATTCCTATCCACAGCAGTAAATGAGGGGAGAATTTCACTGCATACAGTCAGGTTTCTTATAAAAACGGTTCACATTTTTTAATTAAAGTATATTGGAGATAGGTTTCTTTTTCATTAAAGAAAATAAAAATGGGATTTTATTTTTTGGCCTTTACATGCCCTTTAAATCTCGGGAGCCGAACGCTGGTGAAGTTTCACTAGCATAAATTCGTCAGTGCAAGCATTTCATAGCAATTTTTTTGCTATCGTTCATTTCTCGGAACTTTGTTAGTACACTTACACTTAGATCAATTTGAATAGGGCGGGTATATATATTCCCCTCAAATGGTAAAAAAAATATTTAAAAAAAAATATTTAAAACTTTTAAACACAATTCCACTTTAAAATATGAAAAAACAGGATATGATGTTACTGACATAAGATTGAGGCGGATGTAGCTTCATCTTATCAGTTCGCCAGGTGTAAGTAGGGTTGCCACCTGGCTGGTAAAAATTATGGTTGATCCCAATGTTATTAATAAGGAAAAACGTTAAATATATAGGAATGCTGCAACCCTAAGGGTCCGATTCATCAAGGGTCGAATATCGAGGGTTAATTAACCCTCGATATTTGACTGGGAATTAAAATCCTTCGACTTCGAATATCGAAGTCGAAGGATTTTAGCGCAAATAGTTCGATCGTACGAACGTTTCGAAGGATTTAAATCCAACGATCGAAGGAATATCCTTCGATCAAAAAAACTTAGGAAAGCCTATGGGGACCTTCTCCATAGGCTAACATTGAGTTCGGTAGCTTTTAGATGGCGAACTAGGGGGTCGAAGTTTTTTCTTAAAGAGACAGTACTTCGACTATCGAATGGTCGAATAGTCGAACGATTTTTAGTTCGAATCCTTCAATTCGAAGTCGTAGTCGAAGGTAGAAGTAGCCCATTCGATGGTCGAAGTAGCCCAAAAAACACTTTGAAATTTGAAGTTTTTTTACTTTGAATCCTTCACTCGAAGTTAGCGAATCGGCCCCTAGGTGTAAGAAGGAAACTGGCAAAAATGGTAATTTGCACTTTAGTGCGAATTTTTCGCCTTGCAAAAGGCCGAGAAAATTTGCCTGGTGAAAGGGTGTGAAACTTCGTTAGCGACAGTCTCTTTCACTAGCGAATTGTCATCTACGCCTGTTAGTAAATTGGCCCTGGGAATTGGATTTCTGGCGTATTTTTCGCTAGCGACGGCCACTTCGCCCTTTAGAAAATTTGCCCCTCATAATCATGTCCTTCTACACTCATAGATGTACTTTCAACTAGTTTATGTAGTATTTATTTAACATTCATCTGGGTCGGGATTTCAAACAGACTATGGCACGAGCTCAGTATACAAAAACATGGTTATCTATTAAAAAACACAGTTTCGCTGCCACTTTATCATGTATATTTGTGACCTTTTTCTTAATATCCATTCCATAAAAATACATGAAACTTTAGATACAAACCAGTGTAACTACACATAACAAACGATGTAAACAACTTGAATCGGATTTGGCACAGAAAATCATGCCATTGATGGATCGGCATCAGCAGACAGCATGGCCTGAAGCCAAATGAGTTCACTATACTGTATGTTATGTGGATCATTAATGTGGTTTACTACTAATTAACAGTCCACTAGGAATAGGCAATAAATACACTGCTACATAACAACTTTGTCACAATATGAGCCCGTCACAGCACATTACATTTCTCACAATAAGAAAATAAACATTAGTTGAAAACCCTTCTCTTTCTTCAAGGTTAATTTTATCAGGCCACCAGCACAGAAGCAGTAGCCCTAAATATAACAGTATAAATATATTGTGTATTGCCACATGGAGAGGATTGCACAGTCTGCATCCACTGATGATTGGTTGTTATAAAGTTATTTGTTGTGCCAACTGGTTGGAATCACATAGTATTATGGTGACGTAGCTCTGGCTGGTAAATGCTGGTTGTGACTAATTCATCCAGTTTTGGAAGACCGCAGAATATAAATGTAACATTAGACCTGTAATTTATTTCTGCATATTGGAAAGCTATTGGGAACTGGATGCTCTCCTTTTTGAATACTGTTACAGAGGCTTTTGTTGCCATTACATGACCAAAGTTATTGGCAAAATGTTATATACTATGGCATTGTGTTATCATTAGTGATGGGTGAATTTATTCGCCAGGCGCAAATTGGCGGCGAATTTGCGCGATTCGCCGCCAGCGAATAAATTCGCAAAACGGCCGCAAAAATTCGTCCGCGTCAAAAAAAAATTCGCCAAAACGGACGCCGGCGTCAAAAACGGGAGCCGGCATAAAAAAAACGGGCACTGGCGTCAAAAACGAGACGCTGCGCCGTTTCGTGAATTTTTTGCCGTTTGGCGAATTTCGCGGGAAATTTGCGAATTTTCCGTCGAAGCGAAACTGCGCAAATGCGACCATCACTAGTTATCATCTGTATCTCCCCATCCATCTGGCGAGCCTTATTTTTTGGAATGATCCTTCCATGATTTTCAGTTAGAAAACTAGCCATCACTGTAACATAACTGGGTGTATCTGCTGCTGTATAGACTTTCATATATTTGGGGGATCCTTTGGCAATATCATTTTGAATTTCAGGTACAGTTCGTCTCCAGTAACCATCACATAACTGTGACCCTCTCAGGAGATACGTGGGCTGCAGATCCACTTGTGTTCTCTTTGAAATGATTTTTCTCCCGGCCTCTTTTTATCCTCCTCAGTCTCTTGCTAATGCATGGGCACAGCAAAATAATCTTACCCACAATCACTATGGTAGGGAGCACAAGAGCCAACACAAAGCTTGGAGGGGTGTAAAATCTGTAGTAGTCTTCTTCGAAAGCTCGTTTCCAGCCATAGATTAAAACATGGAAGGTGCTTATCAGTAAAGCAACATATCCAAGGGTAGACTATAGAGAGAAATGAAACATTGGACAAATTAGTAGAAGGAGCAGGCTTAGAATGAACATACATACATAAACCTCAAGCGCCTGTTTTTCATCAATATATAATACTAGATATATAATACTATATATAATAATATATATATATATATATATATATATATATATACAGGTATGGGGCCTGTTATCCAGAATGCTTGGGACCTGGGGTTGCTGGATAAAGGATCTTTCTGTAATTTGGATCTTCATACCTTTAGTCTAGTATGTGAACATTAAATAAACCCAATAGACTGATCTTGCTTCAGGGGTCGTTCACCTTTCAAACACTTTTTTCAGTTCAATTGTTTTCAGATTGTTCCCCAGAAATAAATAATTATTTTAATTATAAATAAATTTTCAATTACTTCCCATTATTTACTTTTTTTACTGTTTTTCCAAAACTTAAGTATAAAGTTGAATGTTCCTGTCTCTGGTGTTAGTCTGGCAGCTCAGTAATTCAGGGGCAGACTCTGAACTGTTACAATTTTGCAACATTTAGTTGATACATTTCTCAGCAGCATCTCTGGAGTATTAGCAACTATTGTATCAATTCTAACAGCTGCCTGTAATGAAACTCAGTGATTCTGCTCAGCAGGGACAAAGATAAGAAATGTATCAACTAAATGTATCAATTTCGAACAGTTTACAGGGTCGGCGACCACCACCTCCCAGAGATGCTTTAGAAGGTGAAAAATTACACTTTACAACAGTGACACATAGAAAATATTAGAAAAAGTCGTTATTTCTGGTGATCTTTCTGAAAACAACTAGTTGAAAACCTCCTTTAAGGATTAATTATATCTTAGGTTGGATCAAGTACAAGGTACTGTTTTATTATTACAAAGAAATAGGAAATCTTTTTTAAAAATTTGGATTAACTGGATAAAATGGGAGATGGCCATTCCATTTTCTTGATAATGGGTTTCCAGATAATGGATCCCATACCTGTACTGTATCTACATATGTAAGCAGCAAATATTCATTATATCATTATTAAAGGAGTACATTACAGTATGGAATAATACTTTACCATCCATTTACTATATTTCAATCAGATGTGGCTACAGCAGCTTCTGCTATTCTCTGCTAGTACCACTGATCAGTAAAGTCTGGAAGATGCAGATACACAGAGCCTGGACCCGGTATGTTTCTGACTATTCTGCCTTGTAAGACAGCAGACCCTATGCCGTCACCTCATATAATTATATTTAAAAACATAATTTCCAGTTAAAAAGAACAGAAATTCTGCTCATAAAAGCAGAATCCCTTGCAGTCCTTTATAATGTGCCATCTGGGGCAAGTAAAACACCACTGACATGGCAACAGTATTGGGCTAGTGCCCCACATGCTGAGTCTGGAGTTTCAGTCCACACACTCTGACAACCACGACTGATGCTGCAGGAGGTCTAATATATAAATATATGTAAATGTATATGTGTAGAGACCCTGAGGTCTACACATATTTTTCCTCTGGCAGTTTCCCCTTAGTTTGGACTCATAAGACGGTCCTCAGTGAGCCCTGGGTGAGTCTTTCCCTTATCAGGTTAAAGTCTGATGTCAGAGCAATTTAGAGGCCCATTTATCAATTTTGAATTCATGTGAATTTTTTTTACTTCGAATATACTCACAATTCGACTGGGAGGTAATTTAAAAAAAATGTCAATGTCTAATATTCGATCGAATGGTTCCGACCCAGAAATTCGAATTGTATTCAATTCGTATGAATTGAGTTTTTCTTCTGGAAAAAAAAAACTTGAATGTCAGGAGAGCTATTAACATCTCCAAATGGCTCAGTGGAGCCAAAAGGGAGAACACACATGCTCAGAGCTCTCCTCCTGGATCCCACCTAGCAGGGAGGTGGGTACAGGATTGGTCTGAGCAGGTGTCAGGCCTGGTTAGTTTAAAGGTGGCCATACATGGAGAGATCCGCTCGTTTGGCGATGTCGCCAAACAAGCAGATCTCCCTCCGATATGCCCACCTTGAGGTGGGCAATATCGGCTGATCCGATCATGGGCCCTAAGTTTATTGCACCAGCTTAACATTCAGCTTCTCAATAGCAGCAATGATCCAGGACTTCAAACTTGTCAAAGGGGGTCACCATCGTAGAAAGTGTCTGCGACACTCTGAGCAGCAGCTGAGAAGCTTAGGAGTTGTATCAAATGATAAACCAGAAAATGAGGTTTGTTTGTAATATAAGCTGATGCTACAGGGCTGATTATTAAATGCTAATGCTAATTGCACTGGTTTCTGTGCTGCCATGTAGTAATTATCCATATTAATTACTAATCAGCCTTATATTGTGACATTTCTATTCTATGTGTACTGTATATTGTGAGTGGGTCCCTAAGCTCAGTAAGTGACAGCAGCACAGAGCATGTGCAGTGAATCAGCAGAAAAGAAGATGGGGAGCTACTGGGGCATCTTTGCAGACACAGATCATTACTGCTAAAGGGCAGTTGTTGTGACAAAATACCCAAGTGTGAGTTACCCTAAAAAAATGGGAAAAGACCAAAACTATGTCAGCACTAGTAACAGTATGTAGTAGAAGCAAGGGGCAATGGCACATACAGCATTTTGTCCCCATGAGGAGGTTGTTTTTTCACTGGGGATAAAATGTAAGTTGCCCTTAAAAAAAACTGTTAAGGCCCAAACTGCATCAGTACTAGCAAATCATTTTACCATTCTGTATATCTGTAAATCTAAGAAATGTGAACTGAACAAGTTCCAAAGTGCTTAAAATAGTGTATTAAAACGTACAGTATATATTTGGTTTAGTAGCATTGGAAGATAGCATATTCCAGTCATAAACAATGAGGGTTATAATCTTCAGCTAGAGAAGGCCATAGCCACGGCACAGTTTTCAGCACAGATTCCAAATGCAGCTTGGCTGACTTTTAATTGGAACAAAATCCAACAGGTTCATCACACTTTTTAAGCTTTTACTGTATATTCACCAGCCTTACACCAGTGAAATATACACAATACCCTGCCCTTTTTACACACATATCTCACGGGTTGTATAAGGAAACGAAGCATGTAAATAACATAACTAACTAGGGCTGGTGCTGACACTGGAATATGATGTTATGAAATCAGATTTAATCCACCCGTCTTACTGGTTCTATGCAACATGTTATTTATTACCTATTTTAACTATTTCTCAAAATTTGAAAAACAAAATTCATGAAGCACAATACCCTATAGATAAATCAGGGAGGTCCATCAGATGGACTGCTTGAATTTTTTTTTTTAGGAGAGTCGCTGTTTTGAAACAATAATTAGGGGCCAATTCATTAACTTCGAATGAAGGATTCGAATTTCGAAGTGTTTTTTTGGCTACTTCGACCATTGAATGGGCTACTTCGACCTTCGACTACGACTTCGACTTCGACTAAAAATCGTTCGACTATTCGACCATTCGATAGTCGAAGTACTGTCTCTTTAAGAAAAAACTTCGACCCCCTAGTTCGCCACCTAAAAGCTACCGAACCCAATGTTAGCCTATGGGGAAGGTCCCCATAGGCTTGGCTAAGTTTTTTTGGTCGAAGGATAATCCTTCGATCGTTGGATTGAAATCCTTCGAATCGTTCGATTCGAAGGATTTAATCGTTCGATCGAACGATTATTCCTTCGATCGTACGATTGCAGTATTTGCGCAAAATCCTTTGACTTCGATATTCGAAGTCGAAGGATTTTCATTCCCAGTCGAATATTGAGGATTAATTAACCCTCGATATTCGACCCTTGATGAATTTGCCCCTTAATGTCAGAAAGATCATTAACTGTTCATGTCCTCTTTCCTGAATTCTTTCATCTCTTCTCTGTTTTACACTTTCATTTTCCTGCCCTTTTTTTCTTCCTCCTCTGTTCCTTTCCTCCCCTATCCCCTTGTATCTAATTCCTACCATATACCCAGCTAATTTACCAGTACTCTGTTTGAAAGCCCAGTGTGTAGTATTTATGTCGGGGATTAGGAGTCTGTGCAATGAAAACAAGGGAAAGATTATTTCATGTAACAATGGATTACTGTTTGCACTACCTGAATGAAGCTAAATTCTCTCCAGTTTAAGGCGTTGTTGACAGATGGGATGGAGGTCACTGCCAGCAGGGAGAGTAGTCCCAGGCTCATTATTCCAAAGGAGATGTACATTTCTATTCTCCACACCTCTTCCTCATTCCACGAATTCTCAACATTTGCATGAACCTAATGGATACAATTTCAATTAAAATTATTAGAAAACCAAACTAAATGAATTTCATGAACAGTCTAGGATTGCTTTACATACAATTGTACATTCATAGAGTATGTCTCAAGTCTAGATTTTTTTGGCTTCACCATTTTTTTGGATCTTTTTATTGAACCCAGATAAGTTATTTAGCACTTTTGTCACTGGACCATCTGAGCTAAAAACTGAACACTGCTTATATGAGTAGTAAACACAGGAAGGGGGGTATACATCTGCATTGGTTTATCCCAGTACAACGTAGCCATGTAGTTTTTACTTATCGAATGCAGTTAAAATGTGATTGGTTGCTATTGGTTTCTAGACTGCAGGAAACATTTGGCCATGCTACTGGCAGTGTCGGACTGGCCCACTGGGATACCCGGAAAACTCCCGGTGGGCCCAAGCAGGGCCGGATTTACATAGTGGGTGCCCCTAGGCCCACTGCCGTTCGTTGCCCCACTTCCCCTCCCCTTTATTCGGGGAAATTTTCATCATCTGGACTGGAGCAATGGGGTTTGGCGCACGGGAAATTTAAAAAATGATTGTATTTCCAGTGTTTTTGAACCAATGTGGGTGTGGTTGGGCAGCATGCCGCCCCCTAAAATCCTGCCACCCTAGGCCCGGGCTTAGGTGGCTTTTCCACAAATCCAGGCCTGGGCCCAAGTGTCAGTGGCCTTCCAGCTAATAACCATTTGGCCTGTTTTATGGTCATCACCTACTTCTGTATGGGAGCAGAGGCTATATAGATAGAATAATAAATAATAGAAAGAAAAAGAGACTTGAAGAATAGAGGTTGAGTGAGGGGAGGAAGAGGAGAAAAAGTTTGGAGAGTGGGCCCATGGACTATGGTTTTCTGGTGGGCCCCTGGCATCCCAGTCCGACACTGGCTACTGGACTATGTGGTTATATTCTGGGTGGCTAAAACCCAAGGCCAAGCTCATTTCTGGTTGGCTAAAATCCAAGGCCAAGCTCAATTCTGGGTGGTTAAAATCCGATTCTGAAGCCCTTGATAAAGGAAGCCCTGGAGGTATGTAACTAATCACGAACAGCATTGTTTTCAATATTAATGCAAAAAGACTGACATCGTTTGGAGGCAGTGTATTCAGCCTTGCACTGATGATGCAGAGTCCCGGCCTGAATGCTGTATACAGGTATGGGACCTGTTATCCAGAATGCTCAGAACCTGGGGTTTTCTGGATTAGGGTTCTTTCTGTAATTTGGATCTCCATACTTTAATGTAAACATTAAATAAACCCAGTAGGCTGGTTTTGCTTCCAATAAGAATTCATTATATCTTAGTTTGGATCAATTACAAGATACTGTTTTATTATTACAGAGAAAAATCATTTTATTATTTGGATAAAATGGAGTCTATGGGAGACTGCCTTTCTGTAATTCGGAGCTTTCTGGATACCAGGTTTCCGGATCTCTTACCTGTACCTCAATTATTTCAATAAGCATTGCATACACCCCTCAGTCTGTTCAGTTTGCCTTAACCTTGCATTAAGTGATGTTAGCTGTATAGTAATGTGCTTTAGAAGAGACCTGAGCTTGTGTTCAGTCTAATTAAAGGATAACTAAACCCTAGAAAATGCCATATTGTACATACTAAGCTTATTGCACCAGCTTAACATTCAGCTTCTCAATAGCAGCAATGATCCAGGACTTCAAACTTGTCAAAGGGGGTCACCATCGTAGAAAGTGTCTGCGACACTCTGAGCAGCAGCTGAGAAGCTTAGGAGTTGTATCAAATGATAAACCAGAAAATGAGGTTTGTTTGTAATATAAGCTGATGCTACAGGGCTGATTATTAAATGCTAATGCTAATTGCACTGGTTTCTGTGCTGCCATGTAGTAATTATCCATATTAATTACTAATCAGCCTTATATTGTGACATTTCTATTCTATGTGTACTGTATATTGTGAGTGGGTCCCTAAGCTCAGTAAGTGACAGCAGCACAGAGCATGTGCAGTGAATCAGCAGAAAAGAAGATGGGGAGCTACTGGGGCATCTTTGCAGACACAGATCTTTACTGCTAAAGGGTTGTGGTTGCCTTGGGCTGGTACAGAAGCTCAAAACATAACGTGCAACATTTCTAGCTACTTCTTTAGTTAAACTTTAGTTCTCCTTTAAAGATAGAAAATTAAATATGGAAGAGATTATTACCTGTTGATAGGCCATATTAAGAAACAAATAACGTTCCGACCTCCTCATTGGCAAACACATGCTGTATACAACGTGAACGCAAGCAAAAAAGAAGCTTAGCAAGCCCAGTTGTTTTCTACACTCCAGCCAGCTCTCCAGCCATGGAGGAAAGCGTCTGTACTTTGTACCATAGTAGAGCTGGTAAGCTGCAGCCAGAAGGCCGGCAAGGTAAACCAGAGACAGAAGGGTGATCGCTACTATCGGCAAAGTCTTGTTCACAATTTCAATAGGAATCTTGTAGAAGTCGCTCTGTTGATTTCTGACGTATGGGTGAATAATATCCCGAATAAAAGTGTAAATGAAGAAAAACGTAGCAAGGCCTATTGATATTACTACAGGGCCTTTCCAAGGTGTGAATAGGCGCAAAGGGATGTTTTCAATCTCTCTTGATGAAGACAATGTTCCCAAGTCAATCGGAATGAAGTTCATCTTTCGAGCCAGTTCAATGACTTGTTGACGAGCAAGGACATTATTGCTGCAGATATACACCTGCAAGTATCCCCAAATAAATGGGATTAGCAATATACATCAACAATAAAATAACAATAAATATGTAAGTTTATACAATGTATATATTTCAATGTACGATATAGCTGTTAAAAATGCCTGAAAAAATGTGTTCTTTGTATGTAAATGGGTAAATGTAAAACAATGTTGTTCTAGGGACAGGTATTTGCCATAGTAATGGATTTTTCCTTTTCTGAGGCTTATTTAAAATTGATGTTCCTACTATATAAACTAAGGATACACTGAATCTACTATTTGGGACTTGGCCGAATCCCAGAATCCTTCGTGAAAGATTTGGTCGAATACTGAACCAAATCCGAATCCTAATTTTCATATGCATATGCAAATTAGGGACAGGAAAGGAAAAAGTGGAAAAAAAATGTACGTCCTTGTTTTGTGATGAAAAGTCACATGATTTCCCTTCCCGCCTGTCTAATTTACATATGCAAAGATTCAGATTCGGTTCAGCCAGGCACAAGGATTCAGCTGAATATGAATCCTACTAAACAAGGCTGACTCCTGGAGGAATCCCGGAACCGAATACCGGCGGAATCCCGGAACCGAATCCTGGCCAATCCCAACCCGAATCCTGGATTCGGTGTATGCCCAATATAAACTCAAAGAAGGTATTTGTAAATAAAGGGTTGAACTTGATGGATGCCTGACTTTTCTCTACCTGACATTATGGGGCAAATTCCCCAGTTAAGGCTCCGCCACACTTCTCCACTTCGCCAGGCGTTTATTCGTTAATTCACTAAAATGCAAAATGGTGTTTCTGTATCCGAATGCTGGCAAAGTTTCGCTAGAGTTAACTCTTCGCCCTTTAGTAAATCTGCCCCTATGAGAGATTTAATATTACACTAGTCCCTTGTGTTGGCAGTATAGTCAAGTTAAACTGAGCTGATCAGGGATCCAAGGTTCACTGGTTAATTCACTGGAGGGAACCTAAGAAATCTGCAGTGCCGACAGAATTTGACTTTCCAACTTCTTTAATATACAGTAGCTTTCCCTCTTTTAAAGCACCACTCTTTTTTTTCCACTACAATGAAGTAATTCTGTGTGCATATGACATGTTTTAAGGGCAATATCTCGGTAAATCTAGCATTTAAAGAACTACAGAAGAAAGTACAGTCTGCACTTGGTTGTCATATTTCTAGCCACAGAATTAAACTGCTCTCTTGTCGTCATTAACCTTTGAATCAAAACAGGAGTTAAAATTACAATTGTGAAAACCAAATCAATAGCAAATAGATCAGATCTTACCTGGCTGCTGGCATCTTTAGGTCCGCGCTGTAGTGCCCACGCTGAGGTAACATTAAACCCTTTCACCACATGGCAATCTGGAAACAATGAAGACAGGTATTCGGCATTCGATTCTGGGTACTGATCCACCCGCATGTTATTGCTGACGTCCACTAGTATTTTTCCTGAGAGCAAATGTTTAACATCCCACAAGGAAGAATAATGTTCTCTGTGTATTGCAATAAATATAATATTTGCCTTCAAAATTGCATCTTCATGGTGCGTTACGTCGACAACATGGGGGAAGAAATCTGCTGCACATTTTGGGTCTCTGCTTCCAATGACCACATGGTACCCACACCTTATGAGCCTTATTGTCAGGGACTTGGCAAAATCTCCACTTCCTAAGATCCCAATTGTGGTCTTGTCTTCCTTTACCCCATTTGTGCCATTTGGCAGAAAGGATTCAGTAATACTCTTTGGACTGCCCATCATTGTGATTGCCTCCATGCTCCACAGAATGTAGTCTTTATCTTAAAGATAAAAAAAAAATAACAACAAAAATATAATATTGTAAATCATGGGAATAAGGCAGGAAAGAAAAGAAAGAAAAGAAAGAAAGAAAGAAAGAAAGAAAATTCAAGCAAATTCCAGAATATACATGATTAAGCAGTTTTTATTTGAACATAGGACAAGTCTCTGCTAGATGAGAATTTATATGCAGGCATATGAAAAAGACACTATAAAAAAGTATGACTAGGAAGGTGAGTCAGATTTTAAGGCACACTTTATAAAAATCCACTGCTAAAATGCAGAATCAAGTAAAGAGGATTCCCTGTATTTACCCTTTCGGCATTAATCCGAATAATAGACTATAGTAAGACCCTACATATAGAAATCATTTCATATTAAGCATAAATAATATAATGAGAAATAAAATGATTATATATAAAGGAATAGGACCTGTTATCCAGAATACTCGGGACCTGGGACTTTCCGGATAATGGATCTTTTCATAATCTGGATCTTCATACCTTAAAGGGATACTGTCATGGGAAAAAAATTTTTTTCCAAAATGAATCAGTAAATAGTGCTGCTCCAGCAGAATTCTGCACTGAAATCCATTTCTCAAAAGAGCAAACAGATTTTTTTATATTCAATTTTAAAATATGACATGGGGCTAGACATATTGTCAATTTCCCAGCTGCCCCGAGTCATGTGACTTGTGCTCTGATAAACTTCAATCACTCTTTACTGCTGTACTGCAAGTTGGAGTGATATCACCCCCTCCCTTTTCCCCCCCAGCAGCCAAACAAAAGAACAATGGGAAGGTAACCAGATAGCAGCTCCCTAACACAAGATAACAGCTGCCTGGTAGATCTAAGAACAACACTCAATAGTAA
This sequence comes from Xenopus laevis, assembly GCF_017654675.1. Taxonomy (NCBI): domain Eukaryota; kingdom Metazoa; phylum Chordata; class Amphibia; order Anura; family Pipidae; genus Xenopus; species Xenopus laevis. The sequence continues at coordinate 28,742,763 of NC_054381.1, read as the reverse complement.
AAACCCATGTCCCACTGAGACACATTCAGTTACATTGAGAAGGAAAAACAGCAGCCTGCCAGAATGCATTTCTCTCCTAAAGTGCAGGCACAAGTCACATGACCAGGGGCAGCTGGGAAATTGAAAAATGTCTAGCCCCATGTCAGATTTCAAAATTAAATATAAAAAAATCTGTTTGCTCTTTTGAGAAATGGTTTTCAGTGCAGAATTCTGCTGGAGCAGCACTATTAACTGATGTGTTTTGAAAAAAACATGTTTTCCGATTACAGGATCCCTTTAAGTAGTTATTATTTGAAGATAGGACAAGTCTCTGCTAGATGAGAATTTATATGCAGGCATACGAAAAAGACACTATAAAAAAGTATGTCTAGGAAGGTGAGTCAGATTTTAAGGCACACTTTATAAAAATCCACTGCTAAAATGCAGAATCAAATAAAGAGGATTCCTGTCATTAATCCAAATAATAGATTATAGTAAGGCCCTACATATAGAAATCATTTCATATTAAACACAAATAATATAATAAGAAATAAAAAGATTATATATACAGGAATATGACCTGTTATCCAAAATACTTAGAATCTGGGGCTTTCCGGATAATGGATCTTTAACATAATGTGGATCTTCATACCATAAGTCTACTAGAAAACCGTGTAAATGCTAAATAAACCCAATAGGCTGGTTTTCCAATAACGATTAATCTTAGTTTGGATCATATAAAAGGTACTGTTTTATTATCACTGAGAAAAGGGAAATATTTTTTTAAAATTTGTATTATTCTGAGAAAATGGAGTCTGTGGGAAAGCTCAGTAATTCGGAGTTTTCTGGATAACGGGTTTCCGGATAACGGATCCTATACCTGTATACCTAGGTGAAAGTTTTCCATATTTAAATTGCTCTTACTGTAATGGTATTATTGGGAACTGCGGCAGGTGCAGGGCCAAATCTAGGGGTAGCCATGTGTCTAGGGCACAATGGTGGGGGGCTCTAGGACCCTAGGCACATACCTATCAGCCTCCTCTAGCTCCTGTACATTAGAATCAGGAGTTGCCAAGCAGGGAGTTGCAGCAGTGTGGGGTGGAGGGAAGAAAAAGAAAGAGGGGTTGCTGAGTGGAGAGTGGTGAGGAGCAGGCAGATGAAGCTGTGGGTTTGCGTTGGACACCCTTTTGTTTTATCCCAACTTTGAATTTATTACTTGTGATAGAAGTAATGTGATTTCATCTGTGACAGTGAGACCAAATACACAAAAAAGTGAGATTAGCATATTATAGGGGTTGCTTGCCTTTAGATGAACTTTAAGCGTGATGTAAACAGTAATATTCTGAGAAAATTTACAGTTGGGTTTCATTTTTTATTTGTGGTTTTTGAGTTATTTAACTTTTCAGTAGCTCTCCAGTTTTCAATTCCAGCCATCAGTTTGCCACGGTCCAAATTCCCCTAGCAACTGTGCATTGATTTGAATAAGAGACTGGGATATGAATATTAGAGGGGTTGAGTAGAAAGACGAGTAATAAAAAGTAGCAATAACAATAAATGTGTAGCCTTACAGAGATTTTTTTTTTAAATGGGGTCTGTGACCCTCATTTGAAAGCTTGATAAATGAAGGCAAGTAATTAAAAAACTATACATGATAAAACGTGAAGTCCAATTGAAAAGTTGCTTAGAATTAGCCATTCTATAATATACTAGAGGTTAACTTAAAGTTGAACTACCCCTTTAATACAAATACAAGTGCATATCACTTTTTTAGAAATGGGACATAGTCTCACCTAACTGAGGTTGGCAGTGCCAGAAAAAATAGAATAAAAGAAATAAAAGGCATTAATTATGACATTCATAATTCAATTAAGAATAAAATTTTCCTGAATCATTCCTTTGGGTAATTTCTGCATTGTTTTCCTATAAAGTGAGACTTTATGTCACCGTTTTAAAAGTAATGTATGAGTATTGTTACAGGCCACTATATATTTTATTTTCTTATCTCAGCAATAATAATTGCTAGTATTGAGCACCCAGAGATGTTAGAAAGAACCTTAATATTGTATGGAAACTTACTTTTGACAAAAGGTTCATTTTTGGATAAAGCTGCTGACATTTTTTGCCCTTTTATGAGAATATATATACTGTAGGGATGCACCGAATCCAGGATTCAGTTCGGGATTCGGCCAGGATTCGGCCTTTTTCAGCAGGATTCGGATTCGCCCGAATCCTTCTGCCCGGCCGAACCGAATCCGAATCGTAATTTGCATATGCACATTAGGGGCAGAAGGGAAATTGCGTGACTTTTTGTCACAAAACAAGGAAGTAAAAAATGTTTCGGTTCGGTATTCGGCGAATCTTTCACGAAGGATTCGGGGGTTCGGCTGAATCCAAAAAAGTGGATTCGGTGCATCCCTAATATACTGTTGTACCCTCAGAGGATTTATTACAAAGAGCGAAATAATCAAACTATGAACACTAGTTGGGGACTTTAATTGCAACATGTATTTAATGTCTTCCCTCTCAATTGAATGCCAAATGCAGCACACGTTACAACTAGCAGTGTGGCTGATGAGTGTCACATGTTGTGTATCTTATAAATTGCTCTTTGCATCAATGACATCAGATCACACGCTGCAAGGAGCAGTCTAAAATAACTAAGCTATTTACATCTGGGCAGGCAGTGTGCAAAGTGCATACAACAGGTGCATTCAGCCTTATTCTCTTGCACTTTGCACACTGCCTTCCTGCTTTAAACGGATGGTTCAACTTTAAGTTAACTTTTAGTAGGTAATAGGATGGTCAATTCTAAGCAACTGCTCAATTGGCTTTCATTGTTTATATTTGTATAGTGTTTAATTATCTGCTTATTTAATTAATTTAATTTTAAAATGTTATCAAATAATTATTTGCTTGTTTAATTAAAATTAAATGCTCTGTGAGTCTAAAAATGTAATGTTATTGCTACTTTTTATTATTCATATTTCTATTCAGGCCTCTTCTATTCATACCCCAACGTTTCGGACACCAATTCTTTTGTAAAGAGAATCCCCTTGACAATGGACTTTTTATTTTGCAATTATACATTGTTGTGATTATATGCTTTATTAAACAATTTATTTGCTTACCTTAAGGGGCACATTTACTAAGGGTCGAAGTGAATTCGAAGTGAATATTCGAATTGAAAAACTTTGACTATTTTTTGGGTACTTCCACCAAAGAATAGGCCAAATTCGACTCGAAGTGAAAATGCTTCGAATATTCGACCATTCGATAATCGAAGTACTGTCTCTTTAAAAAACTTTGACTTCAAAACTTTGCCACCTTAAACCTGCCGAATTGCTATGTTAGCCTATGGGGACCTCCAAGAACATATAGCCAATATTTGGCTAAGTTTTTAGAAGTCTAAGTGAAATCATACGATCGTATGGTTAAATCATTCGAATCGAAGTACGATCATAGTACGATCGTAGTATGATCATACAATGTTTTAAAATCCTACAAATTCCACTTCGAATGTCGAACTAGCTTTTTGCACTTCGAAATTCGACCCTTGATATGTCTGCCCCTAAGTGTATGTACTAATGATGTGGCGTGCAGAGTACTCCCTCCATTTGATGCTGTTTTTTTATTCAAATCAATGCCTGGTTGCTAGGGTAATTTGGACCCTAACAACCAGTTTGCTGAAATTGCTCTAACTAAAAAGCTATAATAACTCAAAAACCACAAATAATAAAAAATGAAAACCAACTGCAAATTGTCTCAGAATACCATTCTCTACATCATACTAAAAATTAAAGGGCATGTAAAGTCTAAAATAGAATAAGGCTAGAAATGCAGTATTTTGTATATTAAATATATACATGAACTTACTGCACCACAAGCCTAATCAAACAAATAATTTATGCTTTCAAAGTTGGCTACAGGGGGTCACCATCTTGTAACTTTGTTAAACATCTTTGCAAGACCAAGACTGTGCACATGCTCAGTGTGGTTTGGACTGCTTAGGGATCGTCATAAACAAAGCTGCTTAAGTTCTGCATGGCTGGGAAGTAAGGCGGGGGCTCCCCCTGCTGTTCATAAGTATGATTGTTTCCCTGCTCAGCAGTTAGGGACCGTCTGACAATTCCTATCCACAGCAGTAAATGAAGGGAGAATTTCACTGCATACAGTCAGGTTTCTTATAAAAACGGTTTCTTTTTCATTAAAGAAAATAAAAATGGGATTTTATTTTTTGGCCTTTACATGCCCTTTAAATCTCGGGAGCCGAACGCTGGTGAAGTTTCGCTAGCATAAATTCGTCAGTGCAAGCATTTCATAGCAATTTTTTTGCTATCGTTCATTTCTCTGAACTTTGTTAGTACACTTACACTTAGATCAATTTGAATAGGGCGGGTATATATATTCCCCTCAAATGGTAAAAAAATATTTAAAAAAAAGAATTTCACTGCATACAGTCAGGTTTCTTATAAAAACGGTTCACAATTTTTAATTAAAGTATATTGGAGATAGGTTTCTTTTTCATTAAAGAAAGTAAAAATGGGATTTTTTGCCTTTACATGCCCTCCTTCAAACCCCCTTTAAAGAATTGTCACAGGTAATTTTGGACCTTTATTGATGAGGGTCTGTATTCATGAGGGGCATGGGTGGCAGGTATGTAGGTGCAAAGCACAGCCATGAGCAGTAAGGGGTGCACCCTTATGCTTTTGCAATTCTGCCTGGGTCTGCCCGGGTCTTAGTTTATTATCCTAATTATTTAGTGTATCCTAATTCATTTCTCAGACCATCCTCAATACACAAACACAATAACATACAGCTATTCCAGCATAGGGGCTGCATAGAAGATAAGTGTGTAAGTACAGGTATGGGATCTGTTATCCAGAAAGCTCAGAATTACGGAAAGGTCATCTTCCATAAACAGCATTTCATCCAATCAATCCAATTTTTTAAAATAATTTCCTTTTCCTCTGTAATAATAAAACAGTAGCTTGTACTTGTTCCAAACTAAGATCTAATTAATTCTTATTGGAAGCAAAACCAGACTATTGGGTTTATTTAATGTTTACATGAATTTGTTGTAGACTTTAAGGAGAAATCAACCTATCCAGAAAAAAAGCCGTGCCTCCCGCCCCAGGTAGACCCCCCTCCCTCCTCCTCCCAGGCTAACTACCCTCCCCCCAGGGGAGATGTCCCATACCCCATACTTACCCCACGCCGCATATTCTTCAAGCGAAGTTCCACGCGTCCATCTTCTGCGTCCTCGGTAAGCTGACTGAGGGATTGGCAATTTCCTTGCAATTCCACCCAGTTGCGCAAACCGGCAAACTGCTCCAACTGCGCATGCGCAGAAATACAGATCTCGCAGTCAGTTTACAGAGGACGCAGAAGATGGACGCGTGGAACTTCACTGGAAGAATCTGCGGCGTGGGGTAAGTATGGAGTGTCAGGCATCTCTCCGTGGGGTAGTTAGCCTAGGGGGAGGAGGGAGGGGGGGTCGACCTGGGGTGGGGGGTACGGCTTTTTTTTTCAGAACAGGTTGAATCCTCCTTTATGTTATGAAGATCCAAATTACATAAAGATCCCTTATCTAGAAAACCCTAGGTCCTGAGTATTCTGGATAACAGGTCCCATACTGTGTCTACCAAAGGACGATAAAATTTAGGAAGGCACCAAGGCACTGACAGCACCGATATAAAGTGGATTGCAACCGAGAGCAGGTGGCTGGATACCTAAACAGCTACTGTAGGTAACAGGGGTTTGCCGGTGCCCTGAGAGGGCAGTATACTGTCTGGAGATTGGAGGACACGGGTCACCTGGTACCCAAAGTGGAATTATAATAATCAGCGCTCACCTCAGTTCATTGTAGGATTATTGAATGAGGTCAAACAGAAGGAATACACGGCTGTGGAAGCCTCGCAGGATCCAGAGACTTCCAGTATCAGAGGTCTCCCTCATCTCTCCTTCCCAGGGGCCGTGTGAGCCAGGAAGAGGAAGCAGCGTGGAGCAGGGAGGTTGGAGGACGAAGAGGAGGAGGAGGAGGAGAGGCCAGTTTCCACATCAAGGCTGGCTCTGTTACCATCTGGATGTATCGCCCACAAGAGTGCAGCAAAGGCACAGAAATCTAACCGCAGTAGCAAAGTAAAAGCCAAATACAAGAGCTGCAGCCTTCACTAAGAACAGCAGTGACAGATGTCTGACCTTCCCTTCCCCAAAGAAGCAGCACATAAAAGATAATAACAATTGCTCTGCCCTCCCCGTCTGCTGCTTGTCTTTCCTCCAGTTTAAAGTGACAACATCACCATGGCAACTGAGCAAGGTGTCAGTGAGGAGGAGAATGCTGCTCATTCAAACCTCATTCAGCAGTTCATATTCGTAACCCCCTCTATTCTAAGTTTCTTGTTAAATATTTCTATACAATTTACCCTCAGGTGCAAATGCCATAAGCCCTGGGGTCCCTGAGGTTTTGTTATTTATTAGGGTGATGACACACAAGGACATATGTCACATGAGAGAATTCTGTGCTCCCCGTCAGGGTCAAATCTCCTGAAATTCCCTTCCCCTACATTTTTCAGTGCTTGCACCATTCATATGTTTAATGCCGGTGATGGTCCCAAGATACGCATACGTATAGAAACGGATCTGCACACACTCAAGTTAATGCAGTCGGGGAGTATCCCCTTTTATTTAGCCATTCAACGTTTCAGGGGGGAGTGTGTGCGGATCTGTTTCTATACGTATGCGTTGCTAGGGGACCCGGCCGGGTCAACGGAAGAACGCACCACCATTGCAGGAACTACAGGTGTACAGTAGGAAAAATTACATGGTCCCAAGACAGACACCCACTAAGCCCAGCTGTACCTGCTTGTAATGGGGAACGAGCTATTTCTGTCATGTTGGCAGGCTGCTTACAAATAAAAACACTACTCTAGCCTATTGAAGGATCGTGCAGTAGTGATGTGCGGGCCGGCCCTATTCCCGCAGGGAGTGTGCCGGGTTTGGCCAATTTGCAGGTGGCAGTAAGGTCCGGGTCGAGCTTTTCTTCCTGCTCTTCCCGCATGCCACCTTACACTGCCGGCTTCCGACTTCTGGTTTTATAGCTTCACACCTGCTCAGCCCGCCCCTTTTGTGACATCATTGGCGGGGCGGGTTGGCACAGGTCTATAAAAGGAACCCGGAAGGGCGGTGCAGGTGGAGCCTCCAGCCCAGACTGGGCATGTTAGCTGAGGTGCTTGGGGGCAAATTCCTATGGAACATAGTAATTTGGAATATCATAGGAATGTGTCAGTATCACTTTAAAGGAGAATTCAACCACTTTCAAAAAAACACCCTACCCCCCACCCCATGTAGACCCACCTCCCTCCTCCGCCCCAGCATAGCTGCCCCCGGGGGAAGTGCCCCTAACTTTATACTTACCCCTCGGCGCAGTTTCAGGCATCAGAGTTCCACGCAGCCATCTTCCGGGTCTTTGGAAAGCTGAGTGACCAAAGAATCGGCACATGCACACTTGGAGCAATTTGCCAGTTTGCGACAACTACGCATGCGCTGAAACTCACGAAAATTGCAGAAGCGCCAGAAGAATGGCTGCGTGGAACTCCTATGCCTGAATCTGTGCCGAGGGGTAAGTATAAAGTTAGGGGCATTTCCCCGGGGGCAGCTATGCTGGGGGAGGAGGGAGGGGGGTCTACATGGGGTGGGGGGTAGGGTGTTTTTTTTTTTTGAAAACGGTTGAATAAACAGAGTTTTATGCATGGATTCCTGATCCCTTATAGTGCAAATTATCCATTCCATAAGACTAAAGTTAATCAATAAATTTACTCTAATAGTCCAAGGAAAAATGAACAGAGATGTTTTTAAGAGTAGGCTTTGCCAACTATTAACTTCTGAACTCAGTATCTCTCAGACTCAGACACTACCATGACCGGCCCAGGTGCAACACCTGACCCCCCCACCCCTCGCATGATCTTCTTCTGTCAAGCACGTGTGTGTCGTTTCACCTGTGATGAGGTGCCATCATGTTTTTGGCTGGGCCCTGGCACCGCTGGTAGGTATGTCACTGTTACTCAGCAAGAGAAGTAATTCAGTGCAATCATCTTCCATTAGCGGAATTAGAAAATGTTCTGCACACTTCTGTACTTTGCGGGTGGAAATATTTTAAGCAAATCTGCATGAATACATGTATATATATATATATATGGAGTGTATTTCCTTCCCCCAATCCCAGTGTAATTGCAGGAGTGCTGTTGCATTTGTGTGTGTGTGACACAAATCAGACACAATTTGATTAAAATTTTCATCAGGATGACATTGTTTATTGCGCTAGATGTTAAAAATATGTCTGTGCCTTTTATTTTTTTTAGACTCAAATCCACTACCCATATTGATGCTGGTTGTTGTGGGAACCCTGGAGATACCGCCAGCTTGAAGGTGATTAATAATGTAGCCGACAAAGACACATTTCTTTAAATCTTCGTAGCAGTAACTAGGACCAGTAGATGGTAGTATAGTCACATATTATAGTTATATAAATATGGTCCTATAAAGGGGCAAAGCAAGATGCTGGCTGAAAGAACCTCACATAGAAGAATTCTATACCTTTATACTATTCTTAAAAAAAATCTTTGAGGTTCTTGGGTTTATTAAAAGTTACCCGAAAATAGCGAGATATAATTATCTATAAGTGTACTGAAGTCTAATACTAACTACTGACAGTACTAAATAGTTTGAAAGAAGGCTAATTAAAGTTTCACTGGTTTTGTAACTTCTGAGAACATAACAAGGTTACCTTTTAGCCAGTGACTCAGCTCATTCTCAGACTAAACAGGAAAGAAAAGAGCTAAGCATTAATGGCAGCACCATACATGGATTTGTTTTCTGATCAGATTACACACTGGAAACCTGCAAATAGTTACAGTTTTGAAACAGTAGAAACACGGATAAGCTGAACACACCAACAACAATACCTGAGCTATATTCTCACATCAGATGCAGGCCTGGGAGTCAATATAGGCCCTGTCATTCCAAGTACAGAGAAGCCCAAACAGCCTCCTACCAGCCTACTATATGGTAACTTTTTATGGAGCCCTACAGCAGCCCCTCTGGCATTTGCCAGAACCCACAGATTGCCAGTCCGGGCCTGATCAGATGGGTGCAAAAGACCTACTTTAGGATCATCCTTATTTGAATTCCCATTATAGGTGGTGCACAGCCACAACTATTTGAGATTTTAGTTTCCTGGGAGAAATACCAAATAAAATTTGCTGCTTTTTTTTTTTTTTAGACTCATAGGGCTGATTTAAGACTGCAACAATGGACCCAGTTGTTCCGCAAATTGAAGATACTGGTGTCCAAAAGCGGCTCTTTCCACCTCTGCGTAGTAGCGCTGGTCTGCCACTTCATTTAGCTGAACTCTTGGGATTCTGCCAAATCTTGAAAAAGTGCTAGAAATTGGCAGATGACTACAAAAAAAACAATCATTTTAGTAAAGTAGAATTTATTTAACTTAATGTTCTGTGATTTTATTTATAGCTTGTATGACAAAATACACTTTTTATACACGATCACAACTGACAGTGTGTCAGATTTATAAAGTGCTGAATGGGACAAAATGAATTGTTTCTCTGGGACAAAATCCCATGCAATCCCAATCCCTACCAGTGTTATGTCCCTGGTCACCTTTTTGCTGCTCTATTGAGCCAGTTCTCTTCTGTTGTCAGTACTCTACACGCATTGCAGGTTACAAAAAGAAAAAAATAAATGTCATTTATTTACACCTTACTCCCTGAATGTAGGGAGTAAGTCTCTGCTTTCCAGAATGGAGCACAGAGATCTTTGTTCACCCAATGAAAGCAGCATTTGGCAGCTATTTATTCAAACATGGTGGGAGGCACATAGGTGTTCAACACTTTACCCGTCCCCTAACTTAGGAGTGCTGAATGGCACAAGCGGTAAGTACAGGATTTCACTGAGAATGCCTGAGCCAAGCTTGGCTTGTTTTACCAGATTTTTTTATCCAGCTCAAGGTGCAGAGCCAGATCATGGATACAAGTGCTTTTAAATGAGCACTATGGGGCCATCTTTTGCACTCCTTAGTTCTCTTGAGCTTGTTCCCAGAGTGTTAATAAGTCTCTGAGATCTTGAAAAGTATGAGTAGGACTAGGATAGGGCTGTTCTACATGTAAACTTGTACTACATCTCTGAGCTTAACATTACACAGAAAAGCCATGAAATATGCAAGGGTATGTGTATTTCCCCTGGGGCGGCAGCCCCAATGGACCCTACTCCGACACTGTAGCTAATAAACACTACTGGTGTCAAAATCAGTTCACAGAGAAGCCCTCTTTAAATTGAGCTTCTCCTTATCTAAAAGCCTAATAGGCTTCTTGGTGGATTGTTGATTTATGATTGTGCTTGGAAGAACATAAAATAGTATGAACTTTACTTGTAGTTTCAGGTTTTGCCCTGGATGGTGCAAGAAATAACAAAAAACATTCATATTCCTCATTGAAAACAATAGATATAAAGAATTTTTAGCACAAGCCATATTCATTAAACCAATGTTGAAAAAGGGGTATGTTGCCCATTTCAAAAGTTCTAGGAAGCAGGATAACTTTTGCAAAAACAATAACATCTGCAAAGCCAGGGCCAGATGCCCTATAAACAACATCACCCATGATTTCAATAAATGAGTGGATTTAACACCATATAAAAAAAAAAATGACGTACAATTACAGTAGAAGATTGCATTCGGATTAAGTCCTACAAGTGCACACATTTGTTCTGAGTCCCTTTGGTGGGTTCACACCCTGATCTGATATTCTGTATTCTCTTGTCCAGGCAGGGTAGGAGCAGAATGGCTTTGCAAAGCAGAACAATAATGGGAAGTAAAACCGATATCATGAAAGTCGGAGGTGTGTTCCATATAAATTGATTTACATCGACCCATTTGTTCCAGGCAAACACCAGCGCATGCAGAGTGGAAAGAAGGAGTGCAGTGTAGCCCAGCTTGCTCTGAAAAGAAAGGAAGGGGGCTCAGTTAAACCAGTCCATATAGATAACAAAGATTAGATGCATGTCTAGCTGGATTAACAATGTATTCAAATTAGTTGACATACTGTAAGATTGTCTGTCTCCTTCCCTCAGCCCTCTGGTGCAGCTACACAATTCCCTAAACACCCTGTCCTGTGTATATAACAGAATGGGAACTATATGACCTGGGATGTGTGATTATGTGGATAACATGAAAACTGCCCCATGCTCTATTAGCTTTAGTAAATCTATGAAAGAGAGAGCAAATAAATCAAAGTGAAATTATCATATTAAAGGAGTTGTTCACCTTTAAATTAACTTTTAGTATAATATAGAGAGTGATATTCTGAGACAATTTGCAATTAGTTTTAATTTTTTATTATTTGTGGTTTATGAGTTATTTATCTTTTTATTCAGCAGCTCTCCAGTTTGTAATTTCAGCAATCTGGTTTCTAGGGTCCAAATTACCCTAGCAACCATGCACTAATTTGAAAAAGAGACTGGAATATGAATAGGAGAGGGCCTGAATAGAAAGATGAGTAAGGAAAAGTAGGCATAACAATAAATTTGTAACTTTACAGAGCATTTGTTTTTTAGATGGGGTCAGTGACCCCATTTGAAAAGTTGGAAATATTTAAAAATAATTAAAAAACTATAAAAAAAATAATGAAGTAAAATTGCTTAGAAATGACCATGCTATAACATACTAAAAGTTAACATTAAGGTGAACCATCCGTTTAATAGATTTACCAGTGCCAAGCACTTTAATGAAATGAGACATAGTATTGCCCAGTTGAGATGGATTGTGCCAGAAAAAGTAATATAAATATATATGGTTTTGGAATTCATGTCAAACATGTTTATCGTAATGATTTTCATAGGTTTCTACAGCTTCTTTGTGTTCTGTCATATGATCACTGCCCTCCACAACCCTGACTGATACATTTCACACATTCCTACACCATGTTAAGCCATGAAACTATGCACATGATTGCATGCAAAATGCACAGACTTAAAATGTGAGAGCATTCTCTGCAGCAATTCCCACCACTGTCAATGGTAATTTTCATCAACATTAGGGCTATGTGTGAGCTGGGGGTCTGCATATTGAGAACAGCTTGGACGCTTCTAATTATGATGTGCCACAATGATTTTGCCAGTTTGGGACATTTTCATCCCTGCTATAAAAATCAAATGCTGAATCAGTGCAGTCTCAAACTCACTCCGGAGCTATACAAACTTACTTCAGGTTTCTTATAAAAACGGTACACATTTTTTAATTAACATATATTGGAGATAGGTTTCTTTTTCATTAAAGAAAGTAAAAATGGGATTTTATTTTTTTGCCTTTACATGCCCTTTAAATTCATATATTTATTCCAGGGGCTGATTTACAAACACGTGCTAAATGACACAAGTGTATTTACCAATAATAAGCAATCTGTCTTTCGCTTGTATTTTCAAATTAGTAGTAGACTGTTTAAAACTAAATTCTCTCATCAGGTATTAAGAGGCAGCTAGTCCTGAAAACGATCACGGAAGTCCTGCCGTGTAAGGTAAAAAAGAAAATGTTATATATGTTGATACAGGAGCTATGGCTAATGGCTGGCAATTTAGAATATTGGCCTACATGTTTTTTGCAGCCCTAAGTAGGCTAACTTTGGCAGTACTTTTGATATTGAACGGTATGCATTAGGGATAGGCGATGATGCGATTTCCCTAATATGGACACACAGTAAAGGATGGACTACACATTCATGAATCAACTTTAATGGACTAACTTTGGATTATCAGTTTGATATTGTTTGATATATTGTTTGAATTTTGTAATATCTTATTGTATTCGCTTGACACTGTCACTTTAAGAGATGAATGGGGAGGATCCTTGTATGAAGGTATTTAAGACCATAATGCCTTGCACCCGGTACACTTGAGAAAGGGCTTGGCCTGAAATATGTAGTGTACTCACACTGCAAATAAAATAACACTTGCAGTTTACTTAAAGGGATCCTGTCATCATAAAACATGTTTTTTTCAAAACGCACCAGTTAATAGTGCTACTCCAGCAGAATTCTGCACTGAAATCCATTTCTCAAAAGAGCAAACAGATTTTTTTATATTCAATTTTGAAATCTGACATGGGGCTAGACATTTTGTCAATTTCCCAGCTGCCCCCAGTCATGTGACTTGTGCCTGCACTTTAGGAGAGAAATGCTTTCTGGCAGGCTGCTGTTTTTCCTTCTCAATGTAACTGAATGTGTCTCAATGGGACATGGGTTTTACTATTGAGTGCTGTTCTTAGATCTACCAGGCAGTTGTTATCTTGTGTTAGGGAGCTGTTATCTGGTTACCTTCCCATTGTTCTTTTGTTTGGCTGCTGGGGGGGAAAAGGGAGGGGGTGATATCACCCCAACTTGCAGTACAGCAGTAAAGAGTCATTGAAGTTTATCAGAGCACAAGTCACATGACTTGGGGCAGCTGGGAAATTGACAATATGTCTAGCCCCATGTCAGATTTCAAAATTTAATATAAAAATATCTGTTTGCTCTTTTGAGAAATGGATTTCAGTGCAGAATTCTGCTGGAGCAGCACTATTAACTGATTCATTTTGGAATTTTTTTTTTCCCATGACAGTATCCCTTTAATGCTGCCTTACAGCTGTTTGATTCCTACATTTGAAATTGGTCACTTTTGTGGTGGTGCACAGACATCTGAATCACGAGCACGACTGAACCATAACCTTTCTTGGTCCCCTATTGACCATGGTCAGACTGGAGCATTGAGGGCCCAGCAGGGCTGCAAAATGAAGGGCCCTCCTGGAAGTCCCCGGTGGCCCCCTCCCGACCTCCAAACTTACACCACACGCATGCGGGAAAGACGCGACGCAACAACTGATCAACGATCTGGGCAGTAGGTCTGGGCCAGCTGGGGCCAGCCGGAGCCCATGAGGGCCGGGGCCCACCGGGTTTTTTCCCGGTGTTCCACCAGCCCAGTCTGAACCTAGCTGTCAGCTATGAATGGTTTAATATAAAAAAGAATTTGGGTTTCATGTTTAGTTTGAAAATTACTTTTATTACACAGCTTTTTTTGTTGGGGTGACAGGTCCCCTTTAAATAGCAACTTGATTGCTATTATTCAGTAAAAGCTTCACCGTGATGTGTGGAATTCTTTCTAAATGGGGAATTTTTTGTGACTTTTTTTGGGGGGTAGGATGGTGGAATTTTCCATCTTTACTCATCAAGAACAAACAAGGAAAGACTATTTTAGTGTGTACCTGAATAAACTGGAACTCACGCCAAGACAGCAAGTTGCTTACAGAGGGAATTGATGCTATTGCCAATATGCTCAGTATAGCAAGGGCAAGAATTCCAAGGCACACGTAGATTTCCATTCTCCAAACATCGTGCTCAACCCAAGCATTTTCCTTTTGCTGTTTCACCTGCAGGAAATGAGTAGGCCAATACAAAATACATTTATCCCTTACATTCCTCCATTGCATTACATTCTTTACATTGTAACTGTAACTGTCTTTTTGTAATGTCAGTCACCATAACTTCCATGTAATAAAAACATATAAACTTCAAAAACCCAATTAGGGTTATTTTGCCAGCAGAATGGATTCATGCAGCTTAGTTACCATACATGTATATTACATTGTACTGTTTTATGATTATACAGGTATGGGATCTGTTATGTGGAAACCTGATATCCTGAAAGCTCTGAATTATGACTATCCAAATAATCCAGATTTATAAAAATGATTTCCTTTCTAATTTGTTATAATTAAACAGCACCTTGTACTTGATCCAAACTAAGATATAATTAATCCTTATTGTAAGCAAAATCAGCTTATTTGGTTTATTTAATGTTTACATGATTTTCTAGTAGATTTAAGGCACGAAGATCCAAATTACAGAAAGATTGATTGTCCGGAAAGCCCCAAGTCTCGAGCATTCTGGATAACAGATCTCACCCCTGTAGTGAGTTTCAAGATAGTAGATCCCCTATCTATATACTTGTATTTAACAAGTATTTATGAAGCACCAATTTCTATTCTTCAATGATGTACATTGGAAGACTGTATAAATCAAACATATCAAACCGATGCATGATTTAGAGAGGGTGCTGATCATTAGAGCTTACAGTCAAAAAACTGTTATGACACACAAAGTGTAAGGTTCTGCAAGATCAGGAGTCAGCAAAACTAAGTGAGAGATGTGGCACTTAGTGGGTGGCAGCGTATTATAGCTCATATACAGACTGAAAGCTAGCCTAGATGAGGGTAAACGTCTTTAAAGAAAACTGTTTTAGAGTTTGTTGAAAAGGTAGGGTAGAACTTGAAAGGGGAATCAAGCGATGGGATGTGGCTCGAGTGAGGTTTTTTAATTAGTGTATGTAAGGAGGTAGTGAATGAGATGTTGAAGAGTTGATTGTTATAATATCCTAATGTGCAGTTTAAGTTCATAAATATAGGTTAAAGCGATATTGTGTGCTGATTTAAACAACAGAGTCAGTAGTTTACTTTTTATCCTGAATGGTAGCGGAAGCCAGAGTCAGGATTATTAAAGTGGCAGAGGTAAAGTCATACGTTCCAACATTTCAGAAATAAAAAGAGGGACAAAAAAAGAGTTGCCCTGCTATACGCGGCAATTTTTTGACCACGCCCATTTTTGTGGCCACACATCCTAATGTTCATTTTACAAAATGTTTCAGTTATTACAGGTTTGTTAATGAAGGCAAATTGCCCTTTAAGCTGTGAGTCTAACTTTCCCCAAGGGAGCTCCTTATCTAAATTGTTACAATTACTTATTTGCTTATCTCTAAATTGTTAGAAAAGTATCTTAACTGCACCTGTGGCTGTTCTGGGCTCTATGCCAAGGCCAATTAAGTTAGAAACTTTGTACCTTTTTCTGGCTGTTCAGTGCAGAGAAAGTTGGGACTTTTCAGTACAAATGCTGCGGGTTGAGCTGTCAAAAGCGGGACTGTCCTGCTGAAAACGGGACAGTTGGGAGGTATGGGTAAAGTGGTGAGTAAGGTTTATGAGCCTCGCAACTGCATTTTTAATGCACTGGAGGGCAGGCCAATTAAAAAAGGGTTGCAAAAGTCAATATGTGATGTGATTAATGGGAGTGGCCAGATTTAAGAAATATGCGGTACTGAAATTATTATTATTTATGTATTGAGTGGATGTGAGTGTGAAGGGTAGGGCAAAATCAAACATTATACCAATACACTGGGCTTAAGGGGAAGCAATGGTAGTATGATTTATAGAGTGATATTCTGAGACAATCTGCAATTGGTTTTCATGTTTTATTGTTTGTATTTAACTTTTTAGTCAGCAGCTTTCTAGTTTGTATTTTCAGTAATCTGATTGCTAGGGTCCAACTTATCCTGGCAAACATGCTAGAGACTGGAATATGAATAGGAGAGGGTCTGAATAGAAAATAAGTAATAAAAAGTAGCAATTATAATAAATTTGTAGCTTTACCGAGCATTTGTTTTTTAGATGGGGTCAGAGACCCCCATTTGAAAGCTGGAAAGAGTCAGAAGAAGGCAAATAATTCAAAAACCTATAAAAAACAAGAAAAAATGAAGACCAATTGGAAAGTTGTTTAGAATTAGCTATTCTAAAACAGGTAAACCTAAATTTCTGGGCAGTTGAGGACCATTGCTATCTTGGACAATTTTCTAACTACAAGACTTGACAGTATATTACCTGTTGATAAGCCCAGTTCAGAAGTTTGTATCTGTAGGACCTTCTCATTGGGTAGGACAAACTGAAGAGAGCATGCATTACTGCAAAGAAAAAACACAGAAGTCCAAACTGCTTCCGTCTAAGCATCCAAGTGTTCAGCCAAGCTGGGAACCTTTGGTATTTTGTGCCTCTGTAAAGCTGGAAAAATGCAGCAAAGATTCCAGGCATGTACGCCAGGGACAAAAGGATGATGGAGATCACAGGCAAAACTTTGTTGACCACAAGAACTGGAATTCTATAGAATTCATTCTTATTGTTCATAAAGAACGGCTGCAGCACTTCTCTGGCCACAGTATAAACAAACACGATGAGTGCCAGAACCGATGCTACCGTTAAAGGTAAATGCCATTCTGGGAACAGCTCGGCCTTTCTTCCATTTCTCACACTGGTAGAATTCCACACAGATACATCAAAATGGGATGATTGTTCTTGATTATCTTGTTCCGGTTCTGCCTGACAATCCTGGTTCTGGAAGAAGCAAAACAGAGAACCCAGTCTTATGTAATGCACAGTTTGATAAATCAGTGAACAATTTCTGAAGTCTATCTATCTATCTATCTATCTATCTATCTATCTATCTATCTATCTATCTATCTATCTATCTAGCCATCCATGTATCTATCAATCTATCATCATCTATCATTTATCTATCTATCAATCATCTTTCTATTATCTATCTATCTATCTATCTATCTATCTATCTATCTATCTATCTATCTATCTATCTATCTATCTATCTGTCCATATAGCTATCTATAAACTGTCTATCTATCTATCTATCTATCTATCTATCTATCTATCTATCTATCTATCTATCTATCTATCTATGACAATGTAGCCATTAAAAGTCCAGTCACATGCACAGACAGTCAGTGAAACAGAATAAAATCCATCAAACTGACATATCATCTCTCTGTTTTATGGTGATTCATGCAGAAAAAGCTGGCAAGTCTCACACACTTGGTTTTTACAGGGAACATTTAGTTAATTATTAGATTGATAATATTGTGCTATTTTTTTTAATTCCAAATGTTACTTTGCCTCTGTTTACTGTAGTTACAAATGAAAAATCATAGGAACATGACCTCTTAGTCCTCTCTCTTGTTTACTACAATGACCAACGTCAGAGGTTTTGTTGTCCAAAAACGTAGCAAGCAATCAGTGTTTGATCTTTTGGACATTTAATATCCAACATGACTTAATACCAGGACGCATACAGTATTGTATGTACGTGTTGGGAAATAGTTGGATGTCAGCCATTATAGATTTATAGGGTAAATGAGATTTTGTTCTTCCTGCTTTAATATGCAAACACTCTGATATTACCAGTTCACCCCCGCAGTCCACATTTTTCCATCGTTGCTGTTCCCAGGTTTCTTCTTTACTTGATACATGCAAATCATACAAATGCCCATCTGCCATGGGTAACTCTTTGAAAAACAAATAGATCTTGGTTAAAAATAGATCATGTAAAACTCCATGCAGCACTATATATATTGTGTCAATACTGGTATGGCATCTGTTATCCAAAAACCTATTATCCAGAAAGCTCAAAATTACTTGATTCTAACTTAGATATAAAGAATCCTTATTGGAGACACAACAAAGCTATTGAGTTGAATTAATGTTTCAATGACATTTTAGTAGACTCAAGGTATGGAGACCCAAATTACCGAAAGACCCCTTAACTGGGTAACCCCTGGTCCTGAGCATTCTGGATAACAGATCCCATACCTGTATATAAAAAATATATGCTTTACTTTGAAACATTTCTTATTATATTAATAATGATTTTTACTGTTATGACATTTTTATGAACCGTTACCTCATAAATACATAATTCCTTAAAAATTTAAACTTGCACAGATTTTATACAATAGCTAGATTTACATCCACAGTTTAACTCAAATTTCATATATTACAGGTATGGGACCTGTTATCCAGAATTCTCAGGACTTGAGGTTTTCCGGATAACAGATCTTTCTGTAATTTGGATCTTCATACCTTAAGTCTACTAGAAAATCATGTAAACATCAAATAAACCCAATAGGCTGGTTTTGCTTGAAATAAGTATTAATTATATCTTAGTTGGGATCAAGCTACTGCCTTTCAAATGGGGCTCACTGACCCCATCTAAAAACAAATGCTTTATAACAAATATATTATTATTGCTACTTTTCATTACTCATCTTTCTATGTAGGCCTCTCCTATTTATATTCCGATCTTTTATTCAAATCAAGGCATGGTTGCTAGGGTAATTTGGACCCTAGCAATCAGATTGCTGAAATTGCAAACTGGAGAGCGGATGAATAAAAAGATAAATAACTCAAAACCCACAAATAATAAAACATTCAAACCAATTGCAAATTGTCTGAGAATATCACTCTCTACATCATAGTTAATTCAAAGGTGAACACCCCCTTTAAACTTGAAAGAATAAAGGTTGGACATCCCATTCCATAAACATTTTAATAATACTTATTGAAATGCACCTTAAAAATAAAAGGAAAAGACAACGTATACAAAGGAGTAGCAAATAATGTAGAAATCAATGATGTAGTTATGGTGAGGGCTATTTACTTTGTGCTTCCTACACAATGAGAAACACGTGAGAGAAAGCAACGTAGCATGGGTCACTGAAACAGAATATTTGCTTTGAGTGAATAAGCAGACAGCCAGTGCACTGCACATGCTACAGCCGGAAACCATGTGATACTCACTTTCACAGTCACCTGAGAGCAGATACGAGAACGTAAGGAAACAAAAACGTCTTTCATAAAAAACGCCAGCAAATATTCTTTACAGAATTGGATCTCTAAACCGTATTTGTCTCTTGGCCTCTGCACACAAGAGACTCACACAAGTAACCTCTGTGGACGTGGGGCTGAGCAGAATGTAGGAAGGTAAATGCTCAGAGCACAGCTATGACTTTATATATAAAGAATTCGGATACAGTATTTACTTTGTGTATTCTGAAATGAATTAGGAGCAAATTTGCCCAGTGTTACTAAATGATTCCTACTGAGTAGAGACTACCTCCAAAGCAAACAGCCATACAAGCTTATCTCATATTTATGTAATTACATACACATTTATATAAGTACATACAAAAGCATGTAGTTTTAGATCTATATAATGAATTTTACCATATGTGCAGAGGGGGCTAAAAAGAGGCAAAGTTTGGAGAAAAAAAAGAAACTGCAGCTGACTAGTGATGGGCAAATAAATTCGCCAGGCACAAATTTGCGGAAAAATGAATACCCTCTCGAAAATTTGTCTGCGAAAAATCCACCACTTCAAAAAAAATTGGGCATGTGGCAGAATAGTGGTGCACATTGTTGCGCCTCAAAATTATATGGACTTTTTCCCAGTTTCCCGAATTTCACGGTAAACGGGACAAATTTGCCCATCACTACCGCTGACAACTGAGACAATTTTAAAGCTATTTATTCACAGTTGTAAACATAATAAACAACACATAAAAACATTCATCTTATTACATCTGTACCTTTCTTATTTTGAAAAATTGTGGGGGGGGAGGGTAGTGGAAAGGCCCCAGGTGCCTTGCACTGGTTTGGAGAGTAGAACGAGTATAGGAGAGAAAGCAAAGGAGACGAGTGTCTTCCTGCTCAGCCTGATATTCCACTAATAGTGGTTTTCTGACTTTTTCTGTTCAAGTCCAATATTTGGACAGGGATAACCCTTAACTAGCTCAATTTATGAAAGTCTTGAGAGCCATAGAATATCAAGACCGAAAATATGTGTATACCTCAAATCTCATGCTTAGGGTCAGGCCACATGAGCAGATTCGGGGAGATTAGTCGCCCCAGCGACAAATTTCCTTTCTTCGGGGCGACAATCTCCCCGAACTGCCTTCCCCGTGCCCTCCGCTGGCTAAAATGAAAATCGCCTGGGGGAAGGCAAACACGGCGCTTCATTTGCCGAAGTCGCCCGAAGTTCGGAAAATGAAGCGCCGCATGTGCCTTCCCCCAGGCAATTTTCATTTTAGCCGGCAGTGGGCAGGGGGAAGGCAGTTCGGAGAGATTGTCGTCCTGAAAGGAGGAGATTTGTCGATGGGGCGACTAATCTCCCCGAATCTGCTCGTGTGGCCAGACCTCATTGTGCTTTAAACTATGAGGACCTATCTAGAAAATCAAATAGTTTGCTCCACAGTTTGGGAACCAATGAACATTGCCTCTTGGTACAACATATTGACACCTTGTGAGTCTTATAAAACTATTGCTCTCTCCTGATCTTACCCATTGTTGCTAAGCATAAGAAACCAATTGTTATTTTGGTGTCATAATACTCCTTGCTGTGCTTCAAGAAGCAGCTGGTCACGGCCTGCATTTTTTAGTAGTGTGGGATGTCGTAGCCAGTGCGTCATTCTCCTGACAAAACCCAAGGCAGAGATGAACAACTGTTGACTCTCTACTCTAGATATTATTCACTGAAACCGACTGAAAGCTAAATTAGGAGTATGGGAGCTAAAGGTCAACAATATTTGGAAGGGACAACTGTTTGCTTAGCAAGACTACAAAAGCATTCCCAATGAAGATAATTAACACAGCCATGGGCCATTCAGGTATGCTCTCTGACTGAATCACACAAAGGCTGAACGGCTGACAATACGAGGGACCACACAGTATAGCTGCTTTTTTATTGTTCCAGTTGTTTGTGCAGAAGATTAGCAAGTGAAGGGGAGCACTGTGCTTACTGTATCTGCTGATGCACCATGCACTGGCTGACTTGGGTCATCGGCAGAAGATATTTTCAAACCTTTCCCATTTTAAACCGCCCGATAGGCATAGCACTTGGATATAAGTAATGATTAATGAGCCACCATACACGTACCAATAATCATCTGAAGCTTTGTTTTTGGTATGTAGAGGCCAGCCCAGCTCTATTCATCTCTTTGACCACAAATAGGCTTTCCAATGATTGCCGAAGCTCCAAACCTTGTTTATACTGGCTCTCAGCACAGCTCTGACACAAGTCACTTAACTACAAGTAAAGCGCTACCATTACCACGTCTGTGGTTTGCCCTTGATGCTTCATACTAATAAGCAGAAATGGGAAACCTTTTGCAGAACTACAATTTCCAGGATCCCCCTGTATTTCTACAAATGCCGGTGTGCTAAAGGTTGGTTATCCTTGACAGTAACTTGTTAATCAGTAACTAGCAAGTTACTAATGAAAAGTTCGTTTGCATTGCTGCATTTGTGTTCCTGCCACAATGATGCTCAAACTATTTCCTAACACACTTTCCTTATTTAAAGGGACAGTAACACTAAAAAACGAAAGTGTCCTAAAGTAATGAAAATATAATGTACAGTTGTGCTGCACTGGAAAAATTGGTGTGTTGGCTTCAGAAACACAACTATACTTTATGTAAACAAGCTGCTGTTTAGCCATTCAAAGCTGAAAAAGGAGAAACTGCACAGAATACACAGCAGATAACAGATACACTCTGTAGCATACAATGAAATTCTTCAGTACATATCTGTTATTTACTATGTGTCCTGTGCTTGGATGGCTGCCCCCCTGGCTACACAGCAGCTTGTTTATATAAACTATAGTAGTGTTTCTGAAGCCAAAACACCAATTTTTCCAGTGCAGCAGAACAGTACATTATATTTTAATTACTTTAGGACTGTTACTGTTCCTTTAAGTCTCGGAGGGACAGACGCTTTTTTGTTCTGACTTCTGAGAAGTGCTACTGTTCAAAATGAATGAATTAGGACTAAAAAAGCAAAGCTTCAAAATCAAGACAAGCAAAAATATTTCCAAACATATTCTGGCCTGTGGGT
This sequence comes from Xenopus laevis, assembly GCF_017654675.1. Classification (NCBI taxonomy): domain Eukaryota; kingdom Metazoa; phylum Chordata; class Amphibia; order Anura; family Pipidae; genus Xenopus; species Xenopus laevis. Next base: position 28,720,193 of record NC_054381.1, on the reverse strand, counting down.
ACGGCAAACACTGAGCCACGCATAAACTAGAGGTCACTTCCGTTTGAGTGAAAGACTTTCATTATGGTCATGTAATAAAAAAAACAAGTAACGTAAGCACGCTGAGCCTGACTGTCTGGTTTTTATCAGTGTTGATGGCTTTAAGAAATTACTAGTTTAAGTGCAGAATGCCAACTAAAAAAGTAACATGTTGTGAACTGCAACTACCAACAGTCTTATATAGGGCAGTGCCCTGTGTTTTTTATGGGAAGAAATGATCACATCTTTTTTGCAAACTATTAAACACATTCTCTAAAAGTGGGAGAAGCACAGTGTGACTCATGTCTTGACGGAAATTCAAAAATAGACCCTGCCAAGTAAACAAAGGCCTAAATAGCTCCACACAGGCCCAGTATAAAGCACTAATCTATGGCAGCTTACAGCAGTCCTGTGGGCTTTTATTATCACAGTTCCAGTCCAATCACATATCATAGGGTATATGGTTATCCATAACAGAATAAGGTCTTGACCTTCAGAATACAGAAACATAAAAGTGCTGTTAGTGTCAGTCATCTGCCCAAACCAGTTTATCCTTTATGGCAGAGCGAGGAAGAAAGGTTCATGGCACCCTAATGCATTCCTCTTCTACTGGGACGAAAAAATCATACAGAGTCTATGGAGAAGATCTTCTTCTCCTCTGTGGAACTATTGAATTCATAAGGCAAAGAAACTTGAATATTTATTTACATTTAGTGACATGATGTAGAAGAATAAAATTCAATGGTTTTATAGGATTTATATGGGGCAAATTCACTAAGATGCGAAGTTGCGCCAGGCGCAACTTCGCCGCACTTCGCCGCACTTCGCCAGGCGTAGTTTCGCCAGGGCTCAGCAAATTCACTAAAATCCGAAGTTGCGCACAGGGGTAGCGTAAGGTTGCGGAGTTGCGCTAGTGTTGATTCGCTATATAAAGCGAAGTTACACTATCGAAGGCTAATTTGCATACGGTGCGAAATTCAAATTTCAATGGAGGAACACGTATCTGCACTACAAATGCCTAGAAAACCTTCAAATCAGCAAATAAAATTTTTATTTTGCCCTACACATGTGCCCACTGTCTAGGTAAGTTGCCATGAGTCAGGAAATGTAGGGGGGAGGAAGGGGAGCCCCAAAAATTTTTCGATCTTTTTCAGCCTATCAGCCATCATGTAGAAAACACGCCAGCGTTTTTTGGGACTTAGAAAAAAAATTGACTTTTTTTTAAACAATCCCTATCTACTCTATTGCGCTTCGCCAGGTCTTAGGTGGCGAAGGAAGTCTAGCGTAAAAGGTAGCGTTCAGTACACTGCGTAAGTTAGTGAATTTGCGTAGTTTCGTCGCTAGCGAAAATTCGCCTGGCGTAAGGTTGCGAAGTAACACTAGCGAAACAACGCCAGCGTTCGTTAGTGAATTTGCGCAGTAGCGAAAATGCCAAACGCTAGCGAATTAACGCTAGTGTTCGGCGCTTCGCGGCTTAGTGAATTTGCCCCATAGTGTTTTCCCACAAACGCATTTAACAATGAATACAGGTAAGGGACCTGTAGCAGAATGCTCGGGACCTGGAGTTTTCCGGATAAGGGGTCTTTCTGTAACACAGATCTCCATACGTCTGCTACAAAATTATTTAAACATTAAAGGGCAAGTCAACCCCAAAATAAAAATGTGCCTAATAAATTAATCCTAAGCAACTTTCCAATATACATTCATTACAAATTTTCATTTATTTTAATGTTACGCTATTATAAACAGCATTGGCTTAACTCCCAGTTGTTACTTTTTAAACAATGTTGCAACTGGCTTGATTCTCCAGCAAAGAAAGTCTGTTAATCAGCTGCCTTGTCTTACATTGTATCAACAGTCATAGGGGTAAATTTATCAAAGAGTGAAGTTCCGCCACTAGAGTGAAATTCCGCAGCTCTCCATTCATTTCTATGGGATTTTGAAAGGCGTATTTATCAATGGGTGAAAGTGAAATTTCACCCTTTGATAAATACGCCTTTAAAAACCCATAGAAATGAATGGGAAGTGGCGGAATTTCACTCTAGTGGCGGAACTTCACTATTAACTTCACTCTTTGATAAATATACCCCTTAGGGTCAGGGCACACAGGCAGATTCAGGGAGATTAGTCGCCCATCGACAAATCTCCTCTTCTTTGAGGCGACTAATCACCCCGAACTGCCTCCCCTGCCTTCCCACCGGCTTAAATATAAATGGCCACAGGAAGGCACTAAGAGCACTTCGTTTTCCGAAGTCGTCCGAAGTTTCCTCGATTGAGGCATCTTAGACATCAGGACAGAGAATAGAAAGGGACAGACAAACAGTGCTTTTAATAGCAAAACATATACAAATAACTTAAAACCCATAGAAAATTTGTAATGAATGTATACTACAAAACTGCTTAGAATAATGTTTTCTTTTTTTATATTTTGGGGTTGACTTGCCCTTTAAATAAACCAAATAGGACTGTTTTCGCTCCAATAACGATTAGTTATATCTTATTTGGGATCAAGTACAAGGTACTGTTTTAAAGGGGTGTTTCACCTTTGTTATCTTTTAGTAGATTATAGAATGACCAATTCTAACAAACTTTTCAATTGGTCTTCATTATTATTTTTTTCATTATTTTCCTTCTTCTTCTGACTCTTTCCAGCTTTCAAATGGGGGTAACTAACCCCATCTATAAACAAATGTTCTGTAAAGTTACAAATTTATTATGGCTACTTTTTATTACAGATCTTTCTATTTAGGCCTCATGTTCCAGTCTCTTACTCAAATCAACACATGGTTGCTAGGGTAATTTGGAACCTAACAACCAGATCGCTGACATTGCAAGCTGGAGAGCTGCTGAATAACTCGAAAAACCACAAAACAAAAATTGAAAACCAATTGCAAATTGTCTCAGAATATCACCCTCTACGTCATACTAGAAGTTAACTTAAAGGTGAGCAACCCCTTTAATATTATTACATTAAAAAAAAAGAAAACATGTTTCAAACTCTTGAATTATTTAGTTATAAGTGGAGATGACCTTCCAGTCATTCAGAACTTTCTGGATAATGGGTTTCAGGATCACAGATCCCATAGCTGTACTATATAATATTGAGTACTGCAGTCTTCCTGTTGGTGCACAACATGAAATAGCTTCCCCCATTGCACAAAAAACACATAAGTAAGTTAAATGAATAAATTAATTAAAATATAATCACAGGTAAAGCTTTTTTTTTTTATAATTCTCTATTTTTTTTAATTATTGTGTTTGAATCTGCTTTTCCTTTTTTTTTTATTGTTCAGCTCATTGTCAAATCAGCCTATTGTGCACACACAGTGTACTGTCACAGGCAACCTCATATAATGAAAATCTCTATAAAACCCTATTTAAATCAGTTACATTAACTCAAATGCAGCGAGGTTAATAGAAACAAATGATCTTAATGCTAAAGAAGTAACTCACCAAAGTGTAGAGACAACTGTGCAGGTTGGAAAGAGAAGAACTTGCTGCCGGGAGTTGTACAGACGCCTGTAAGCCCTCCCTCCAAAATACACACCCTCTGCTCAGACAGCTCTAGCAGCCTACACATTTGCCTGCTGCACTTCTAGTAAAACCTTCAAGAAATATTCCCTTCAAGCCTTGCTCATTTTCATAATGAGGCGGTGCCATGTGTAATAAGATTCCTTATCCAGCATAAGCTGAAACTTGAAAGGCTGCCTTAAAATGAGCTTGTGCAATCTGCTGAGCAGAACTGATTGAATGAAATGGGCTTTTTCTTGCACTTGTTCTTGGTCATTTTTTCTATTTGTCAGTCTTCAGCCGCCAGGGATAGATAGATAGATGATAGATAGATAGATATATTCCTTTATTTATCACATACAGTGTTATACAAGTACAACCTTTAGCGAAATGTGCCCTGATTATTCCAAAATGGTGTACATTTTTAAATAACAGTATACTCGTGCACAAAAAAAATGCTATAGTGCTTAAATACAACAAACAATGATAGTGCAATGCATTTAACAATGCATATTAAATATAAATAAATAGCATATAGTACCATATTTTTCAAAAACACAACTGCAATATGCTTTTAATATGAAAAGAATTACTACATAGTTACATAGTTAAATCGGGTTGAAAAAGACAAAGTCCGTCAAGTTCAACCCTCCAAATGAAAACCCAGCATCCATACACACACCCCTCCCTACTTTTAATTAAAATTCTATATACCCATATCTATACTAACTATAGAGTTTAGTATCACAATAGCCTTTGATATTCTGTCTGTCCAAGAAATCATCCAAGCCATTCTTATAGTCATTAACTGAATCAGCATCACAACATCACCCGGCAGTGCATTCCACAACCTCACTGTCCTGACTGTGAAGAACCAACTATGTTGCTTCAAGTGAAAGTTCTTTTCTTCTAGTCTAAAGGGGAGGCCTCTGGTACGGTGATCCTCTTTATGGGTAAAAAGGTCCCCTGCTATTTGTCTATAATGTCCTCTAATGTACTTGTAAAGTGTAATCATGTCCCCTCGCAAGTGCCTTTTTTCCAGAGAAAACAACCCCAACCTTGACAGTCTCCCCTCATAATTTAAGTCTTCCATCCCTCTAACCAATTTAGTTGCACTTAGTCTCTGCACTCTCTCCAGCTCATTTATATCCCTCTTAAGGACTGGAGTCCAAAACTGAACTGCATACTCCAGATGAGGCCTCACCAGGGACCTATAAAGAGGCAGAACTATGTTTTCATCCCTTGAGTTAATGCCCTTTTTTATGCAAGACAGAACTTTATTTGCTTTAGTAGCCACAGAATGACACTGCCCAGAATTAGACAACTTGTTATCTACAAAAACCCCATGATCCTTCTCATTTAAGGAAACTCCATTTAGTGTATAACTTGCATTTATATGATTTTTGCCAAAGTGCATAACATTGCATTTATCAACATTGAACCTCATTTTCCAGTTTGGACAGTTTTCCAGTTTAGACAAATCACTCTGCAAAGTGGCAGCATCCTGCATGGAACCTATAGTTCTGCACAATTTAGTATCATCTGCAAAAATAGAAACAGTACTTTCAATGCCCACCTCCAGGTCATTAATAAACAAGTTCCTACCGTGAAACACTAATAGTAACCATAAATTGTGCATATATTGTAAACAATTAGTGACAGGCAAATTAATTAGCCAGGCATGGATTTGCGGCGAATTTCCACGTTTCGATGCCCGCAAAGCAAATTTGTAAAACTGCAGCAAAAATGTGCTAGCAAAAAACACAGCAACCAGAGAATAACAACATCTAAAATATCAAAAAAAGAAAAAAAATATATTCAAAGGTTCCTCAATACCAAAAGAATTGTAAAAAGAATTAAAAAACTAAAAAAAACTGTGGTGGTATATCATGATTAAGAAGCATAATAATAATAATAAAAATACCTATATCATACTGGGGCAAATAAGAGCCATGAGTTAACATGTCTGTATCACAATTCCTATACAGGTATCAAGACATGCAACTGATCTGTGCAAGCATTAAGAAACACAGTGATCCAGCAGTATATACTGACCGACTACAGACTACTATAGTTTATATAAACAAGCTGCTGTGCAAGCTGCTTGAAAGACCAAGACCATGCACATGCTCAGTGTGGTCTGGGCTTCAGTTGGGAGGTTAAAGGGCTTATTCATAGTATGATGTAGAGAGTGATATTCTGAGACAATTTGCAATTGATTTTCATTTTTTATTATTTGTGGTTTTTGAGTTATTTCAATTTATACTCAGCAGCTCTCCAGTTTCAGCAATCTGGTTGCTAAGATCCAAATTACCCCAGCAACCATACATTGATATGAATAAGAGACTAGAATTTGAATAGGAGTAATAAAAATAACAATAAACGTGTAGCCTACAGAGCATTTGTTTTTAGATGGGGTTAATGACCCCCATTTGAAATCTGGAACGAGTCAGAAGAAAAATGCAAATAATTAAAAAAACTATAAAAAATAAATAAAAGTCCAGATGAGAAGTTGCTTAGAATTAGCCATTCTCTAACATACTAAAATTAAATTGAAAGGTGAATTACCCCTTTAAGTTTAGGGACCATCATAAATTATTAAAACAGCACAAGTCAAATAATATCTGCCATAGAGCCGATACAGCATGATAATCAGATTAATAATCAGAATATACAGACTGCACTGGATCTTCAGATATGAATCTCTACACCGTCACCGGCTGCTCTACAGGGAAACAAACAAAGCTGCACGAGTTCTGGGAAGTAAGGTGGGGGGACACCGGGAAAATACCCGGTGGGAACGACCCTCAATGGGCCCCCGCCGGGCCAGACCCCTCTCCAGATCTCCGCAAAAAAGTTATTTTCCCGCAGCGCCATCAGCTCCTTCACGCAGATGTGCTGAGCGGCTCCTCCGTGTGCGCACACTCGGCGCGTCACAGTAGGGGGTCGGAGGGGGGCCCTGGACAGTAGTCCCGGTGGGCCCCAGGCCCCCCAGTCCGATCCTGTATCTGCAGCTGTCAGAGCAAGAAAAACAAAGTGGGAATTTTACTCCATACAGTCAGGTTTCTTATAAAAACGGTACACATTTTTTAAACAAAGTATATTGGACATAGATTTTATTTTTCATTAAAGAAAGTAAAAATGGTACGGCATTTATTTTTTTTGCCTTTACAAGTGAATGTTATGAATGGCTGCCGTGTTTACAGTAATAAATAAAAGTGGCTCAAGGTGCAGTAGTATTTGCATGGAAACAAAGTCAACTATTTAATTTAAAGAGATACTGATACCAGAAATTAAACTCTTTTTTACATCTATCATAATATTGACTTTGAAAGTAACTTATAACTTTTGGCATAAAGTATTTGCACAATGCTTTTACATTACCTGTCTGATGCCCCATGTTCCTCTATCAGGGGGCTGCCATATTTGTGCAGCAGGAGTCCGTTAGCATTAGAAACTTTAACTGACAGGCTGAGATGGAACAGTCAGGTTGACAAAATAGTCTGATTTAGAAACTTCAATTAACAATAACTTACTGTAGATAAACAAACCTCTTAGCAAAAAACCATCAACATGACCTATAGGTAACTTTTAATGTGCATTTATATTTTAGTGTATAATGAGAGAATTCTAGTTTTACTAGGTACAGACATTTGGCTAGTTTCCCTTTTTCAGACCATGTAACAAGAAGTCAGGGCATTTGCCAAAACACTTACTTTAATGAAAACGAAGTGGGGATACAATCGATTGCATTTCAAGACATCTAATTCAAATAGTCCCACAGACTTCAATGGAGTTTTCATGTTATAAGCATTATTGGAAAAAGGGGGATCTTAGATGAATTAAAGGACTTGCTGCCTGTAGGCATTATTCTGTAAATGGCACAAGCAATCTTTAAGGAAACCCCGGGTGAGTTTCAAAGCTGCCCAAGTTCTTCTTCATTTCAAAAGCAAGGCCGGGTAAAATGAGAAAGATTGCCGAAGTTTTTTTGCATGAAACCCTACGTGATTAGTAAACTCCCATGGGGTTACCAAAAGGCACACATAATCTTAAATTGGCTCTATAATTTCAGTGTACTTTGATTGGCATATTGTCAGCAGCAGGCCCGGATTTACAAACTTGCCGCCCCTAGGCCGGCTCTACTCATCGCCCCCACTCCCCTGCCAGTGCCGTCCCCTTCGCTTCCCCCTGTCCAGCACTGTCGCCTCCACTTCCGCTTCCCCCTGTCCAGCGATGTCCCTCCCCTTCCAGGTGCCGTCCTCTTCCCCCTCAGTGTGTGCGGGCGTATGCGCACATCTTAACACTTGGGAACAGCACTGGAGACTGACGTGAGTCTCCAGTGCTAGTTACTGATGCGGCAGGGCCGCCCCTGAAATTGTGCCACCCTAGGCCCGGGCCTATGTGGCCTTGCTTTAAATCTGGGCCTGGTCAGCAGTAAATAATGGAGGTCAAACTGCTTATGTAGCAAGGCACACAAACAAGTGAAAAAGATTTTAAAGAAAAGCGTAGTTGTAATGATTTTGGGTTTACCAAAGAGTCACTGTTTTATCCTCCACGGTTGAACATAAGGGCAGAGACACACGCTAAGATTCGGGGAGATTAGTCGCCCAGCAACAAATCTCCTCTTCTTCGGGGTGACTAATCTCCCTGAACTGCCTCCTGCCAGCAAGAATGTAAATCGACAGCGGAATGGCAATCGGTTCACTTAGTTTTCCGAAGTCGCCTAGCACCCTCTGACAAACAGCTTGTTCTTAAAAACCAAACACAAGAACGTTCAGGGACAAAATAAGCTAACAACTACACAATCAGATACAAATGTAATTAAAGATTTGCATTTGACTAAGAACTTGAAAACATCAAAGAAATGAGTATACTTTAGAAGTTCTTCTTTTTTGTTATGGATCACTTTGAATGGCTGTGGTACTTACAGTAATACATAAAGGTTGTTCAATGTGCAGAAGTGCTGGCATTGAAACAAAGGTAGCTACTTAATTCAAGTATATAATCAGAGAATTCTAGTTTAACTAGGTGCAGACATTTGGCAAGTTGCCCCTTTCCGTACAAAGTAACAAAAATGATTTACATTTTGGCAAGAAACATGAATTAAGCAGCCAGGATAACACTGTAAACATATTACAGTGAAGTAGATGTGAACTGGGAATGCAAATAGGTTCCATTCTGATGTTATTATCACCTGTTTTTGTGCTCATTACATTTACCCAACCTGCCACCTCCCTTAATCACATTTTATTAGGTTCTCTACTTGGGTGATCGACTTTTTCTGACTACCTGAACACATAGCTAGAGGACTAGTGGCTCGGCATTTTTCTGTAAATGGCACAAATATAGTTTCATGTTAGATCCAAGTATAGGAGAAGGAAGAGGAACTCCAGCAGTATTACTGCAAACAACTTTTTATTCCAGGCAGTGGTTGAACCCAAACCCGAAACATGTTGTGTTTACCACTGCCTGGAATAAAAAGTTGTTTGCAGTAATACTGCTGGAGTTCCTTTTCCTTCTCCTATACTTGGATCTTTTGCAGTAGTTGCAGCACAGAGCAACTATTAAGGAATTGGATGCATATCATTTGGAAAAGCTGTGCTGACCACAATCCCCCTCTTCTATTTTTAGTTTCATGTTACTCCCAGCATACCTTGATCGGCACATTGGCAGCAGTAATTAATAAGGATGCACCGAATCCACTATTTTTGGATTTGGATGAACCCCCAGAATCCTTGAGAAAGTTTCAGATGAATACCCAATTGAATCCTAATTCTAATTTGCATATGCTGCGTGCGTGGTTAAAAATAATGTTTACGTCCTTGTTTTGAGATGAAAGTCATAATTTTAAGGATTCGGATAGACCAGGCACGAGGATTTGGCTGAATCCAAATCCTGTTGAAAAAGGACGAATCCTGACCAAATACCAGACCAAATCCTGGATTCGGTGCATCCCTAGTAACTAATGGGGGGGGGGGGTTAAACTGTCCCCATGGAGTAAGGCACATGAACAAGTGACAAATAGGGATGGGTGAATCTGTCACGTTTTGCTTTGCCAAAAAATTAGCGAAACTCCAAAAAAATTCTCAAAACGGTGAAAAATTGGTGAAACACATTGAAGTCAATAGGCGTCAAAATAATTTTAATGCGCATAAATTTTTACACGTGCGACTTTTACGTCACAGCAAATGTTTTCAGCAGTGAATTTTTCCAGCACAAAATTTGCAGGTGGCGAAGTGCAGAAATTCCATGCCTGGCGAATAAATTTGCCCATCACTAGTAACAAAAGACAAAAACTGCTGCATTATAATGATTTTGTGGATTTTATCCATGTACTGTTGAAGAGCAACTAGCCAAGTCAGAACAGTTTTCAGCTTTCTGGTGGCTTGAAAATCCCTCTGGAGTTTTAGTTTTTAGTTTTTATATACTTATAAATGGTATATTGAATAAATTCATTTCCTCGTGTTAATGCCAATTGAATGTCCTACTTAGAAAAACATTTTTATTTTACCATGTGATTCTTTTATGCAAAATCCTCCAGGAAGTTCAATAAAAAAAAAAAAAAAAGTCTTCCAGGAAACAAGTTTCTGCATATTCAAATAAGTTAAATATAATTAATAGGTGTTTAAAAAAAAACAACTGAAAATAGTATTTGGAAATACAAGGATGAAATAGAGCACACTAAAATTGTTTTCACCCTTGCTTAATCCATTAATACAATTTATGTCCAGACCCATTAAAGGTTAACAGACCTAGTATATCCCTGTGATTTATACGGAATCATTGTTAACAGATAACTGCTGCTTTTTCATTCCAGTGAGACGTTACTACACAGTGACATCTGGTGGCTTTGGCTGAAGTCGCTGTCTGTGAATGTGAAATTATTGTGAAGTAAATACAGCTACGTGGAATTGCTAAACTTGAAGAGGATGTATCTTTTTACAATGAAGAAATCATATAGGGGCTGATTCATTAAAGGTCGATGAATGAGTGTTATTTATAGCATGGCGTAAAAATGTTATCACTTCTTATATTTTTAGAATTAACAATCAATTCACTAAAAGTTTACTAGTCTTAAGCTGGCCATAGACGCAAAGATCTGATCGTATGAATCGAGGATTCGTACGATTTTCGGACCGTGTGTGGAGAGTCCTGACATTTTTCGTCCGGCGGAGATCGGTCGTTTGGTCGATCGGACAGGTTAGAAAAAGTCGGCTGCCGATAATATCTCTGCGTGTATTGCCGATCGTACGATTTTCAGTGGGAGACTGTCACTAGCTTTGGTTGGACATAGATATCGTACGATTGCTGTCAGGGGCAGAACATTGCTGATCTGTTCTTTAACTAATCTGACTGGTAAGACTTTGATCTGAATGGTTAGTGGCAGGTCGGGAGATGGGGAAATCCGATCATATGATGATTCGTACGATCGGATCTTTGCATCTATGGCCATTTTAACTTATAAAGTGATATTTTTACGTTCATTTTAGCTGAATTGTTTACGGTAATTTATAGCATGTGTTATTTTGTGCGATATCTTATGGCATTTGATATAGTCACACGTTGTTAGTGCAATCTATAGCACCTAAGACATTCGGGATTCCTCTGGCAGAGTGGAAGTCTCTTTTTACAGTATTCTAGTCATTCCTTTCCCTGGGAAACAATATATTTCCATGACACAGAACGCAGTGCATTCTGGACCTGCACAAGGTATCATGATTAATTAACCCTCGATATTCCACCCTCGGAGTAAAATCCTTCGACTTTGAATATCGAAGTCGAAGGATTTACCGCAAATTTTTAAAAATGATTTCCTTTTCTGTGTAATAATAAAACAGTAGCTTGTACTTGATCCCAATTAAGATATAATTAATCCTTATTGGAAGCAAAACCAGCCATTGGGTTTATTTAATGTTTATATGATTTTCTATTAGACTTAAGGTATGAAGATCCAAATTACAGAGAGATCCATTATTGAAAAACCCCAGGTCCCAAGCTTTCTGGATAACTTGTAGCAAATAAAGCAGCAGCACTCCAGTATTTTTGAAAATTTGTAAAACTTTACTCAAATGCCATATATATAAAATATATTATTTAAAAAAATATTCTGCACAATTCTCTCCAGCTGGTGGGTTTACAATGGAAACAAGGAGGGACTGTAAGACCAAGTACAGGTATAAGATCCTTTATCCAGAAATCCATTATCCAGAAAGCTCTGAATTATGGGAAGGCCATCTCCCATAGACTCCATTATTCAAAAGATTAATATTTTTAAAGATTATATCTTTTTTCTCTGTATTAATAAAACAGTAGCTTGTACTTGATCCAAACGAAGATAAAATCCTTATTGGAGGCAAAACCAGCCTATTGGGTTTAATTAATGTTTAAATGATGTTTTAGTAGAAAGATCTGGGTCCCGAGCATTCTGGATAATAGGTCCCATACCTGTACATCATTTTACTCCGTGGCTCTTCAGAATAGCAGCTTAGCACTGCTGTGGGAAAATTCTGATATTAGCAGAGTAAAAATAAAATGAAATAGACAATTAATGTAAATTGAAATACAGGTATGGGATTTATTAACCTGAAAAGCTTGTTATCCAGAATGCTCCGAATTATGGAAGCCCACTTCCCACAGACTCGATTTTTAGCACATAATTAGATTTTTTTTAATGATTTCCCTTTTCTCTGTAATAATAAAACAGTAGCTTGTACTTGATCCAAACTAAGATATAATTCATCCTTATTGGAAGCATTAAAAATGGCTCTAACTATCTTCTATGCCTACACCCTGGCAACTAGATATCACTTGAAACTGTAAGCCTGAGAACTGCAGGACAAATATAAATATTTTATTTAAAAAACACAGTGATAACTAAATCAAAAGAAGACTGATTGCACAGCTGCTGTCTGCATCATACTTAACTTTTAGGTGAACTAATCTTTAAATGTATATTCCCTTCACCCATCTCTTTGTTGAAATAGAAGCCAGAGTTGTATATTTGGTATAAAGGGAAATAAGGGCAATTGGCGTGTCTTATCAATTTGTGCTAACTCGAGGCACATGATAATGCTACTCACACTCTTACTCTATAAAACCCCTTGTGACTGTGAGAGCTGACCAGATATTCAGCAAGCATCTCTGCAAGGAAACTGAGAAAGGAACCGTACAGATGAATATGAACGTACAGACTTATATAGTAGCTTTGCTGCTGAGTTTTCCATGTACCATTGTAGCAGGACCTCTCCATGCCCAGTGTAGGCTGGAATGGTATGAACTGTTTTATTTCTGCTTTTACTTGTAGATGAAGATTTTGCAGGTACTGACCCCAAAATGTGATTGGACAGGCTTTTCTTTATGACTTTACACAGTTTCCAAATCGTTAAAACAGCCAATTCACTAAACTGAATGTAATCCTTTTGGATTCCGCACTGAATCAATACAGTCTTCTATTTTCTCTGAACTCAATGGAATAGGTAGAAAGTCACAAATGTATTAATGTCAGACAAGGCAGATATCTGTGCTGGGGAACTCAGACTTTTACAAAACAAACAACCAGGAGTTAAGTGAATGCCTCATTCAGTAGCAAATGTTTTTACAAATAACTTTACAAGCACTTAATTAATGTATATTGGATTTTTTTTTCTTTTATTATGCAAACTTTTATTTTAAGATTAACTTGCCCTTTAAGCAGTCAACCCATGTAACTAATAATGCAAAACCTTTGTAAAATGATTATTGATAACTTCCACAAGTTGTTGATTTTCTATATACTGTACAGTATTCGTTTTATAGGGATAAAGTGACAGGCAGCCCTAACTGTAAAGTGTCTTTACTAATTTATGTTCTTTTCTGTTTTTCTGTAACCCAGGAGATTTGGAATTACCTGTTACGAAGTCTACACAGCTCTGGTGACACAGATCAAGCAATGGACAACTGCACACAGCTGCCAACAAGGAGGGGAGAGATGTTTGTATGAAGTAAGAATATGGTTACAAAATAGCTTGACCCCGAATTTTTAGTCTGGGGATAGCACTGCTGCATTATTTAGGCACATGTTTTTTTTGATTCGTACCACTTTAAGAACAAACATTAAATATTAAAATATTTCTAACATCTGCCGCAGAATAGCTAAAAGATGAACCTTACTTTTTCTCCATTTCCAGAATAACTTTGTTCTAGAATTGATAACTATTAGGCACTAGTTGGGCTCATTTATAACCACCGGGCAAATTTGCTCCCGGGCAGTAGCCCATAGTAACCAATCAGTGAACTTTTAATATATTCTAGAAAGGATAATTCTAAGTAATTTTTCAACAGGCATTTATTTTTTATTTATTTTATCATTTCTGAATTATTTGCCTTCTTCTTCTGACTCTTTCCAGCTTTCCAATGGGGGTCACTGACCCCATCTAAAAACAAATGCTCTATAAGGCTATAAAGTTAATAAGTAGATGTGTTGGCCACCATATATGTTAATGGCAGTTGCTGAGCAGGTGGCAAGTAACACTCCAGGGAAGTTGGGGTGCTTGCCATTTCTTTGCATTTCCATTAGTTTTGTTGGAAATTTATGTTGGTGTACACTTCCTTTATAGAGTCTGATTAAACTTTCATTTTCCCGACGTGAGAAAGTGTATCTTACATCTGAGTTTTAATATTAAATATATGTAGCTTTTTCTTCTAGAATGTTTTTTTTTCACCACTTTCATGTGGAAATGTGAGGCATATTCAGTGGTTGACAGAGAATGGGATTAGGTGTTCAGGAGATAGAAAGAAGCCTGGTCTGATGTTCTTCTATTCTAAAAACATTAGAATCCTAAGATAACGTCTCACATCTTTCCTAACTGGAAGGGTTGCAGGTTGGACATCCCCATAATTTAGTTTTCCTCAATCTGTGGCACCAACCTCCCTGGTGCCTCCTAGAATCTAACACCAGCCACCTTGGACTATTCTAGTTTTAAAGGAGAAATCAACCTGTGGGGAAAAAAAACCCAACCCCCTACCCCAGGTAGCCATCCCTCCTCCCCCCAGACTAACTACAACCCCCCCGGGGAAATGCCCCATACTGCATACTTAACCCTAGGCACAGAATCTTCCAGCGAAGTTCCACACGTCCATCTTCCGGCTTCTCTGTAAATTGAGATCGGCAATTTCCGTGTAATTCCGCACATGCTCAGTTGTCGCAAACCGGCAAACTGCTCCAACTCTATCAGTCAGCTTACAGAGGAGCCGGAAGATGGACGCGTGGAACTTCAGTGGAAGAATCTGCGCCGAGGGGTAAGTATGGAGCATGGGGCATCTCCCAGGGTGGGTGGAGGAGGGAGGGAGGGCTACCTGTGGTGTGGAGTACAGGGTTTTTTCCCCAAAGGTTGATTTCTCCTTTAAGGCTTTCCACAAGTGGGATGTCCACAAAGCTTCCCAATTCCCTAAGTAGATTCCTTTATACACCAGCCCTCAAGGCACACAAATCTAAATTGTTGGCACTCCTGCACAGAATAATCTAATGTCCACCAACTAGCTTTCGTTTCTTTTTTGCCATTAATCTGAAAGTCAGTATGTTGACAATTAAAATGACAGAATATCCCCACTTTGCAGTACATATGAATATACTATATCATTTATAAAGACATACTTTCTGATATGATTTGAATATGAACAATTCATTTTTTGTCCCCTTTAGCTTCAGTCTGCTGATCCACACTACATAGTGGCAAAGCACACCAACCGTGTACACAATTATGTGGATGATTTGTCCTTTAAACTGCAGTCCTATGAAAGAAGACTGTCCTGTTATGTCACGGTAAGTACCTGGATGTGCTCTCTGTGTTAGGATCAACATATAGGATATTAACGGCCAGCATCACTGCAGTATAGATCTCTCGATTTGAGCATGGTTGCATCCTGGGCCACCACCAGCCATTTATAAGGCTGGTACAACACTAACATTGGGATCAGTTATGTAGTTGCAGTGTTTTTCACCAATATATTAACCCTTTCTGAACAATTTGAGGATAATAATCAACATCATCGTCTGTCCTTCAGTCCTATAGCACAACTTGAATCCTTGTTCTATCTGGACTCATTTCCATTGTACTCAGAAAGGCATCAACCTGGATACCTCCATTATCAAAGAGGAACAAACTTATTTTATGGAGTATTTTGGGAATATAAAAGGTCTTTCCAATGGCTGGTTATAAATCAATTAGAGACAAAGGAACCTGCAAAAATATTTCTATTGATTTCTATTCAGCTTTGTACATAGAATGTCTCAATACGTTGTTGCAAAACTGCAACTGCCCACATTGGCTGAACAGTAAATCTGATTTTGGGATTCGTTTTGCAACGACTGGCCTTCCTAAAGGTTATTATTCTCAGATATTCTTGAGTAATGCGGGACATACACTGTCACATATGCTTCTATAGCATGGTTAGCAAACAAGCAGATATACAGTATACCCATTGTGGCCACCAATGCAGTGGGCTAAATCCAGTGGATCCAATTATTGGTTCAGGTGGAGATTTTGGCTTAGAGGTTAGGTGATTTACCTTTGATGTGGGATCTCATGCTAGAGACCCTGGTTCAGTTCCCTATAGCAACTTCTTGTGATCTTGGACAAGGCGCTTAAAGGACAAGGAAAGACTGTTTTTACAAAGTGGCCATTTCAATATTCATATTCCCCTCTCCCCGATCACTACATTTTTAAAAAAAAAAAAAAACATCTGTAAAGAGATTGATCACTTTGTATGTTTAAGCTCCATTTGGAGACCGCATCCTCCATCTTTGCCCGAATCGAGTCACTATACACTTCCTTCCTGTTAAACTGCGTATGTGCGAACTTTCCTGTCCATTCTGGAGAGAGAGACCAGGGATGAAAGCGTGATAACGATAGGAACAAGCTATTGTGCATGGTCTTGTGAACAGCGTTCATTCTATACTTAAGATATTGGTAAATCATCGGCTAGGGACCTTTAAATAGGCACGCTTCAGCAAGATTCCTTAATGACAGCCTTCAATGTACGGCTTTAAGGTACGCCTTTCCCTGGACTCCTTATTATATTTAGCCTTTCCTTGTCCTTTAATTTCCTGGTGTCCTAGTCAGGGCCGGAACTAGGGGTAGGCAGAGTAGGCACGTGCCTAGGACGAAAAGTAGGGGGGGGGCCAGGCACCCACCTTCTCTGCCTCTGCTACCCCCTAGTCTGGTCCCCGCTCACCGTTCTGGCCGGCGTGTACGGCCTGTCCCTTTCGAGCCACATCTTTGCTTCGTTCATGCACATCTTTTTCGCACATGCGCACTAGCGTTTTTTGCACATGCACACTTGTGTTTTTCGTGCATGCACATGGCTGTATATAAAAATAATTTCTATTTCTGGTTGTATTGCATCAACATTCAGATGTGGCCCTCACCTGAAGGTATTTTCAAACCTTCCCCCCGTAGATTTATCAGCTTATTAGTGTGTGTATGAAGGTCTTCAAACACTTTAGGGCTAGGAAACAAGTAATACCTTTATGTTTCTAGATTTTGAAATTGGTATAGTTTATAGATAAAGCCAGTCAGAAGTGAGAATGATCCTGAGATGATTCCAGCATATCTATAACATTCATAAATAAAAAATGTTATGTTTACAGGCATTTTCAGTATCAGAACCATGGTATATTGTGCAGGACAATGGAATAAATTATTGCAACCTTCATAACCTTGTTGATGGTAAGGCACAGTCAAAAAAAGTGATTATTTTCCATGTAATACAATTTAACTCTAATGACTAATAGTCTTCTTCTTCTTTGGTAGGAAGCGGCTTGACTCAAGTCCCAAAATACAGTGAGTCGACAAATGATTTTATGTGTACCCAGTATTCTAAGGCTAACTGCACTGTGTATTGACATCTCAACAAAGAAATGGGGGAAAAAGGAGTAAAGAGAATGGAAATGACTCCCCATATACAGCAATTTGGCTAAATGAAGCATTCGTTCTCCAAACCGACTCCAGAGCTTCATTCATAAGAAAGTCCAACCTGATAGTATAGCTAACAGCCAGCACTATCTTTCTTTATCATATTGTATCATGTGCCAGACAATACATTATAATACAGTCATTGTGAAGTATCCTGTGTCTGATTATTTCATATTTTAATGTAAGATGTGGGGATGCATTGAACCCATAATTTTGGCCAAATGACAAATCCTACAATTTGGCTGAACACAGAACTGAAGCCAACCCCTAATTTGTATATTCAAATCTGAGTTACACCAAAAGATTGCATCATCAGTGAACAAAAATACAACCACAAGAGGCCATACAACACCTAATTGTTAATTGCTGGAAATGGAAAGCGGCTAGATTCCCTGAGGAACATAGAGGTTTTAAAAGGTCCACAAGTTAAGCCACTACAGGTATGGGATCAGTTATCTGGAAACCCGCTATCCAGACTACTCCAAATTACAGAAAGGCATTCTCCTGACTCCATTTTTATCCAACTCTATTTTATTTATTAAGGTTCCATGGACTTGTGTAATGTAATGTATTTGCTGCAACATATATATCCATGTAGCTTTATCATTTCCAGCCGTATGCAATTAAGGCAACGCTAGCGCATCTTCGCTTTGATTGCCGAAGTAACTCTAGCGAAAATTCACCAGCGTTCGGTGCCCTGGATGCAACTTCGCAGTGAATTATCGTTGTCCTAGCGAATTTACACCTGGCGAAGTGTGGCGATGTGTGCGAATGAATGTTTTTCCCAGTGGCCTCAAAGCAGAAGCTTATTTTTATATTCCAGGCTTGGAGACAAGTTTTGGTTGTATAAAAGACAGGTGTACTGACAAACAGAGGCTCCTCTAGATTGGGAACCCCTGCATTATGCCATAAGTGGTCAAGATCCAAGAGTGGGTACTATTGATTGGCATACACACACACAATTGTATAATCCATGGAGGAGCCGGCACTCTCGTCACTATGTGCAAACGTGCCTGGGTGCAGTGTCCAAAGTGTAAATTGGCTGACCAATCATAAACATCATCAAGTCATTAAATAGTTAAATAGTTAAATACAACTATACATTTGTACTTACAGAAATAAGACTATAGCTCCTTCATTTAGTTCGTAGAAGGATTAAAAACAATACAAAGTAACAGTCACTTCCTATTCGATGTTAATCTCAAATTAAACTATCTATGTTACATAGTATCAAAAACATGAGTATAGCTGAAAGATCTGAAATAAGTGACCCTCATCTATGCAAATAACACTCGGATCTATGTCAAATCAAGTGGAATCTTATATGGTTCACAGGCCAGGACCAGTATCCATATTTATAAAAACTAATGAGGTATTAACCCCCACTTGTGACAGGAAACAATTGGTTAATATAAACCTTTGAATGCTGGAACATTGTGTTACCTAATGGTACTGCATGCTACGGGGCAAATCTACATATGTGTATTATAGCAAAACAACATGTGCTTTAACCCCAAATAACCATAACTCTACAAGTTATTAAACCCAGTGCTATTGGTTAACAACATAATGTGATAAACTCATATTATAAGTGTATAGATACTCATCCAATATTATATGTATCAACCTGGAAAGTGTGTATTGACTCTGAATACTAATCAATTATTTAAAATATATAAACCCCATTTTACTAAACTAAAAATCACAAAAATGCAAAAAATAGTGTCAAAAAATATAAAACACGAATTACGACCAAAATTAAAAGCACAAATAGTGCAGTGAGACTGTTCCCCGAGCTGCATATAGTTCATGGCAGATGTCCAGCAATTAGTATGATCACCTGAACCCTTTGTCGGGTAAACCCCAGGAAAACAGTTCAAGGCCCGAGTTCAGGAACTCCAGAAAACCAGCAGATAAAGCCACCGATGTAGAGGGCAACGGAACACTAACTTCTCAAAGATCACTTACTGCGGGCCAGCAGCACGCCGTATATATATACATAACAGGTCGATACCTGGTTCTAATGCAGTGTGATTTTTCTGGGAGCCATAAAAGAACAGATCATCTGGTGCACATGCCGAGCTCCCCAGTTGCCTTTCATGTGGATGAATGGCGTGACCCCAGCTATACTGGATATTACATATGAGTAGAGAGCTGCTTTTTCTGCATCTGTCAATAAAAATAATAATAATAATAATAATAATAAAAGTTACAGTACTTATGCAACCAGGTACCTTTTTATGCTGTGATCACACTTATGCAACACTCACTTGCTATCAATTACATTTATTTATGGAATATTTGATCAAGTCCCTGCACATTTCCCAGAAGTGCAAATATTTATTTTTATTAACTTTTAATTAGTGTGAGTTTTAGGTTCTGTTAGTTCTGTACTTAAAATCTTACACAGGGGAAAGTATACTTCTAGAAAATGTTTTCCCTCAATACAGCAGGGGGCAATGTGCTACTGCCACAGTATGCGACGTCTACTGCAATATACCTTTCCAATTCCTAAAGACAGACTTATAGGTAAAATAAAGTTTGGTTTTAATATGCAAACAATAATTTTTTTTTAGATTTTAAATGCTGTAATGTTGTAATTTTTAACAGTAAATCTATTTTATTCTGAAATATATTTATTGCCAGTACATCTCTTGTAATATAATAGGTAAATACAATTTGTGGGCAAATTCCTTGACAGTGGCAGCCCAAATAGTATTATTATCCTTTACAGAGACCATGCATCATTCCCTGCCCCAGTGGAGCTTACAATCTAAGGTCTCTATTGCATTCATACACATATGGTCAATTCTATTAGAAGCAATCAGAATATTTTTGGAATGTGGGAGGAGTTTGGAGTATTAGAGGAATCCCTTGCAAGCACAAGGAATCCTACCAAGGTCATTGACTTACACCGACACACAAGGTAAGCGCAAGTAGGTCAGGCCCTTACAGTTGTATTTGGGAATATGTGATGTTAAGTGCAATGAGTTGGGGCAGAATCTTCTCTGTTTGGGAAGGTGCTGATCCCCCATCGCTGAGCACCAGGATATCCCTATCCCTAAGGCCAGGGTGTGCAAGAACTGTCTTTTCTACACCCGTCATTAACTTTCACCCCAGACACAAATGCAAGAACACGAAGGGGCAGATTTAATAAGGGCAGAATAGTAAATTCGAATTTTAGAATTTTTTTTGGTGTGAAAATTCACACATTCAAATTTTAATCCCCCTATTCAAATGTAAATTCGAATGTGAGATTCATCACATACCTAATTTTCGGGCCGGAACTATTCGATCGAATATTAGATATTCAAATTTTTTTCTTTAATATCCTCCCAGTCGAATTGTAAATTTCCAATTTATTAGAGTAAAAAAAAATTCATGTGAATTTGAAATTTGACCTTTGATAAATGGGCCTCTACGTGGTGCAAAATCACATATCTTAGTGCTTATTTAAAAAGCAATGTGTTCAGGGTCTGGCTGTGTTCTGCTGTGGTCCTGGGCTCTAGCTGCTCTCAGCACATAGCACCAGATTTTATATTCAGTGCTAGGTACAGAGTGTAGCATCAGAAGGTGCAAGTCTTGGCAGTACTATTACATATTTCTTGGGACAGAGGGGGAAACCAAAGAGATATTTACCTTGGGCCTACCAGTATCTTAACAGTTTTAAGCGGGACAGTCCCTCTTTTGACAGCTCTACCCGCAGTCCTGTGTTTGTATTGGAAAGTCCCAATTTCTCTGCACTGAACAGCCAAAAAAGATACAATGTTTCTAACTTAATTTGCTCTTGGCAGAGAGCCCAGAATAGATACTTAAGATACATTTGTAACTGTTTGTCCCTTGGGAGACGTTAGACTCACAGCTTAAAGGGCAATTCACCTTCATTAGTAAAACTGTTATAAAACATAAAAACTACAAAAATGTGTTCAAACTTTCCTGGCAAATTTTGTAAAATGGCCATGGTAGGGGGGGTGGTTGCAAAAGGGTTGAGGTCAAAACATTTTTTTGTTTCTCTTTCCGTTTCCAGAATGTTGGGAGGTATGCAGTGACATATTGTTAAGGTGTTATCTTGCAATAGCAAACAGCACACACATATGGAGAAAAGTAGGTATTTAAATTATAGTCAGGCTGGGCTTTTATACCGGTTGTAGATGTCTCATCAGTAATCATCTGACTGTTCCCTGTGCCAGTCCTGTTCTTGATTGTGTAAAATAAAAACTTGCCTGATAAAAGATAACATAGTTCTGAACAACTTTCCAATATACATTTACTAAAAATGCTCAGTGCTTTTAAAGTTATTTGTAAAAACAATTACTATTGAAAGCAACATTTGCTTAACCATACCTCCCAACTGTCCCTTTTTCGGAGGGACAGTCCCTCTTTTGACAGCTCAACCCGCAGTCACTCATTTGTACTGGAAAGTCCCTCTTTTCTATGCACTGAACAGCCAGAAAAAGAAACAAAGTTTCTCACTTAATTGGCTTTTAGCAGAGAGCCCAGAACAGCTAACAGGTGCAAATAAGATACTTTGTAACAATTTTGAGACACAAAAACACAGTTTAGATAAGGAGAAATATTTTCAAACTTTCATAACCTGCCAAATTTTGTAAAACAAACATGGTAATTAGGGGGTGGACAGGTCTGTTAATCAGCTGCCTTGTCTTACATTGTATAGACAGTATGAGTCATCAGGGCAGTGAAAACCATAGAAAATTTGTAATGAATGTATATTGCAAAGTTGCCTAGAATGATGTTTTCTTTTATCAGGCAATTTTTTTATTTTGGGGTTGACTTCCCCTTTAAAAGTGCAAAAAAATCATTTAAACATGAATCAAATCCAATAGGATTGTGGTGGCTTAAATAAACATGAATTACATTGGGATCAAGTACAAGGTACTGTTTTATTATTACAGAGAAAAAATGTAATTATTTAGTTATAATGGAGTCTTATGTGAGATGGCCATCCCGTAATTCTGAGCTTTCTGGATAACGGGTTTCTGGATAACGGATCCTATACCTACATCCAAATACAGTTCTGGGGTCATAAGGAATCCATACTTGGTGTTCATGCTGGACAGTAATAGTTGCTTGCTTTTTGGATGCTGTAGCATGCCTTTTTCAATCATTTAGTAGATACTTGAGGAAGGGTTGAATTTTTATTTTTACCAAGGTAAAAGCCAAAGCTGGGTGCTATTAATGCAAATACATGCTGAACCTAGATTTCCAGTACACCTCTTGCAAACCAGATGTGACAGCAAAGATATCCACATTTGTGCAACGTTTGTGCACATTTCACAGCCTAAAGGAACATATGACAAATTACGGCTCTTTTTTCCAAACTATTTGTATGGTGGTGAAAGATTCAAAAAGTGTAAAAGAAGTCAAATTAACAGAAAAAAATCTCGAGTGCTATAAATATTAGATCTAATTGACTTAATATTTATGGCACTCACACTACTATATAGTAAATATATATATATACAGTTCATAGATTTTACTTGCCTTCAGAGGTGAGAGTATACAATGTGCATGTTCTGATTTGCCTACCTAATGTCTGCCTGCTTTTCAAGAAATTCTAGGGCTCACCTCCCATAAATCTATTGCTATCACCATTTTATATAAATGAGTAATGTGCAGCCATCATCCTTCTTACCCATTATAATTTAATTGGTAAATATTAATCTATAATCTCAGCATCTGACTCTGAATAATAATGGCACTTGGGTTCCGATCTTGGGTTCCAATCAGGGCACTATCCCCGAGTATAAACTTCTCCCAATCTATGATCAGAATAAAGGGGATTGGGGGAAGGAACAAGAGTGACTAGGACCAAGGAACATACATGGGAGGCTAAACAGCAAAACAAAAAATCAGGCTACAGAGATTTAGAATTTATTCTGTCTTTCTTATTACTATCTTTATAACCCTGCATGGTTCCAGGAATATGGCAAGTGTAAATGTTATGTTCTCAGTGTGTTCAGTAGGAGATGGCATGGAGCCTAGAACTAATTTGTTTGTAGGCTTGCCTCACTTAAGGTGAAGTTTCCTATTGGTATCTCTCTGCAAGCCTGCAGTGAGCCATGTATGTACTCAAGAAAAAAAAATAGAAATTTCAAAAGAAGAAGTGATAATGGAATGTGGCCAACAAAGTTAGTAAACAGAATTCATTTAGGAGACAATCTGCGTTTTGTTTGTGAAGCTGTGATTATCCAGAGCTATTTAATACTCATGTATATGACTTGTGTCAATAGGATTCATACACTGCAAGTGAATTCAAGGGGTTAACCTGTAACACTAATCAATTCTGTAACTTGTGACCAATCAGCAGTTCGCCTGGTTTACCAGAAGTATAATGATGAAGGAAGCAAACATCTCATCAGTTGCTACAGGCTCAAGACCAGGGCGAGCTCTGACCATGCAACTTCACTGGTAGGGCAATGGCTTCTGCACGTGACTGATCTTCTGTACAAAAAGCTTTCCCACTGTCAATAATGTGAATTGCTGGTGGTAAAACCCATGTCTCATTTCTGCATCCCAAAATGGCTTAAAGTTGCCTCAAGGGGAAACTTCAAGTGATATATATTGTGTATTAGATGTATGCATTTACATGTTGAATGACTAAGAATATTCTTATCTATCCAATGTGTTCATGTTAGTTTTGGGTGGGCAGGTTCTGTTTACAGCTGAGAGTGAAGCTGCGCATTATTGCCGGGATATTGGGGGGGATATGTAAGATATCAGAACCCAAATATGAGATTAACATTAATGCACAAAATTCACACACTAGTGGTGTAGCGTCATAGGATTCAAGCAACAGAGCATTGTGTTCCGCTTGTTGCAACTCCATCCAACCCTTGGCACGGGATACGATCTAGTTTCATAATGTGAACAGATCTTCTTTATAGTACAGAAATCATTTTGCTGGACATCTGACTAACTGTGCAAACTGATTTGAGAGCATAATGTACTACAACACACTATGCTATAATAGTATTTCTAAAAACAAAATTTCTTAGTATCAAAGATAGATAGTAGATACATCATTTGCCATTCCAGGGTTCCACAATCTTATATATCAGTCTCAAAATACAGGTATGGGACCTATTATCCAGAATGCTTCAGACCTGGGGTTTTACGGATAAGGCGTCTCTACTTAATTTGGATCTCCATACCTTAAGTCTGCTCAAAAAAATGTAAACATTAATTAAACCCAATAGTATTGTTTTGTCCTCAATAAGGATTAATAACTTCTGAGCTGGGACCATTATCTGGAAACCTGTTATCTAGAAAGCTCTAAACTCCATCTCCCATAGGGGTAAATTTATCAAAGAGTGACGTTCCGCCACTAGAGTGAAATTCCGCAGCTCTCAATTCATTTCTATGGGATTTTGAAAGGCGTATTTATCAATGGGTGAAAGTTCACCCTTTGATAAATACACCTATAAAAATCCCATAGAAATGAATGGAGAGTGGCGGAATTTCACTCTAGTGGCGGAACTTCATTATTAACTTCACTCTTTGATAAATATACCCCATAGACTCCATTTTATTCAAATAATCCAGATTTTTTAAAATGATTTCCCTTTTCCTTGATCCCAACTAAGATATTAATCCAAGGCAAATAGGTTGGATTCAATTAGACTGTTCAATCACAGTGATTGAACAGTCTAAGATATTAATCCTTATTGGAGGCAAAACCAGTCTATTGGGTTTATTTGATATTTACATGATTTTCTAGTAGACTTAAGGTATGAAGATCCAAATTACAGAAAGATCCATTATCTTGAAACCCCGAAGTCCCGAGCATTCTGGATAACAGGTCCCATACCTGTACAAGGTATACTTTTATTATTAAAGAGAAATTGTAATTATTTGATTGCATTGGAGTCTATGGGAGATGGTTTTTCTGTAATTTGGAGTCTTCCGAATAACTGTTTCCGGATAACAGATCCTATACCCGGGGGGAATATAGAATTAGGCTTAGGGTAGGGCAGACAATTGCCCTTGGTTCTCAGTCTCATTATAGCCCTTTGGATAGACAATCCCGTTGGGTATAGTGCCAAGAGCAGATTGTTTCTCTTTGTTAATAAAATAATAAAAATGGTGTGCATCCAATCTGGTTATAATCACAAACCAGTAGATATGCAAGCAGGTTATTGCTGATCTTCTTACAGTCTTTAATAACATCACACATTGAATTTAGAAGACCTTTTCATTGCGTATGGTTTATTATACGTTTGAGTTAATTTTTAGTATGATGTAGAGAGTGATCATCTGAGACAATTTGCAATTTGTTTCCATATTTTATTATTTGTGGGTTTTGAGTTATTTAGCTTTTTATTCAGCAGCTCTCCATATTGCAGTTCCAGTGATCTGGTTGCTAGGGTCCAAACTACCCAAGCAACCATGCAATGATTTGAATAAGAGACTGGAATACAAATAGGGGAAGGTCTGGATAGAAAAATACACAGAATCCAGGATTTGGTTCGGGATTCAGCCAGGATTCAGCCCCACTATTTGGGATTCGGCTGAATCCCCGAATCCTTGGTGAAAGATTCGGCGAATACCGAACCGAATCCTAACCCTAATTTGCATATGCAAATTAGGGTCAGGAAAGGATAAAGTGGGAATTGCAAATTAGGATTCAGATTTGGTTTGGCCAGGCACAATGATTCGGGCGAATCCGAATCCTGCTGAAAAAGGCTGAATCCTGGCCGAATCCCGAACCGAATCCTGGATTCGGTGCATCCCTAATATCTATCTATCTATCTATCTATCTATATATATATATATATATATATATATATATATATATATATATATAAAGAAGATCAGCACTCTCTGTAGTTTGGTGAAATTGTGTTGATTTATTAATCAAAAATCACATCTTATCGCAAATTTTTCAACAGATTCGCTCATCACTAGTAATAAAAATGTACTGCAGATCCTAAAATGGATTATGCTTGGATAAAGTTTGCAATAACTTTATTATAACTGTATAATGTTACAAAAGAGAAGAGAAAAGACAAAGAACCTTGTTTTGTGACTGCGAATTGCCTTCAATGGTTAAAATTAACCCTCACTTATGTAGACCGTATGTCAATTAACTTAGTGACCAACTTTTTTACTTAGTTTTTAATTCTGGCATTTTTGTATCAAATTACAACCTTTTACTACAGTCCCCTCCATCCTGATTATAAGCTCTTTTTCGCAAAAAAATGACTAAGCCTGAAAAATAATAATAAAAATATGTAAAATTAGGTGTAAGTTTCTGCACTGTCAAAAATAGATCCTTCATTGAAGTCGCTGAAGTCAATTCAACTTCAGACTTGCCTTTTGTTTCCTCTTTTTTTTCAATTGACATTTGCTAAAAGCTCATTTTGGACAAAGCTGTGAGAATGTACTTTGTGCCTCTACAAATAAGAGTGTTACATGGTTGGTTTGTGTGAATGTGCTGCAGCTTGCTCTTAACTCTGCTGTGACGTGGATCAAGTTGTGTGCAGCAATTAGCACCAGTCCCATATGTGATCGGAACTATGTGCAAATAGGATAACTTCTCCGAGCACTGGAGATAAGCATGTTATGCAAGCAAACATAAGCTACCATATGCAGAGGGATTGATTTCTGTCTGAGGATAATTCCTCGACGCGTTATAACAGTATATATAGAAATCTCCTGATAATCGTTTTACACTCAAACACAAAACACCCGCCAAAACACAATGTGCAGGGACCCGATAAACTGTGATACACATGTAATGCTTTGGCACAATGACAAAAACATCTTCTCATTAACACATTGGGCAACCACGTGAGACCTCGTAACAGCAAGGGTGAACAAATAACCGACAAAATGAAAATTGTCAAAGCTATAAAAATATACAAGAAAAAAAACCATTTGATTTTAGATTTAATTTAATATTCTTTATATATATATATATATATATATATATATAAAAAAAAATATATATATATATATATATATATATATATATATATCATACAGAATAAGGTCCGCACTCTCAGGACTTAGGAAAATGTAAAAGGTTTTTATTCACAAGGAGACTGAGGTTTCGACCTCTTCGGAGGCCTTTCTCAAAGCACTGATAGATGTTACAGAAATGCTTTAAATACAGAGAATGGTGGGAAAAAGTCAGATTGGAAAAGACGTGTCAGTACAATCGTCAGAATACGTAACATAATTAGCATACAAATATTTAAAACTATACACTCATTGCATATATCACTTTCAGTAATTACACAGGTACACTAACATTTAAACTCAACCTCTCCTCCAATATACATTGTTAAAAAACTAAAAACAAATACTAAGTAACATTCTGCTGCCCTCTGTGGCCATTTGTTGCTTCCTTAGCCGCAGCTGTTCATTTAGAAGTTTTATGTTACATTTAGTATCAAAAAAAGAGATAAGATTATAGGTCGTTGTTAAAGTGAACTCCCTCAACTTCACAATCGTAAAGCCCTTACATCATGTAATAAAACTAGTATATCCCTCAATTCCAGCCAGAAACATGCATATTATCCCTCCTTCTAGGCAGAACTTTTTTTCTCCCTTCGTATGGTAATTAACCCCACATGCAGATATTAACCCTTCATTCTAAAGCCTGGTGGTTGTGAAAGAAAAAACCTGATGGTCTGTTAAAGAAAAAACTCTGATCCTATGGGGAAGGTCCCCATAGGCTTTCTAACAATTTTTTGGTCGAAGAAAAATCGTTCGATCGATGGATTAAAATTTAAGCGTTTCGATAGAACTATTTTTCGTTTGATCGTTCGATTGAACTATTTACGGTAATTCCTTCGACTTCGATATTCGAAGTCGAAGGATTTACATTCGGCAGTTGAATATCGAGGGTTAATTAACCCTCGATATTCGACCATATGTAAATCTGCCAAGTTGTGTTCATTATGCTGGCAGTTATATTATACTGTAAAGTAATATTATTATACTGTTAAGGTTATTCTGTAGTTATATTATCAATCAATTCAATGCTATGCATTTCCCACAGTCCAGCCCCCCAATTGTCTGAGGGACCGTGAACTGGCCATAAATGTGTAGCCTTGCAGAGCATTTGTTTTTTTAGATGGGGTCAGTGAACCCCATTTGAAAGCTGTGTCAGAAGAATATGGCAAATAATTAAAAAATGATATAAAAAGAAAAAATGAAGGCCAATTGAAAAGTTGCTTTGAATAAGCCATTCTATCACATACTAAAAGTTAGCTTGAAAGGTAAACCACTCCTTTAATTACTTTTTTTTACCAAGGCACTGCTAAAGGGGTTTGAAGCTGAGAATGAAGTGATATGGCTTAATATATTCAATATATTAAATTTATAAAAATATATTAAATTTCAACCAAGGCACCATCTCCAAGGAATATATATGTTCTTCCTGTGTCTGTGAAGGTTTCCTTCAGGTACAATAGGCTGGTTTTGCCTCCAATAAGGATTAATTATATCTTAGTTTGGATCAAGTACAAGCTACTGTTTTATTATTACAGAGAAAAAAAATGAGCGATTTGGGAAAAAAGTCTGAAAAAATCATAAGATTCAGGTTTTATCGGGTTTTTTCCCAATTTCGATTTATTCAAATTATTTGAATGATAAATAAGGCAAAATAGGCATTGGAGTTTGGTCGAGGATTTTCAATTTTAATTATAACATAAATTTGGATTTTAGTAAATAACCCCCTTAATGTAATGTCATTATAGTTTGTCTTTGCAGAGAAAAGCAGTTATTGGTTTGTTGGAAAACCTATGACAAATCTAAGGTTAATTGGTTGGAAATATTTAGCATCAGAGATGCAGGTGGGGCAATTCATTCACAGGTAAGGAATCTCAAATTTGGATGCAAAAACAAGGTCCATTGGGGGGAGATATTCTGAAAACTGTACAGAGCTAGATAACAAAAAGCCAGAGCCCTCCTGTAATTCATACAATGCTTTAAGAGCCGAGGGAATCATTAGTGTAAATTTTAAGTTCTTTTCAGATTGATTTGATTTACAGCCTTCTATCTGATATGCAAATGGAATTGATTTACCGAGGAATTCCCATGATTCAGGGACTAGATGTAATGGTGCCAATTTAGGCAAATTGATTTGTGCACTGAAATGCAGTTGGAAACACTTTAATACAGGACAAAAATAACTCCCTCATCAAAAGGTGCTTCTTATATAAAGGGGTATTTTTTCTTCTTCCTATCCTTGGTAATAAATGAAAATATGATAATATACAGTATATAACTGGATTGGACCTTCAGTGGATCCATCATTTAAAAGCAACAAAAATACAAAGGGAAAAATCCACATATGACATTTATTCTGGCTTTCGTTTTAATGCATTACTATAAAAAAAAATTATTTTCCAGTCTATTTACCAAGAATTTTTAACAGACTTTTCAACCTCTCTTGGAGAAAATGTTTCCTAAGCTCAAGAGCTGGTGGATTTTCCTTAGGAGGTTTACGAATTTGCTTTTTGGCGAAATTAGTCAACAGCCTTCTCTTTTGCTGCTGAACAAAGAAAAAGGGCTTTTACACACGGGCATTTTTTCCTGCGCTACGCTTTCTTCTGTTCAGCCTCAGAAGAACGCAGGAGTAGATGCTCTCAATTATTGTAAAGTGGGCTGTACTCACACAGACGCATGTATGCGCTGAACGCAGGTGAAATGCAACATGCTGCGTCCCACCTGCGTTTGGCGCTTACATTTGTCTGTGTGAGTACAGCCCCCTTCACAATAATTGAGTGCGTCTACTCCTGCGCTCCCCTCCGGCTGAACAGAAGAAAGCGCACTGCAAGGGAGCGCAGGAAAAAATGCCTATGTGTAAGAGCCCAAAAACAGTAGTATAAATACTACCCAGTACTAGAATGTTCAGAGGGGTTTTAGGCAGCAGAAAAGGAAAAGGAGATATGTTATCATGTTATCCCAAGTTATTTATACAGATTGATATTGCCATATTCAGGGTCGGACTGGGGGGTCTGGGGCCCACCAGGGATGCTGTCTTGGGCCCCCCTGTGACCCCCCCACCCATACCGCAAAGACCACTCTGGGGACCCTGCCGTTCACGGACACTCGTACCTTTTGTGACCAGGACAGCGTTAACAGGGAGCAGGTCTGGGCCAGCGGGGCCCACCAGGTTTATTCCCAGTGTCCCACCGGCCCAGTCCAACCCTGGTCATATTAAAGGCTCATACTGATGGGTGTTTCACCCTGGGGGTCAGTTTTCCTGCATTCCAATGCAGCGGAGCACGAGCTGCATTTCATTCTACTCTCTCCTGCGGTGGAACACAGGAAAATTGACTGCAGGGCGAAACGTCCATCAGTATGAGCTATAAAATCGGAATGGAATTGATATCCCTTTATGGTTACATAGGTTAATGACTCACTGGGTTTTTTGTTTGCCTTCCTGTGGATCATCATAATTATAAAGTGGATTAAGGTTGAATTTGATGGGTGCCACATTTTAACCGGTATATGTAAAAGTAGTTATGCACTGAATCCAGGATTCGGTTCAATATTCAGCCAGGATTCAGCCTTTTTCAGTAGGATTTCGGCTGAATCCTGAACCAAATCTGAATCCTTAAAATCAAGTGACTTTTCGCCACATAAACAAGGAAGCAAAGAAAATTTTAACTGCACCTAGGGGAGACTGTCAAGGTTGGGGTTGTTTTCTCTGGAAAAAAGGCGCTTGCGAGGGGACATGATTACACTTTACAAGTACATTAGAGGACATTATAGACAAATAGCAGGGGACCTTTTTACCCATAAAGTGGATCACCGTACCAGAGGCCTCCCCTTTAGACTAGAAGAAAAGAACTTTCATTTGAAGCAACGTAGGGGGTTCTTCACAGTCAGGACAGTGAGGTTGTGGAATGCACTGCCGGGTGATGTTGTGATGCTGATTCAGTTAATGACTATAAGAATGGCTTGGATGATTTCTTGGACAGACATAATATCAAAGGCTATTGTGATACTAAACTCTATAGTTAGTATAGATATGGGTATGTAGAATTTATGTGAAGGTATGGAGGGGTGTATGTATAGATGCTGGGTTTTCATTTGGAGGGGTTGAACTTGATGGACTTTGTCTTTTTTTAACCCAATTTAACTATGTAACTAACTAACTATGCACCTGTAGCATGCGGTTCTCTTCCACCCTTCCTTGCCCTCATTTGCATAAGTAAATTAGGGTTCAGATTCCATCCAGATTCCAAAAAAATTGTTTCGGTGCATCTCTATGTCAAAGTGAAATTAAAAAGTGGGGTAAATTAATACAGTCTAGAACACGACAATATGCATCTTAGTTATAGCTATGCAGATTTAAAGATCTATTTCCCATCAGGGGCTATTCTATATTTAAACATATTCTTTTCTTTGTGAACAAGAGGCCATGGACAAAATTCCTTTGAAAATGAGTCAAAATGAAGTATAGAGAAATAAAGTTATGGTGTGAAATATTCATCCGGGCCAGTAAATTGCTTTGCATTACTATAAAGGGCCCTTATTTCACAGCTTCCTGTAACGTTCACAACTAGGAACTGTTGTGACCGAGGATAGCCACTCCAAGGGGAGTGGATATGGTGGACGCCCAGGGGTGTAGCCATAGGTAATAGTAGGCAAAAACATGATGGTGATGAAGTTATAGCAGGTTTATTGCAGACGGAACACAGAAACACAAAAGGCAGGAACAAGCAGAATGGCTGATCGAGGAATCCACATGGTGAGGGAAAAAAGGGGAACACAGGAACAAAAGTACTCACTCAGGAAACAAGGTAACAAGGTTTTCAGGAACAAGACAAACAAGGTTTTCAAGGTTCAGGTTCAGATTCAGGTTCAGGTTCAGATTCAGATTCAGATTCAGATTCAGATTCAGATTCAGATTCAGATTCAGATTCAAAATAGCAGGTCAGGAACAAACAGGATACAATCAATGACTCAGCCCTGAGCAAAGCTCAGGGCGGGGTTTATAAAGGGAAGGTGATTAGGAAATGGGAAACACATGAGGGTAACGAGGTGGGTGGAAAACAGACTGTGAATGGCAGATAACAGAAAACAATACACACCAAAGTTCAGAATCAGCCCTGAGAGCCCCCAGTGGCTCATCAGGTAAGTGCTGCAATGAACAGAACAGCACCACCAGAGTTCAAGTCCCGGGCTGATCCTGACATTACCCCCCCCTTGAGGATCGACCTCCGGGCGATCCCAGGATCAAATGGTCCCCCATCCATTTTAGTCCAAACCCTGGGGAAATGGGCCGAAGCCTCGCCAGAAACGAGAACAGGAGCTTCTTGAGGATTGGAAAACAAAACAAAGAAATTGCTGGGGTCAGGAGCCAGAACAGGAACATTGGCAGAATTAGGAGCCAAGATATCACAGCCAGAGTCGGAAACCAGGACATGAAGACAGACAAAATCAATACA
This sequence comes from Xenopus laevis, assembly GCF_017654675.1. Classification (NCBI taxonomy): domain Eukaryota; kingdom Metazoa; phylum Chordata; class Amphibia; order Anura; family Pipidae; genus Xenopus; species Xenopus laevis. The sequence goes on along the minus strand of NC_054381.1, from coordinate 28,687,282 downwards.
GGCACCCATTACAGGTGGCGGACCAGGAGCTTGGACACCCATCACGGGTGGCAGACCAGGAGTTTGGACACCCATCACGGGTGGCGGATCAGGAGTTCGGACACCCATCACGGGTGGCGGATCAGGAGTTTGGACACCCATCACGGGTGGCGGACCAGGAGCACGGGCACCCATCACAGGTGGCGGACCAAGAGCACGGGCACCCATCACAGGTGGCAGACCAAGAATACAGGCACCGATCACGGGTGGCGGATCAGGAGTTTGGACACCCATCACGGGTTGCGGACCAGGAGCACAGGCACCCATCACAGGTGGCGGACCAAGAGCACGGGCACCCATCACAGGTGGCGGACCAAGAGCACGGGCACCCATCACAGGTGGCAGACCAAGAATACAGGCACCGATCACGGGTGGCGGATCAGGAGTTTGGACACCCATCACGGGTGGCGGACCAGGAGCACGGGCACCCATCACGGGTGGCGGACCAAGAGCACAGGCACCCATCACAGGTGGCGGACCAGGAGCACAGGCACCCATCACAGGTGGCGGACCAGGAGCACAGGCACCCATCACAGGTGGCGGACCAGGAGCACAGGCACCCATCACAGGTGGCGGACCAGGAGCACAGGCACCCATCACAGGTGGCGGACCAGGAGCACAGGCACCCATCACAGGTGGCGGACCAGGAGCACAGGCACCCATCACAGGTGGCGGACCAGGAGCACAGGCACCCATCACAGGTGGCGGACCAGGAGCACAGGCACCCATCACAGGTGGCAGACCAGGAGCACAGGCACCCATCACAGGTGGCGGACCAGGAGCACAGGCACCCGTTAGAAATAGGAAGAGGCAAGCCAGGACAGCAATACCAACACCTACAGCAATAGACCTGATAGAGACAGGATTAACCGCCCTACCAGGTCCAGTAGCAGGGAAAGTGGCACTATCCAGGGCAGGCAGGTCCTCAGGCCCGGAGGCCAGGGCAGGCAGGTCCTCAGGCCCGGAGGCCAGGGCAAGCAGGTCCTCAGGCCCGGAGGCCAGGGCAAACAGGTCCTCAGGCCCGGAGGCCAGGGCAAACAGGTCCTCAGGCCCGGAGGCCAGGGCAAACAGGTCCTCAGGCCCGGAGGCCAGGGCAAACAGGTCCTCAGGCCCGGAGGCCAGGGCAAACAGGTCCTCAGGCCCGGAGGCCAGGGCAAACAGGTCCTCAGGCCCGGAGGCCAGGGCAAACAGGTCCTCAGGCCCGGAGGCCAGGGCAAACAGGTCCTCAGGCCCGGAGGCCAGGGCAAACCGTACAGAAACTGGCTCGGGAAGAAGCAGTCTTCTGCGAGCTGACACGGGAACGGAGTCTGGCTGGGCTGCTGGCACGGAGACTGGAACCGGCTGGGCTGCAGGCACGGAGACTGGAACCGTCTGGGCTGCAGGCACGGAGACTGGAACCGTCTGGGCTGCAGGCACGGAGACTGGAACCGTCTGGGCTGCAGGCACGGAGACTGGAACCGGCTGGGCTGCAGGCACGGAGGCTGGAACCGGCTGGGCTGCAGGCACGGAGGCTGGAACCGGCTGGGCTGCAGGCACGGAGGCTGGAACCGGCTGGGCTGCAGGCACGGAGGCTGGAACCGGCTGGGCTGCAGGCACGGAGGCTGGAACCGGCTGGGCTGCAGGCACGGAGGCTGGAACCGGCTGGGCTGCAGGCACGGAGGCTGGAACCGGCTGGGCTGCAGGCACGGAGGCTGGAACCGGCTGGGCTGCAGGCACGGAGGCTGGAACCGGCTGGGCTGCAGGCACGGAGGCTGGAACCGGCTGGGCTGCAGGCACGGAGGCTGGAACCGGCTGGGCTGCAGGCACGGAGGCTGGAACCGGCTGGGCTGCAGGCACGGAGGCTGGAACCGGCTGGGCTGCAGGCACGGAGGCTGGAACCGGCTGGGCTGCAGGCACGGAGGCTGGAACCGGCTGGGCTGCAGGCACGGAGGCTGGAACCGGCTGGGCTGCAGGCAGCTTTCGGGGAGCAGGCACAGGCAGCTTTCGGGGAGCCGGCACAGGCAGCTTTCGGGGAGCCGGCACAGGCAGCTTTCGGGGAGCCGGCACAGGCAGCTTTCGGGGAGCCGGCACAGGCAGCTTTCGGGGAGCCGGCACAGGCAGCTTTCGGGGAGCCGGCACAGGAACAAGGTCTGGCTGGGAAGCCGGCACAGGAACAAGGACTGGCTGGGAAGCCGGCACAGGAGCAAGGACTGGCTGGGAAGCCGGCCACAGGAGCAAGGACTGGCTGGGAAGCCGGCACAGGAGCAAGGACTGGCTGGGAAGCCGGCACAGGAGCAAGGACTGGCTGGGAAGCCGGCACAGGAGCAAGGACTGGCTGGGAAGCCGGCACAGGAGCAAGGACTGGCTGGGAAGCCGGCACAGGAGCAAGGACTGGCTGGGAAGCCGGCACAGGAGCAAGGACTGGCTGGGAAGCCGGCACAGGAGCAAGGACTGGCTGGGAAGCCGGCACAGGAGCAAGGACTGGCTGGGAAGCCGGCACAGGAGCAAGGACTGGCTGGGAAGCCGGCACAGGAGCAAGGACTGGCTGGGAAGCCGGCACAGGAGCAAGGACTGGCTGGGAAGCCGGCACAGGAGCAAGGACTGGCTGGGAAGCCGGCACAGGAGCAAGGACTGGCTGGGAAGCCGGCACAGGAGCAAGGACTGGCTGGGAAGCCGGCACAGGAGCAAGGACTGGCTGGGAAGCCGGCACAGGAGCAAGGACTGGCTGGGAAGCCGGCACAGGAGCAAGGACTGGCTGGGAAGCCGGCACAGGAGCAAGGACTGGCTGGGAAGCCGGCACAGGAGCGAGGACTGGCTGGGAAGCCGGCACAGGACCAGGAAAGCTGGAGACTGGAGAGCCGGCACCAAAGCTGGAGACTGGAGAGCCGGCACCAAAGCTGGAGACTGGAGAGCCGGCACCAAAGCTGGAGACTGGAGAGCCGGCACCAAAGCTGGAGACTGGAGAGCCGGCACCAAAGCTGGAGACTGGAGAGCCGGCACCAAAGCTGGAGACTGGAGAGCCGGCACCAAAGCTGGAGGCTGGCGAACCGGCACAGGAGCAGGTGACTGAAGAGCCGGCACACGAGCTGGAGACTGGAGAGGGTGCTGGGAAACTGTAGAAAAACTAATAAACTGGGGTTCAGGTCTGAGAGAAAAAGAGGGTGACCTGGGTTTGGCAGCTGCCACAGGAGCAGAAGGTTGTGGAGGAGACAAGGGCCCAAAAACTGGAAGTGGCCGATCTGACACAGGCCAGATAGCGGTTTGTAGTTCATCTTCATCCGAGTCTAGATCCTCCCAGTCCTCATCGAAGGCAGAATCCTCCCAATCATCATCGGAGACAAAATCCTGCCAGACATCATCAGTGAAATGGATGGCGTCTTCTGCCTTACCCTCTCCATCCCAAGGGAGTTGCAGTTTAACAACAGAGTCAGAAGGCATGGAGGGCTTTCCCAAAGGCTTCCTGTAGTTGGGCTGAGTCATTCTGTAACGTTCACAACTAGGAACTGTTGTGACCGAGGATAGCCACTCCAAGGGGAGTGGATATGGTGGACGCCCAGGGGTGTAGCCATAGGTAATAGTAGGCAAAAACATGATGGTGATGAAGTTATAGCAGGTTTATTGCAGACGGAACACAGAAACACAAAAGGCAGGAACAAGCAGAATGGCTGATCGAGGAATCCACATGGTGAGGGAAAAAAGGGGAACACAGGAACAAAAGTACTCACTCAGGAAACAAGGTAACAAGGTTTTCAGGAACAAGACAAACAAGGTTTTCAAGGTTCAGGTTCAGATTCAGGTTCAGGTTCAGATTCAGATTCAGATTCAGATTCAGATTCAGATTCAGATTCAGATTCAGATTCAAAATAGCAGGTCAGGAACAAACAGGATACAATCAATGACTCAGCCCTGAGCAAAGCTCAGGGCGGGGTTTATAAAGGGAAGGTGATTAGGAAATGGGAAACACATGAGGGTAACGAGGTGGGTGGAAAACAGACTGTGAATGGCAGATAACAGAAAACAATACACACCAAAGTTCAGAATCAGCCCTGAGAGCCCCCAGTGGCTCATCAGGTAAGTGCTGCAATGAACAGAACAGCACCACCAGAGTTCAAGTCCCGGGCTGATCCTGACACTTCCCCATATAGGTTACATTTCAAAGCAAGTAACATTTGTGATACAGAAATGTGTTAAAATAGCTGCTGGAAATACAGACACCTCCCAACAATAAGCAAGCGCACATGGAGCATAATATCTAAACCAGATGTCTCTATTTATGCACAATTAGAATTACATAGTCATATATATATATTAATAAAGGGAAAAAGAGAAACTTTTAAGGATGATAGATGTCAACGCACCCTCATTGAGCAAATGATCCATTGAGCTAAAGAGAGAGACAGATTTATGGTGCTATTTGCAATGAACAAGCATATTGTGAAATTGCAAGTGTGCAAACATAAATGTGGGCCAGAGACAAAATCAGAATCATTATCCAAGCAAGGAAACATGGTGTGGTATAGACATACAGGATTTATCTGGTCGAGGTTTTAAAGGGAGATTTCCCCTTGACAAAGGCTATAGTGCCAAAACGTTGGGGTGTTCTCATTTTTGGCAAGTGTATCTGCTCCCTGTGGTTTGTCTCTTTTTGCCTTGATCTTGTTACTTGCTGGTATGTACAGTATATATTTCTGCTAATACTGTTGTATTTGATAAACCAGTTTGTCTGATGTAAAAAATTTTTTTGCTATCTACTATAAAAGAAAACATTTTTTTAATACCACCTTTTTCTACTAAGTGTTGTTTCTCTAATTGAGTGTGCAACCCCTCTCCATTTCTATATACTGTTTTGGGTAACTGACTGTCGGATTACCTGGGCTTATTTGCACCTCATATACCTTAAAGTATTTTTTCCATTGTGAATATTGGGAGCGCCCTCCACCAACTTATTTTCGTTTAAAGGGAGATTTATCATAACCCAAAGCTGCTAAAAATCCAAATCCGAAAATATACTCCATCTCAAACCTGCCGAGGTCATGTAGAAGTCCTTGAGGCAGATGTCCATGAAGTTGTTTCTTGACATCGTGATCTGCTCTGGATAATCCGAAAAAGTTGCGTTTTCGGAGCGTCAATCATACTATACGAATTGACGTTTGATTTTGCTGTGACTTTTTTTTCGAGAAAAATGATTGATAAATGAGTTTAATTTGTAGAAAGGGAGTTTGGTCGAATTTATTGTAATACAAAAATGAGATTCATTTGAGTATTAGTAAATAACCCCATAAATCTCTGGATGAAACTACTGCTTTCATTACTGCCTGTCCCCCAGGGCAGACACTAAATATAGGTATGGGAGCTGTTATGCAGAATGCTCAGGACCCGGGGATTCCAGATAAGGAATCTTTCTGTAATTTGGATCTCCATACCTTAAAGGAGAACTAAACCCTAAAGTTAAAAAAACCCTACCCTGCATAGACCCCCCCTCCTCCCCCTGAGTCTAGCTGCTACCCGGGCAAATGCCCCTAAGTCTTTACTTACCCCCTCCGTGCAGATTTTGTCCAGCGGAGTTCAGGGGCACCATCTTCATGTACTTTGGTAATCTTCGGAATAAGACCGGCGCTTTGGCAATTTTTGTGAGTTTTGGCGCATGCACAGTTGTCGCGAAAGAGAAAATTGCTCCAATTGTGTATGTGCTGTAATCCAAGGATTACCACAGAGAACTCCACCGTGAACTCCGCTGGACAGAATCTGCACAGAGGGGTAAGTAAAGACTTAGGGGCATTTGCAAAGATGTATAACAAAGTTACAAGATGGTGACCCCCTATAGCCAACTTTGAAAACATAAATCATTTGTTTGATTAGGCTTGTGGTGCAGTAAGTTCATGTTTATATTTAGTATACAAAATACAGCATTTCTAGCCTTATTCTATTTTAGACTTTACATGCCCTTTAAAGACATTGTTTAGCCCTGAGGACTATTATGAGTTTTGCAGCCCAGGGCAAAAGAGTTTCCGACTGTATCTGACTCTGGGCCCAGGTTACCACTTCATTTCAATCAGCAAAAATACCAACGAACTGACTAATATGTCATGAGAGTGAATGCTTTGGGCTTTAGATATGCATATAGCCCCAACTCACGCAATATGTCACATGCAGAACATACTGACTATAGGCATTTCATGCATTCATTGGTCACTCATATTTCTATAAATGTATAAATCCTCTACAAACAGATGTACATGCTTGTGACTGCCCGTGATATTTTTTTTTTTAAGATCCCTACTAACTCAATTTCTTTGTGCTCTTGTACATTTGTGATTTCAAAGGTTATTATTCTTGGAATAATGACCTAATTCTTTGATTTTCACAATTTGTTGTTTTCTTCCTTAAGGGATCCTGTCATTGGAAAACATTTTTTTTTCAAAACGCATCAGTTACTAGTGCTACTCCAGCAGAATTCTGCACTGAAATCCATTTTTCAAAAGAGCAAACAGTTTTTTTTTATATTCAATTTTGAAATCTGACATGGGGCTAGACATTTTGTCAATTTCCCAGCTGCCCCCAGTCATGTGACTTGTGCCTGCACTTTAGGAGAGAAATGCTTTCTGGCAGGCTGCTGTTTTTCCTTCTCAATGTAACTGAATGTGTCTCAGTGAGACATGGGTTTTTACTATTGAGTGTTGTTCTTAGATCTACCAGGCAGCTGTTATCTTGTGTTAGGGAGCTGCTATCTTGTTACCTTCCAATTGTTCTTTTGTTTGGCTGCTGGGGGGGAAAAGGGAGGGGGTGATATCACTCGAACTTGCAGTACAGCAGTAAAGAGTGATTGAAGTTTATCAGAGCACAAGTAACATGACTTTGGGCAGCTGGGAAATTGACAATATGTCTAGCCCCATGTCAGATTTCAAAATTGAATATAAAAAAATCTGTTTGCTCTTTTGAGAAATGGATTTCAGTGCAGAATTCTGCTGGACCAGCACTATTAACTGATTCATTTTGAAAAAATGTTTTTTTCCCATGACAGTATCCCTTTAGGTAGAGTAATTTGACTTGCATTAACAAGGGATTCCTAAATGATGGCATTGGGCCCAAAAATGGGTTGCCTGCTATTTAGGATGGGTCTCCGTGCTACATACAGTAAAATTCTCCCTACAACAGAAATAGTAATAATATAATGCGCACAACAGATTTCAGTCCACCTCTTTCAACTGCATGCTCCTTGCTCTGTGCTATGGGTATGACACCAGTAATATACAGCCCTCCAGTATCTATGCCCATAGTAAATGAATCATCTAGACTGTGTCTACATAAATTTTAAGTGAGATTTTATAGGTTGAACTCTTACATTTTATGGCCTGGTGGTGGTGGGGGCAATGCTACACAATGGGTTTGGTAGACCCCAGTAATGCAGTACAGGTCCGGACTGAGAATTAAAATAGGCCCTGCTATTTAAGGTACACAGAGGCCCAGTCAGCCCAAACAGAGGCCCAAACAGCCCTCACCAGCCCACTAAATAGTGACTTTCTATGGCACCTTATAGCAGCCCCTCTGGCATTTGCCAGAACCCACAGATTGCCAGTCCGGGCCTGATGCAGTACAACAAATACTCTAGGATTACAGTCACAGTAGACTTTTGCTGTAAAAACATATACGTTTTGGTATTAATAGCCCTGTGCTGAGCGGGGACCTGGGATGCTGTACGATATGAACAAATAAAGCACTAACACTGATTCAGTGAGCTCCTTGCATGATTAAATGTTAGCACAACACTTGATTTATCAGACCTGTGGGCTCATTTAACCCAATTAAAATCTGCAGTTGGAGCTCTTTCCTCTGGCTGTGAGAATGCTGTGCCTCCCAATGTCCAGGAGTTTCTTGCTGAGCCGAATGCTGAAACCAGCAAACAGCCCTGACCAGTTTCTACTCACTGATAGGAAAGCTTTCTTTTCTTTAGCACTTTAGTTCAAAGTGTTTGGGAACAGTTATTTGCCAGTTTCTTTACTGAATTCTACAAGGAGACCAAGGGCCAGATTTAATTCAGTGAGAAAAAATGGTTTATCACCTACAAACTCATGGATGAGATTCAATTTGAGGAGAAAAGACTTTTCTCCAAATTCAGTTCCAGTTTTTTCCCAATAGACTTCAATTGAATTTTCACCTGATAAACCTGATAAGTTGTTCTGAATTTAATTGCATCTCATATTGAATCTCATCCATGACTTTTCACATGATAAACCTTTTTTTCACTGGATAGAATCTGGGCCATAGTCTGGTTTTTATGTAAAAAGGCAAAACATATTGTAAGGCTGTACTGGACTCTATTAAAGGGCATGTAAAGGCAAAAAAATAAAATCCCATTTTTACTTTGTTTAATAAAATGAAACTTATGTCCAATATACTTTAATTAAAAAATGTGTACCGTTTTTATAAGAAACCTGACTGTATGCAGTGAAATTCTCCCTTCATTTACTGCTGTGGATAGGAATTGTCAGACTGTCCCTAACTGCTGAGCAGGGAAACAATCATACTTATGAACAGCAGGGGGAGCCCCCGCCTTACTTCCCAGCCATGCTGAACTCAAGCAGCTTTGTTTATGATGATCCCTAAGCAGCCCAGACCACACTGAGCATGTGCACATTAGTCTTGCAAAGATGTTTAACAAAGTTCCAAGATGGTGAGCCCCTGTAGCCAACTTTGCAGGGGCGTAACTACCGGGGGAGCAGGGGGTGCAAATGGGCCCCCCCCCAGAAGATCGTGCGCGCTGCAGCCGGCTGGAGTCGGCTGCAGCGGCAGAAAAAAATGGAGCACACGAGGGTGGGGGCGGGCCCGTCTGCACGGCCCGCACCAGGGCCCGCCCCCACCAAGTTACGTTACTGCAACTTTGAAAGCATAAATTATTTGTTTGATTAGGCTTGTGGTGCAGTAAGTTCATGTTTATATTTAGTATACAAAATACAGCATTTCTAGCCTTATTCTATTTTACACTTTACATTTTATATGTATTTACTTGTAACAGGGCTATAATTTCAGAGAAAACTTCATTGTCTTATTCCTTATTCCATGAACCCAAATAGACTAGCACTAGTAACAGTGCTAAGCGAAGCTGCACTAAATTTGCAGTTTTCCTATGATTAAAGTATGGGATCTGCTATCCGGAAACCCATTATCCAGAACCCTCTGAAGTACGGGAAGGAATAATTCTTATTTATAAAAATGATTTCCTTTTTCTCAGTATCTTGTATTTAATCCCAACTTGGATGCAATCCATCCTTACAGGAGATAAAACAATCCAATTGGGTTTATTTAATATTATTTCAAATGATTTTTAACTAGACTCAAAGGGGTGGTTCACCTTTAAGTTAACTTTAATATGTTAAAGAATAGCCCATTCTAAGCAACTTTCCAATTTGTCTTCATTATTTATTTCTTATATTTCTGATTCTTTCCAGCTTTAAAATGGGGGGTCACTGACCCCATCTAAAAACAAAGGCTCAGTAAAGCTACAAATGTAATTTTTTTTACTTTCTATTACTCGTCTTTCTATTCAGGGCCTCTCCTTTTCATGTTCCAGTCTCTTATTCATTGTAATGCATGGTTGCTAGGGTAATTTGGATCCTAACAACCAGATTGATGAAAATGCAAACTGGAGAGCTGCTGAATAAAAAGCTAAATAACTCCAAAATACAACTAATAAAAAATGAAAACCAGTTGCAAATTGTCTCAGAATGTTACTCTCTACATCATGCCCATGTTGACTCAAAGGTGAACAACCCTTTTAAGTTATGGAGATCTAAATTATGGAAAGATCTGCTATCTGGAAAAAACCCAAGTCCTGAGCATTCTGGATAACAGAACCCATGCCTGTACTAGACATTCACCTCCTACTTATCTGGCATAAACAATTTCATTACTGTTATACTCATATAATGGGGGTTATTTATCAAGGTCCAAATATCTGAACCTCGAATAATTCGTAGTTTTCGGAGCAAAAAAAAAAACGAAGAGATTTATTAAAGTCTGATGGTCTAAAACCCCGGCATCTAAAAGCTCTCAAGGTCCTGTATAAGTCAATGGGGAAGGTCTGCGCTGATGTCCGTACCGATATCCGATGATTTTGCGTGTTTCTGCGCAAAAAACTCATCGTTTTCGGGGAAAGCTCAGAAGTTTGCCCGACCCTATTTTTTCTGGCTTTTTTCTTCGCAAATAAGCTCCATTCAGGAATTCGGAGTTGCTCAGATTTCTATCTTACAAATACTGAGATAAATTTGGACTTTGATAAATAACCCCCTAAATGTACAATGTGGCCTTTCAAGTAGGGTCGTCACCATTGGTTTTGCCAAAAACTGGACAAGGGGGCAGGCTGATGACATCGGGGAATAAAACAAGCGATGCATGATGTCATTACATGTGGGGGGGGCATGTTTATGTTTTGTGGGGGCAGGGCTGTGATATCAGAGGAGTATATTGGCTAATACACATGCTGAAACCGAACAAACCAAACCCCAAGTAAAACAGAACTGTTTGGTTCAAAACTGGGCAGGTGGCAACTAGTGACGGGCGAATTTATTCGTCAGGCATGGATTTGCAACAAATTTCTGCATTTCAACGCCCACAAATGTTTTCCAAAACTGCTGGAAAATTCGCAGACGAAAAATTTGCGCATCAAAATTGGTGCGCACATACAAATTGTCAAGCGTCTAAATTATTCCAACGCCCATCGACTTCATTTGGACAAAATAGCCGCGCATGTAAAATTATTTTGACGCCCATTGACTTCAATTATTTTCGGAGGACAGATTCGCCCATCACTAGTAACAACCCTAATACCAAGGTATTTTGAGCCACCTCTGCCTGCCGTTGGCCACATGGGACATCATGATTTGGATATAATCTGGTCTATAACCATGCAGAATGTCAGCTAATCAGCTAGAAAAAAAAAGAAATAAGAACCATAGAGTGTAATAAGTTCTACGCCAACTGTCAAAGCCACCTGTGATTATTAATAATGAGAGTAATTAGAGAGAAACATAAAAGAGAAAAAAAAAACAAATAAGTGATATGAAGGAAACCTGTGCAGTTCTTATAAATCTACTGCTTACTGAGCACAGCAGCATGTATAGGAAACTGTGTCGAGTCCAAATCTCTGCAGCTTCCTTGTCTACTTTTCTCTACAACATTACACTGACTCTCCTTCTAAGCTGTAGGAAAAACGTTGTCTCTATGTCAAATGTTTAACGAGGCAATAGAATTCGTGAAGGGGTGGTTCACCTTTAAGTTAACATTTCATATGTTATAGAATGGCTAATTCTAAGCAACGTTTCAATTGGCCTTCATTTTTTCCTAGTTGAATTATTTGCCTTTTTCTTCTGACTCTTTTCAGCCTTCAAATGGGGGTCACTGACCCCATCTAAAAAATGTGCTCTGTAAGGCTACAAATGTATTATTATTGCTACTTTTTGTGATTCATCTATATATTTAGGCCATTTCCTATTCATATTCCAGTCTCTTAATCAAATCAGTGCATGGTTGCTAGGGTAATTTAAATCATAGCAATTAGATTGCTGAAATTGCAAACTGGAGAGCTGCTGAATAAAAAGCTAAATAACTAAAAAACCACAAATAATAAAAAATGAAAACCAATTGCAAATTGTCTCAGAACATCACTCTCTGCAACATACTAAAAGCTAACTCAAAGGAGAACAACCCCTTTACTGAATCAAATGAAAGTGAAAGTAGGACTGGCCATACCGGGAATGCTTTCATGTAGTTGGCTGGCATGAATATATGACAAACAATTCTTGTTTTGTTTAAAGGGTAAGGCATTTTTTAGTAGCTTCATGCACAAAATGTCTCAATGTCATTAATATATTGATAATGGGCTGAGTGCAGGTGACCTCTTGTATTTGTCTACTGGAATACAATACAGGTATGGGAAACCCATTATCCAGAAAGCTCAGAATTAGGGAAGGCCATCTCCCATAATCTCCCATAAACTAAATTTTATCCAAATAATCCAACAACTTTTTCTGTAATAATAAAACAGTATCTTGCACTTGATCCCAACAAAAATATAATTACTCCTTATTGGAGGCAACACCAGCCTATTGGGTTTACTTAGGGGCCGATTCACTAAATTCGAGTGAAGGATTCGAAGTAAAAAAACGTCGAATTTCGAAGTGTTTTTTGGGCTACTTCAACCATCGAATGGGCTACTTCGACCTTCGACTACGACTTCGAATCGAAGGATTCGAACTAAAAATCGTTCGACTATTCGACCATTCGATAATCAAAGTACTGTCTCTTTAAAAAAAACTTCGACCCCCTAGTTCGCCATCTAAAACCTACCAAACTCAATGTTAGCCTATGGGGAAGGTCCCCATAGGCTTTCCTAAGTTTTTTTTGATCGAAGGATATTCCTTCGATCGTTGGATTAAAATCTTTCGAATCGAACGACTCGAAGGATTTAATCGTTTGATTGAAGGAATAATCCTTCGATCATACTATCTGCTATTCAAAGTCGAAGGATTTTAATTCCCAGTCGAATATCGAGGGTTAATTAACCCTCGATATTCGACCCTTGGTGAATCGGCCCTTAAATGTTAATGATTTTCTAGTAGACTTAAGGTATAAAGATCCAAATTACAAAAAAATCCTTTTTCTGGAAATCCCCAGGTCCCGAGCCTTCTGGATAACAAGTCCCATACCTGTACTAAAGTGTTTTTCCTAGTAACGGGTAGTAATGGGTAAATATAGTACCTAGGGCTTTTTGGATAGGATTTTGCTTTTGTATTAAACACAGCCCTATGCTAACACTCAGTTAATATCCACCTTGATCACAAGTTCAGTAACACATTTATTGAGAATCATCCTCTTTCGAGATCCGCCACTCTGTAAACCTTTCATTCTCAGTCTAACTCCCTTAATCTTACCTCCCTTTTTTTTTTATTTGGTGATAAAATTTCCTATTACATAGAGGAACACATTGTTTAAATTGGAGCAGGGAAATCAGAGCTGCTATATTTCAGCCTTGTTCTCAAAGCACAACTGGGTTGCACTCTTGCTTGTAAACTCGCTATAAACACAGGAGAACGGCAAGGATTACGGTACAATGGCTCCTCTGTGTGCCGTGTGCTACCGTCGCATTGAAGCCCTGTCATTTTCAGAGAGATGCGGCTTTTATTTATCGGCCTGAGCTACACTACGCCAGCATTCAGCGGGGTGCATTTTGTTTTACAAAGCTTGTTTTCCATCAACTCACCCACGTTTAACTGCTGGGCCCAAATACATATAACCCTATGGAGCTGTGGCTCTATTGGCATTTGGAAATATATCAAATAAAATCCCAACACTTCTTTATTACAAGTGTCATTAAGGAAATTAATCAGTGTGACGGGATCCTAAATATAGTATCTTAGGTCTAGAACCATCTTGCTGAAGCTGGGAAGGTGTTAATGTCTGGACAGAAATAGAGGAGAGAAAGTTTCCAGGCAGGAAAGGAAGGACATCAGAAAAACATCTTTCCAAACGTACTTGGAGCCAAGGATAGATACTGTGTGTGTATATATATATACTGCAATATATACTGCAATCGGCAGTGGCATTAAAGATGCGGCCATAAAAGTAGCAACGCGGCCGTGTGTATGATAAATTAGGGCCAGAAAAAAAAATTGTAGCATCGGTACGAAGTAGGGAAAATAAAAAAGAACATATTTATTAACTACCAAACTGGGATTTTCCAGCAGTTAGATTTAACTATTTTATTAAAGGAGTGGTTCATCTTTAAATTAACTTTTAGTATGTCATTAAATAACTAATTATTAAGCAACTACATGTTTTCTTTTTTATAGTTTTTGAATTATTTGCCTTCACCAATCTTTCCAGCTTTCAAATGGGGGGTCACTGACCCCATTTAAAAACAAATGCTCTGAACGGCTACACATGTGTTGTAACTACTACTTTTTATTACTCATATTTTTATTTAGGCCCTCTACTATTCATATTCCAGTCTCTTATTCAAATCAGTTCATGGTTGCTAGGGTAGCAACCCTAGCAACCAGATTACTATAACTGCAAACTGGAGAGCTGCTAGATAAAAATCTAAATAACAACAAAAATAATAAAAAATGAAAACTTATTGCAGATTGTATATTGAATATCACACTCTACATCATAGTAAAAGTTAATGCAAAGGTGAACAACCTTTTAACACTTTCCTGACTTTGCAAAATTGCTCTGTCCATCAGAAAAAGTGTTTGCATGAACTGGCACATTTAGCAATGTAGATAGATAGATAGATATAGAAAGATAGATAGATAGATAGATAGATAGATAGATAGATAGATAGATGATAGATAGATAGATAGATAGCTAGATAGATAGATAGATAGATAGATAGATAGATAGATGAGAGCTAGATAGATAGATAGATAGATAGATAGATGAGAGATAGATAGATAGATAGATGGATAGATGATAGATAGATAGATAGATAGATAGATAGATAGATAGATATAGAAAGAAAGATAGATAGATAGATAGATAGATAGATAGATAGATAGATAGATAGGGATAAATAGACGATAGAGAGTTTATGATAGATAGATGATAGATAGATAGATAGATAGATAGATAGATAGATAGATAGATAGATAGATAGATAGATAGGGATAAATAGATGATAGATAGAGAGTTTATGATAGATAGAAAAATGAGATAGAAAAATGATAGATAGATAGATAGATAGATAGATAGATAGATAGATAGATAGATAGATAGATAGATGATAGAAAGATAGATAGAGAGATAGGGATAGATAAATAGATAACCAGATTATAGCTAGATAGATAGAGAGATGATGATAGATAGATGATAGATAGATATATAAATGATAGATAGATAGATAGATTTTAGAAGCATTGTGGAGCGCTAACACACCTCTGAATACTTAAAAGGGAAGTTAGCATCAAAGTTAATGTTTTGTACGATATAGTATGTCCTATTCTTCAAAATGTTTCAGTTGGTCAGTAGTCTTCCTTTTTTGTCACTGACTGTGGCAGCCAAAAACGATTGCTCTTAAAAGCTACAATTTTATTGTTATAGTTACTTATCAACACTTATGAATGTTCTATTTATCTTCCAGTTTGTCACTGAAACCACTGTCTGGTTGCTAGGGTCCAGTTTACCCTAGCAACTAGGCAGTGGTTTCAGAGAGCTGTTGCAACTGGAAAGGTACTATACAAAAGGCTAAATAATTAAAACAATATAAAAAATGGAGACCAATTGCAAACTTATCTCAGAATATCACTGTCTACATAATAGTTTAACAGTTAATTTGAAGGTGAACTACCGATTTATTCCCATCTGCAAATTGCTAGCAGGACTAAGGACAATTTATTTCACAAATAGTATCATTTTCAAGTACTAAAGAGAAGGGAAGTGAAATCTAATGTGAAATCTAATAATCATCTATTACAGACAGTAAATTAGCCCATTAAATGCTGATATAATGGGAAAAGTAATTTCACATAAATTTAGGTCTCAGTTGCCAAGAAGTGAACTGTACTGGATAAGTTCCCCTTTGATTTAATCTGTCATTGATAAAAGAGCGTTCAGACTTTTTTAAACCAATTAAAATGTTTTAGCCTCAGGAGGTAAATAAAAGCATATGATAGAGCTAAAGCAGACGGTAGAGAGGTAATCACTACAATAGTTCACTATCGAACAATATTGAACACTGTAACAATAACATGTAATAAATCATCCTGAAAGGTACATTGGATATGATTTTTCCAAGGACAAATAAAGTATACTCATGAGAGACAAAAGGAGGACTGGGTTATTTTTATTGTCCATTTTAGAAACTATCGACAATTCCTTTTAAAGTAAACTTTATTTGGCTTGGCAATGGAAATGAGTCCCTCTTGCATTTCTGAAAGAACAATGACTGCGCTGAGAAATAAGACGGAACGGCCAATTATCTATTTAAAGTGATCACTCTAGGCCCTTGGATATCAGGGTTTTTTTTTTTTTGAGGCCAAGAACCTCTGTGTGGGCCATTATTTATGTAGCTCATACAGGTGTGGGATCCGTTATCCGGAGACCTGCTATCCAGAAAGCTCCGAATTATGGCCATCTCCCATAGACTCCATTTTATCCAAATAATCCAAAATTTTAAAAATGATTTCCTTTTTCTCTGTAATAATGAAACAGTACCTTATTGGAAGCAAAACCAGCCAATTGGGTTTATATAGGGGCACATTTACTAAACTCGAGTGAAGGAATAGAATAAAAAAACTTCGAATTTCATTCGAATTTCGAATGATTTTTTTGGCTACTTCGACCTTCGACTACGACTTTGAATCGAACTAAAAATCGTTCGACTATTCGACCATTCAATAGTCGAAGTACTGCCTCTTTAAAAAAAACTTCGACCCCCTACTTCGCCACCTAAAACCTACCGAGGTGCAATAGGCTTTCTAACAAATTTTTGGTCGAAGGAAAATCGTTCGATCGATGGATTAAAATCCTTTGAATCGTTAATTTTTCCTTCGATTGAACGAATTGCGGTAAATTGAGGGTAATTAACCCTCGATATTCGACCCTAAGTAAATGTGCCCCCTAATGTTTACATAATTTTATGTAGTTCCAAATTCTGGAAAGATCCATTATCCGGAAAGCTTCAGGTCCTGAGCGTTCTGGACCTGTATCACGATTACTGACATAGCATTTTAGTCTAAGGAGAATAAACATACGCCCCAACACTAATATTTTAGGGTTCAAAACCCTTTTTCTGTGCCAGCCGTTGTCAGTTTTTCTATACTTATAATAGTCATGACAGGTCTCGCCCATCTGCACTGTCACAACTGAAATAATAATTGGGGGTTGCTCTGGTCCTCGATCATTCATGTCACCATAGCCAATCAATATGAATCTTTCTACCTATATCCGCGCAAGACTCTGCTCCACTTCCCTTATTCTGCTCTTACAACTCAGCAGGCAAGTGATAAATGATGAGTTTGCTGATGCATTTACACTGTCTCATCAATCAATAACAGATTTATAGATTGTTAATCCTGTGTTCCTACGATGACTTCTGTATGTACTTGATCCGATCCCGCTGAATTTGATGTATTTCCCCTGGTAGGTGCATGTGTATGTATGTCGCTTCCTTCTCTTTGGCTACTCCAATATTATGTTTATACTATACTGGCATTTGTTTTATTTGGGAAGGAAGGAAGCACAAGGCTATGTTTATGGAAAATACCCTAATTCATTCCCCAGAATGTAAATCGCATGGTTGATGACATCACTGATTATGTCATAAGTGCAGCATGTACTTTGGTGATGGAACGTATTCAGACTCTGTAACCAGCATTGTCGGATTAGGGTCGCAAAACTGAATGTGCCTTGACGCTATTCTTAAATGTACAGTACTTGCATCCATACATGGTCATTTAAAGGTGTGGTTCACCTTTAAGTTATTTTTTGGTATGTTATTGAATGGCCTTTTCTAAGCAACTTTTCAACTGGTCTTCATTATTTACTTTTTATAGTTTTTGGATTATTAGCTTTATTCTTTGGACTCTTTCCAGCTTTCAAATGGCGGGGTTGACGGCCCCATCTAAAACATATGCCCTGTAAGGCTACAAATATATTGTTATTGTTAATATTTATGACTCATCTTTCTATTCAGGCCCTAGGCTATTCCTGTTCCAGTTTCTTATCCAAATCAGTGCATGGTTGCTATGGTAATTTGGACTCTAGCAACCAGCTTGCTCAAATTGCAAACTGGAGAGCTGCTGATAAAAAAGCTAAATAACTCAAATAAAAACCAATTGCAAATTGTCTCAGAATATTGTTATATCATACTAAAATTTAATTTAAAGGTGAACAACCCTCTGTAAACTAGCACCAAGCACTAATGCACTTCAGTTTGCTCCAATGAATTGAGTGCAGTGCGTGCATTGACTCAAGAATATTGAAGCACGAATTTGCGGTGAAAGTAAATTCGTGAAATTGCCACTTAAATTCGCCGGCGACAATTCTAGGCACCCATTGACTTTAATTGGCGTCAAAAATACGCGAAAAATTTCACGTATTTTTTACCGTGTCGTGGGAAATTCGCAAATTTTTTTTGGCAAAGCGAAACTGGAGAAATTCACCCATCACTACTCAAGAAGGCTGCAAATGGTGGAAAGTGCAGTTTTTGAACACAAATCACCTTGTTCCCCGCCCCCCACAATGCAGCCACAAGCTCAACTGACATTTTCTACTTACTCTACTTGTTTCTACATGTTAGATACAGGGTATTTCCCTCCCTTTTATAGTGGCTTATGATTAGTGATGGGCGAATTTCTCCTGTTTTGCTTCGCCTGTCAAATTTGCCAATTTCCAGGAAAATTCGCAAAACGGCAAAACATTTGCGAAATTCGAAAATTGTCACCCGCGTCAATTTTGAAGCTTGCATTAAAGTCAATGGGCGTCTGAGTAGTGTTGACGCGCAAAAGTTTTGACAAATTTTCGATTTTTCACCAGTGGCGAAACGTGGAAATTCACAGTGAATTAGCTCCTGAATTTATTTGCCTATCACTACTTATGATATATCTGCCCTGCAGCCCTAGCTATGAGATTGTGTGTGTAAGTTTAAATCAAATGTCATTGCCCAAATATGAATATGAATCAGCAAATAGTGCAGTTTTTAAAGTCCACTAACAGTTATTGCTTGTTCAAAAGTTCTGCAAATGAATTTAGTATCAGCAAGTCACAGGATAAGTTCAGGCTTTCTTCCTCCCCTCACTTTTGCACAGACATATATATAAATTGCTATTGTTTTGTCCTTTCCAGAAGAAAAGCAATTTTTAAATTTCCGCTGGAAAATTGCCATTCGCACTTATATCCAGCCCGAAGAGATTTTTTTTTTTATATTTCATAGATATCATGAGCGAAATCTACATACTGATTAAAAGGATCCTTTTTATTTATCTCTGCCAAACGGTATTAAAATGACAAATAATTGCATTTGCGGTGTGTGCGGAGCGTTAGAAAGCACATTAGGCGCAGGCAATGACCATTTGTTATCCTTTGTCAGGAAAACAAGGCTGTTAATGAAAGTGAATGAAAGGACACTTATCGAGGAGGCTGACACATGGCCCCTTCTCAAGGAGATTCCTGACACGAGTGCTAATCAGAGGATTGAAAGGTTAGTGCAGATGCGAGTCTGTGAGTAGAAAGACCAATAACAAGAGCAGCCTTACATTATCCATAATGTCTGCAAACAATGCATTAAGGAAACTCGTCTAATTCATACAGAAGTAAACTAAGCAGCTGCACAAACATCTTCACATTCATGCCAACCTTTTTCTTCTCTTACATTGCACTGGTTAAGATACAGTAACACGGAAGGTTATTTTATTGTTAATTTATAATTATATATTCATTGCAATTCATAGGTGATGCACTTTAATCTGTGAACCAAATGACTTCCCAAGTACAGGGAGTGCTTATCCTTCACATGCTGAACCTTTAACAATAGGAGGTTCTCTATACGATGATATAAAGTCCCACAATAACTAGTGCTGTTGGTATTTAAAAAAAAGTTTATGGAATTCTGGTTTTCTGCATTTATCATGCCCTTAAAACAAATGGCTGCAGGCATATTGTATTACACAACAGAAGAATATCAGACCACTAATTTAAGTGCACTGACCTAGAACACATAGAGACAAATTTACTTATGGTCGAATATCGAGGGTTAATTAACCCTCGATATTCGTCTGTCGACGTTAAATCCTTCAACTTCGAATATCGAAGTCGAAGGATTTACCACAATTAAATCCTTCGAATCGTTCGATTCAAAGGTTTTTAATCCATCAATCAAACTATTTTTCTTCAACCAAAAAAATATTGCAAAGCCTATGGGGACCTTCCCCATAGGCTAACATTGACTTCGATAGGTTTTAGGTGGCGAACTAGGGGGTCTAAGTTTTTTTTTAAAGAGACAGTACTTCGACTATTGAATGGTCGAATAGTCGAACGATTTTTAGTTCGAAACGTTCGATTTGAAGTCGAAGGTCGAAGTAGCCCATTCGATGGTCGAAGTAGCAAAAAAAAACATTCGAAATTAGAAGTTTTTTTTATTCTATTCCTTCACTCGACCTAAGTAAATGGGCCCCCTCGTGAGGGGCGAATTTGGGGCGTTTTGCTTCGCTGAAAAATTTGCGAATTTCCGTGAAGTTTGTGAAACGGCGAAAAATTTGCAAAACAGTGACGGCATCTCGTTTTTGATGCCGGTGTCTGTTTTTGACGCCGGCATCCGTTTTTTTGATGGCGCCACAAATTTTGTGGCAAAAATGTGCCAGCGTCCACAAAACGGACACCAGCGAATTTATTTGCCGGCAGCGAATCATGGGAATTCACTGAGAATTCACGCCTGGCGAATAAATTTGCCCATCACTACACATGATGGAATGTAAATAGTCCCATGCATGCCAGGAAATGCAAGAAGTAAAGCACCATTGCATTTAGGCAAACACTTTCTTTTTGATGAATGTATTTATTTACTTACAACTGCCCTAGAGTTTACAAAGGCCAAAATCAGCTTAGCCTACTGGAAGGAAGTAGTAGCCTAAAGTGGCTATACACATAATGATTGTATGATATTTGGTATGTTGGGCAGTATATCTCGAGCAATGTTTTTGACCTGTGGATATGTGTCAGATCATCAGCCAGGCACCATTAAAAAATGTAATTGCAGCGAATTTCTGCGTTTTGCCGGCCGCGAATAAATTCGCAAAACTGTGGGGAAAATTCGCCATAGAAAAATCGAATGCGTCAAAAAAATTTGAGTGCCCATTGACTTTAATGCATTTGGACAAGATACACGCGAGTATAAAAATTGTCGCGGGCATCAAAATTGACGTGTGGTGAAATAATTTCACATTAACATTGTCTAAAATGCGTTTCGCTAATTTTTCACCATTTTTCGTGAATTTACCATTTTTCAGCTAAGCAAAACAGGACAAATTCACCCATCACTACAGGCCACTATATGGCCACCTTAAATGGCACCTGTCATCTGAATCTTTTTCCCTCACCAGAGGCGCAGGCTAATATAGCCCATTCTCCAACTGGGGGAAACCCTAGACAATGGACCTATGTGGACCCAGCGGACCCAACTGGTGGAAGTGATGTCATGTCTGCACATGGTGTCACTCCCGGATACATGTGACATCATTCTGCTGAGCAACACGCTCAATGTGCCTCATACCCCTCACCCACCCAACTTTACCACTGGATTAATACAGCAAGACTTCGGCATTGGTTGAGGAGATTGAGAAGAGGAGAAGGGGGTGGTATGGCCTTTTAGCTAGTTAGAAAATACAGGGTTATTGAAAATAGCGGGTAGTACATTGTTGATCTAGGGACTGGTCAGATTGTCCAGAAGGAAATTTTTCCTTCTCTATGGTGAGCTGAAGAGGCTTCATTTAAGTGTTTTTGCCCTCCAATAGATCAGCTAGTAGTTACTCAGTTTTCATTTCCATAGACAATTGGACTCGATGGACATGTGTCTTTTTTCAATTGAAGTTATGATGTTACCATGTTACTACTGGCATAAAAGCAAGAGTGTTTTTAATCTGTTTCCCTCATAATGGAAAAAAGTTTTGTAAATATTCTAAGATCACAAAACTTGTGCTATTGTTGTGTGAGTCTCATGATTTTGGAAGAAAGGTTCCATAGAAAAGTGAATAAAGATGTTTGGCTGTAAATGAGCAGAAATATAAGTAGAGAACACTAGAGGTGAAAAACACAAGTTACTTGATGTTTCAGTAAAAACCAAGAGAACCGTGAGAATGATGTAGGATGGAAACTGTAGGGGCACTGGAATTTAAAATACTGGACAAGTTGTAGATTAAAACAGAGTTTAAACAGAATATCTCAACATGTTTTATGTTATCAGGCCTTATTTTTATTGTTATGATGTAATATTTGCATTGTAGAGAAATCTCCCATCACCCTGGTAATCTAGTAGACAAAACATGTCCATGATCTGCCTGTGATAATAAATGCAATATGAAATCCTTTACCTGCACCGCTTGAGAAAATTGCTTTCATATTCAAGCAATGCAACTCCCAGAGACATCTTACTGATTATTTTCCCCCGCAGAACAAAATATATTGCTGCTGCCACAATGCCAGCATTTGGTACTTTGTCACTTACAAGTAATGGGGAAACCACAAAGGAGGAAACCACTTCTTAATCTTTTGGGTTATAGTTTGTACTCGGGACACTTGTCTTTCTTTTGCTTTATCATGTATTCCAAGTGGACACTTTAAGGAAGTCAGTCAAATACAAAATATCACTTCGGCACTTGGTTTTATAACTTTTAACTTGGGTTCATGCTACTTACTTTGCTTTGTATCTTTTTTTAGGGGTTATACAGTATACAGGTTTTACATCATTTTGTAACATAACCCCGACTTCCATAGAGAAAGACATGCAGTCACTGCACACTTAGGTGCAAGTGTAAATAGCAGAATTTGAAATTACTTTTATGTGTTTACCAGTGAATGTACAAAAAAGAGGAGGGATTGATCAACGCACATTCCCTGGTCCCATGTCTCATAAGTGATTTATTATCTATGCAAGTGGATGTATTTCGTTTTTAGTTATAAAGTTATGCTCATAAAATTAGTAAACCACCATACCACGTCAAGCAGGACTGGACTGGGATTTAAAATAGGCCCTGGCATTCCTAGTACACAGAGGCCCAAACATCCCCTACCAGCCCACTTAATAGTGACTTTCTATGGCATCTTACAGCAGCCCCTCTGGCATTTGCCAGAACTCACAGATTGCCAGTCCGGGCCTGACGTCAAGGTAAACCCCATATGGTGGGCCCTAATTATTTACCTCCAGTCACAGTATTCAAAGGCTGGCCCCTCCATGGTAGAATTTCTTGGGATAAGTGTCTCCTGACCTGGGCATTGGTTTCACTCAGAGGCAGGCCTGGACTGGCAATCTGTGGGTTCTGGCAAATGCCAGAGGGGCTGCTGGTAGTTGCCATAGACAGTCACTATTTATTAGGCTGGCGGGGGGCTGTTTGGGCCCTTGTGTTGGCTGTATGGACCTCTGTCTACCCAAAATGCCAGGCCTATTTTGAATCTCAGTCCAGTCCTGCATAGAGGGCTTAGTCCTCCCCTAAGAAAAGAGAGATTGGTTGCCTAGAACACAGCATTGGTTCCACAGTCTTAACCCTCCCCCACTCGCAGCTTTTAAGAGAGAAGGACTGCCCAGACCAAAACCAATTTTAAAGGCATGAGACCAACATAACAGGTGTGGGGGGGTGCTACAACTGCATGGAAGCTTGGCCTGCAGCGTAACTGCTACACTTCCGGCAGAATAACAGTGGGACTGGTCTGGACAAATGAACTACAAGCATACCACTGTATTTAAATATAATTTTACTTGGCCTTGGATTGATCCCTCAACCGCCCTTATTTTTAAAACTGGGTGCACTGAAGCTAACCCAGTCCTGCTAAAAGAGACCATTTTTTTTCAACACTGTCCAGGCTGTATGTTTTGGAGCCAGACTTTAATTTCATAATGACTTTTCCATGAATTTGAGACTAAACCTAAACTGCTTATTCTAACTCAAGCTATACCAGCTACGTATAAAGAGGCTGAATCCACAGAACTATGATGCAGGAGGCTCAGTGTCTGAAACTGCAGTAACCCTTCCCACTGACTCGGGCTAAAAAAAGCTCTAATGTGCCATCTGCTATGAGAAAATGCCCTGTCTGTCATCTCCCACTTGCTTCCAATGAGTCTATAGGCACTGTAAAAAAGGAAATGTTTTTATTTGGCTCTAGTTGCTCCCACTGCTTGCTACAGGCATAAATCAATTTTATGGCCATAGGTAGAATGCATACATTGAATTTCACCTCCTAATTCAATGCCTAAATCACAGATTCCATTGCTCTGCATAGATATACCATATGACATAAGCATACAGTCTGCTTCATCAGATGCTATTTTACTTCTAATGTTGGCCTCTAAATCATTTTAATCATCTAAATCATTTTAGATTAAACAAAAGCCTTGAGTAAATGCGCAGTTAGGCAGGAAATGCCTTAGACCATTTTCTTTTTGTCCTAATAACCTTTAAATTATTTTCACTACTGATCCAGAAGACTCCAGGTCCTGAGCATTCTGGATAACAGGTCTCACACCTGTATTAGATTTCAATATTGGGACAACACAGAGGGGAAGGCAGATTCCATCCTATAGGTTTATTGATCTCTTATATAATTGCAGTAACAAGATGGGAGATGATATTAATGGCTTTTGTACAAAGTCCTGGTGCTTTATTGGAAAAGAAAGGCACAATTTTGCAGTTTCAGTGATATTTAGCTGACTGTTCTGAATTTCTGTCATCGTGTTGAAGCCCTGGAAGATAATCAGGTGTCACTGTCTCATAGTCAATGTACACTGAATATCGTTTTTATTAAAATGTCTTTCAGAAAAGGAAAGGATAGCTGGAGAGTTGTCGGCTTTAATTATCCGGTTAAGAAGCTTGCCTGCTCTGTATTAGAAACTTTTCTGCCTATATTGGAAACAACTCTTTGAATATCGCCCAGAATTTGCTTTTTTTTTGTTCTATTTTTTGTTTCTTTTGGTGATTGTGTATTTGTGTTGGGATTCCCTGTCTGTAAGTACATGATTGATATACCCTGTGGGAAAGCCTGGAAGAAGTAGCAGTAATTTGATTACTATTGAAGACATTTTTTTATACTAAACAAAGAATAACCATTGGTACAAACAGAAATCTTCTTTACAACTTGATTGGAATTGGTTATGGAATTACTAGAGGATTCTGTTATGAGGACAGATAAAGCTGGGTCTGCTTATATATTTATAGAATTGGTCATATGATCACTTACTATAAATATACAATGGAGCCTAAGTACAGGTATGGGATCTGTTATCCGGAAACCCGTTGCAGAAAGCTCCAAATGATGGAAAGGCCATCTCCCATAGACTCCATTTTATCCAAATAATGAAAATTTTTAAAAATTATTTCCTTTTTCTCTGTAATAATAAAACAGTACCTTGTACTTGATCCCAACTAAGATATAATGAATCCTTATTGGAGGCAAAACCAGCCTATTGGGTTTATTTAATATTTACATGATTTTTTAGTAGACTTAAAGTATGAAGATCCAAGTTACAGAAAGATCCGTTATCCAGAAAACCCCAGGTCCCGAACATTCTGGATGGTGTGGTTTTAGGTATCAAGATAAATCTGATCTGCTTGAATTTCCTTTCATCTTCAAGGCAACAAATGTCAGTTATGACCTACTCATAGTGGAATAACCAGACATGTTTCTTTAGGGATAGACTAACAGCTATACTGTAAATAATTATACTCCCAAAGGGAAAGCCTACACAACACTACTGAAGTGACAGTTAATGGGAACTGAGATGGATACAATGCACACAAGTTTCTGCCGGTTCTTGGGTAGATCTGTCTGCCTTGTGGCATGTAGTGCGGGGGTGCAGATATTCAACCACCTGAGCCCTCCATTAAAGCTTACACATAATCATGTTAATGTTAGCGCCACTGCTGAAGGCAATTACTTTTCAAGTTTAATTAGCCTTTTTACCAAGATATAGTGGAGAATTATATGATGAGAAACTTGTAAACATTTCATTCCAGTCAAACCACTATCCGTGTCCTTCCTCCTCACTACTTTAGAATATATTTCAGTAAACTATCAGAGAATTTCATAAAATTAATGATAATGATAAAACATATTAGAATAAAAAAGTGGGGAAATACCCCAATTGAACCCTACAATGTATTAGCCATCTAATGAAAAATATTATATTCCATAAGTTCCATAAGTTTGACATTTACAGTAGATCTTGAATATGACTTTTATTCCATTAT